>NW_023596136.1:4815247-5122587 GCF_011947565.3 Pollicipes pollicipes | reverse complement strand
AGTTCACATTCCGGGACCTCCCGAGAGCTTTTGCTGTTAGAACTCCGCAAAACCTGATTTAGATTTCCTCTGAAGTCATGAAGAAGACAGTCGCGAACTTGATCACATAATGATCACACAGAATGCAGATCACCGAATTATTTGTCAAATCGCGCCTGGCCCAGTACCCTAAAAACAACGATGCGTATACATCAGTTTATTGTATGATTTATACATCATGCATAAACCTATACGTTTGAATGTGTTTCTACCTGAGTAGAACTCTTCCTCCCATCAGGAACGGTGAGTGAAGTTGAGTCAGTAACTCATAATTATGCTATACATAAATGCAACTTATGCTACGTATGTTCAGCAAGCACCAGAAAGGTTAGCAATGATGATGTTACCAAAGTCAATATTTAGAGCACTACTTGACGAGGCAAGAATTCATTTCTGCCGCTTTGCGTAACGCACGTAAAATTACCAACGTCCCGTATGTTCATTTAAACAGCGCTGGTCTTGTGATATTCGTTGTTGGGACTCATTATTCCCCATATTTGTTATACCAAACATCTGTCTTTTATGTTCCGGTTATGAACACACCAAGCCATGTCCAACACTAACCATGGCACACGCACTCATCACGGAGATCGAAGTCAGGTGACACTATTCGTGTCAGCTTTGAATCTTGGCGAGAATGTCATATCGCAGGTGTTTGGCTTTCACCACCAGCTCACAAATGGTTGTTAACATTGTCCCGTTCAAGCAGTAAATTGTATGAAGAAAAGGATGCCCTCTATAACTCATCACACTTGCTGAGCTCCATCTGACACGTGTAGTATCAACCCCTCTCCGATGATAAAACGTCAGTCGTTTTTATTGCATTGCTCGAGATTGGGACTCCAGCCGTAGCGAGCGCTGAAGCTGGAGCGTCAGGCAGATCCGAAGTCTCAACCTTGCAGCGAGGTGCAGCAAAAGGTCAACCTAGTGAGAGAAATGTCTGAAAATGTTATCTACGACCTCGCCTTCTGGGGCAACTGCTTCACACGATAGTTGTATTGCTGATGGAAGGTCTCTAAAGATATGTCATGCATGTGAAAAATAAATTTTTAAGCACACGCGCGCGCACAAACACACACACACACACAATATAAATATATATATATATATATATATATATATATATATATATTACACACAAATACATTACAATTGCTGTTTTCTTCTTAACCATTGCATCTTAGGATGAGGCCTAATTTCAGTGACGGTATCCTGGGATATGCCCGGGATAGGCGTCCCTCGCGGTCTCCTCCCCCTTCCCCGGCATGCACACTTCCGAGTCGTCTCGCGCTCCGCTGGGAGAGCTCAACAACGTCCCGACGGTCGGACGCCAGCACGAGGACGGCGCCCCTCGATACACGGCGGCGGCCTGAAAGCATCGGTGCTAGCCATCACTATCACCCAGCCGCCTGGGTGATAGTGATGGCTAGCACCGATGCAGCTGGGTGATAGTGATGGCTAGCCTACGCTCTACTTGGTGATGCAAGCCAACGTATCATGCCCACACCCTGTCTGTGCGGCTGACTAAGCTCTGCCATGTGTTTGTGCGGTTGACTGAGCTTTGCCCTGTGTTTGTGCGGTTGACTAAGCTCTGTCCCGTGTTTGTGCGGTTGACTGAGCTCTGCTGCGTGCTTGTGCGGCTGACTGAGCTTTGCCCTGTGATTATGCGGCTGACTGAGCTCTACCTTGTCCGCCAGGCCTGATGGCTACCCAGGGCCGCGCCAAAAGGCCGCCCTCTTCGGCGTCACCAACAAGGACAAGGAGTGCAAGGACGAGTATGAGTGCGACTTCTCCATCATGGACATCATGCTGTACATCTCCAAGTTCATCAGCATCGAGTCGCCGTACTGACGCTGACACGGCGGCGGCCGGCGCCCGGCGGAGGGAAGAGGGCCCGGTCGCGCCTCGGTCCCGCACCGACTCACGGGGCGCCGAGCCCCTGCGGCAGCGCGGCGGCCGAGCGCCGCGTGCCGAGCTGTGCTCCGGCATCATGGGCATAATCGCCGAAGTGGAGCGGTGGGCAATGGGCATCTGATCTGTCGACGTCACAGTTCAAGTGCGCGTCGCTGGATTGCGATGACCACGGATTCAGGCACCGGGTGTCCCCTTACTTAGTTGCTCAGCGTCGCACTAACGTTGTGTGCGCGTGTGTTTGTTAAGGACTGACAGTGACGCCGAGACCGTGGTGGCGCGTGAGATTGTGGAGATGTGGTGCGCTGGGCACGTTGGCCGGGCTCGTGTAATGATCCGTGTGTGTCGGGCGCATACGGCTCCGCCTGTCTGTGTGGCGCCGTGCTCGTGGCGGGCCGGAGCGGCTCGTGACGGACTCTCATGACTGGCGTCCCGTCCGCGTAGGCCCCACCCGGATGGGCCCGTCCCCATAGGGCCCATCCTGGTGGGCCCGTCCGCATAGGGCCCATCCGCACAGGCCCCGCCCGCAGGGTGCAGTGCAGACGGCGGTGCGATAAGTGGCGACTAGGCGCGTCAGGAACTTACAATCTTTTAAAATTCTTACTTTGTAGAAAATTTGAGCTTCGTAGTCGGACCCCGTTCTATTTTCTACCTGGATGGCTGAACACTCAAATCCAGCAGAAAACGTCTTTCATCCCCTGGCCCGACTGACTTAACCCAAGACAACTGAAGGCTTTGGTCGTATTTTTCCCTTTTCCGTAACGCTTTAGAGCACTCGCCGCATTTAGGACATTTTCACTTGGGAAGTCAGGCATCCCAGTTGATATCAGCTGGCCCTTTTTAAAATCCTGTGGTGCAGCCAACCTGGAGCACTGGAAGCATGGCTGACACGTGCCTTGCACTGCCACCCTTATTCATCAGCATTTGGTCTTTAAGGAGTGATACAGTAGAATAATCACGTTTGTTGTGGTTCTTTTACTGACATCCCTGCGAATAAGCATTGGGAGCGTATAATAGTGCTTTACTTGGCACACGCAAGCCTCAAAGCATCTGCGTTTCAAAATGTCGCTCTTCGCCACATAAAAGCGCCACATAGTGCCGCTTTTCTGCCACAGCCGCGTTTGCCTAGATGACTCCTGAACCGGGTTAGGTTTATTCAGCGCAGTACATTAGTATATTTCGTACGTCAGAATCCGTCTCCCCGCAGCTTAACATATTCCCTTCGCAATTGGCATGAGCCGCCGCCATTGTCCCCAGGCATCGTATTCAGTTGTTCGTGCAAAGTGCAATGCAATTGGTATTAACGGCAGTGGCATTGTTTTACGCAGGAGTGCGGCGTTTGTATTGTGTACAAACACAAATTCGTGCCTGAATCCGTGCTTTGTGACGCCAATGCCGATCGGGCCTGGCTGTGCTCCGATTGGTTGGCGGGGCCTGCGCCGGTGCGTCCAGCCACCGAGCAGCTGCCGCCGCCTGGCAGCGACCGATGGCGGCTGGACGGTGCCCGTGGCGGCGACCGATGGCGGCTGGACGGCGTCCGTGGCAGTACGCGTGTGCCCTGCCGTCGGGCGGTCCCTCCGAGCCGTCCTCGCGCTATGGGCTCAAACGCAAGCCAAGCTACGATCAGCTGAGGTCACGACGGCCAGTCGTTGTTACGTGTCGGCGGCATTACTGATGTAATCTAGCTTTGACTTGCCCTGTTAGTGGGCCTGCGTTTGTTACTTGTTACGTCTGGCAGGAAGCCCACTGCGAATGCATGAGCGGGCGCTATTTATTATACTGTTTTGGAAGTACTTGTGGTGTTGTGCGCATGCGACGTGTATGCAGTGTACAATTTCTACGCGTAAAATCGCATGATCGAAACCATAAATATACGAGATGGAGTCTAATTTCCTGACAAGCTTTCCAATCTCGCAGAAGCCTGGCCAAAAACAACAAATTTGCTTTGCTTGTATTGCTAAATATACCTCAGAAACAGTAACCAACACCAACATTCGCTGTAAAAACGCCTCTTACATTTCACACACACGCGCACACATCGTGGCACTGGGCCACTGACCGGTGACGCTCCCAACTCGCACGTCACTCACTAAAATAGTCTATAAATGAGCTGACCAACGCAGGCGGCGTCACTGCCGCGCTCGAAACTGACGCAGCTCCATCCTTTTAGTGACGGCCCAGCACACACCCACAGACAGCAGCCGCTGCGGGCGCGAGCGTCCGGGAGCAGCAGCACGACCCGGCCCGGCCCACGCCGGAGACGGCGCTGCGTGGCGCAGGAGTGCGGCCCCTGCCGGCGCGCCGCCCGGGTGGCGCTCCAGGCCGAGTGACCTCCAGACAGCGAGCAGTGCAGGACAACCAGCGGCCAGCCCTCACAGGGCAGCGGGGTCAGCACCAACGGCACCAGGCGCCCAACACCACCGCGGACGACCAACGCACTCCCAAAAATAGACTATTCCAAAAATACTATTCCGTGGTAGATCACAACAAGTGAGTAGTAAAATAATCTCGCTCCGGCTCGAACTCAGCAGCACAGGAGCGTGGAAGGCGGCCTCAAGGAATGCACCCTGCTGTCCCATCACAACAAACGCTGGGAAGCGTGCCACAACCATTCAGAACAGCCCAACATTCGCACACTACACGAGAGCAGCGTTCGTCCCAGCCCCTGAGCGGACCCTCAGCCTTACGGCGCACCCGGAGTGCCGTACACTGGCGTGGGAACGGTACCGATTCCAAGACTGCGGCAGTGACACTGAGCTATGTCGACCAATGTCGTCCCTGTGGCCGGCGGCACAGATCAGACCGCCGCACATTGGCACGAGAACGCGGCGACGCCCGACCCTCAAGCGCTGGAAATGCCGTCTCGGCCGAGTTTCCTGATGCGAGGGCTTGGCTCTAGGGCAACTGGCCCTGAGTTTGAGTCCCAGGGACGGAGCGAGGGAGGGAGAGAGAAATGGGGAGGGAATTTGGTCAGGGCAGATTCAATGATGACAAACCTGGCGCCAGGCGGCCATGTTATGATATTGCAAAGTGTGAAAGACCCATCCATGGTCATGTCTGGCGAAGCTGCCGGAGGACGAACTGGCAGTTAAACTGAAGTAGCTCTTCCCGAGTGGTATGCGCACGGTACCACCAACAAGTTCCGCTCAACATGCACCCTAAATCCAATGCCACTCACGCACAGCATTCGGGAAGTGTCTTTTACGGAAATGCCCACTCGGCGTCCGCCCAGGCCCATGGGAGGAGCCCGGAACTGTCGTCTGCCGCCGGCCGTCCGCCCAGGAGCCGACGCCATCCGCACGGAGCCCCTCTGACTATGCGTTGGTACTCACAAAGCTGGCCGCGCTCACCGCACACACAGCAGCAGCAGCTATTATTATGACAGTCACGGCGACGCTCGCGCCCTCCATAAACCCGCACAATGGACCCCCCGTTCGCTCCCACGGTCTGCAATACTGACACACGCTGGCGGCGGCGGCTGGAGCCACGGCGTGCCGCGCAGTACCCTGGCACCAGCACAGCCCTCCGCCAGCACCCCACACGTCACCAGGCGCCGACCGAGCCCATGACGTCCGCCCGGCCGGCCGCCGTGACGTCACTGCTCCGGTATCAGCTGACGGCCGGCAGTAGCGCGCCGCCGGCGGCGTCGGCCGCCGCCAGCGTGGCGTTGACGGCCGCCGCGAGAGTCGCGTTCACGGCAGCCGCGAGAGTCGTGTTCACCGCAGCCGCGAGCGTGTCGTTCGCTGCTAAGAGCGTGCCGTTCGCTGCTAAGAGCGTGTCGTTCGGCGGCGACGTCGCGACGGAAGCCGTGATCGGGCCTGACAGCGGCAGGTGACTCGCCGCAGTCGCGTTGCCTGCCGGCGCGGCAGACCAAGATACCTGCACGCCCGGGGTCAGGCCCTCCAGCGGAGGCGCCGGAACCTCAGCCTCTTGCGACATCCGAAAGATGGCATCCGACGTCGCGATGACGGCACCCAGCATGCCGATGCATATCAGGAAGATGTCGAAATACTTCTCTCGGGGCGATATCGACCTAAAACGTGGAACAAAACGTGTACGCAGGTTGACTCTCAATTTCTTGCGAGCTGAACTTATCTTGGAAGCGCTGCACGCCACCTTTATTTCGCGCTCTAGACTGTTTACACGCGATGCAATCTGCCCACTCCAACAGACAACGACACGAAAGCTCGCTTCGTCTCATGGAAAATACAGCAGAAGCAATCAATTCGAGATTCAGCAACTAAACATCGCTGATTCCACACCAGAGCGTCTCCGCGCGGTTTACGGCTGATGTGACGTGAACGAATGGTCGTGACCGCCGCACCAACCTGCGGCGCAGCTTGAGGTGGAAGAGGCCTGGCAGTATGAAGGCCAGCAGGGTGCAGCACGTGCCGCCGATGATGGCCATCAGGTTGGCGAAGTTGGGGATCAGCACCACCACCAGGCCGGAGGTCAGCACCAGCAGTAGGCGCAGCGCGTTCTGCGGGTCGGCAGACGGCCCTTCAGCGTACTGAGAGTCGCACTGAGCGTCCGCGTTAGATGATCCGAGCACCGTCACGACTGTACACGGCCGGACTGAACGCATTATCAACACAAATGACCACAGCTTGGAGCGACGCACTGACACGTGTCCAAATCGGCAGTCAATCACAGAGGCGGATCACAGAGCGGCGCCCCTGACGCCGGCGTCCGGATCCAGCCCGACCCGGCGCGCAGGCGCCGGCCGGCGTCTGAGGTCACAGCGGCGGACCACAGAGCGGCAGCCCTGACGCCGCAGTCCGGATCCGGCCGGACCCGCCCCTCAAGCGCCGCGGCGCCGCTCCGGCGTCTGAGGTCACTGACCCCTCGGAAGGTGGTGTTGTAGCTGGCCGGCAGCCGCTTCTCGATGATCGTCACCACGGGGAACACCATAAGCGGGTAGGTGAAGAAGAGGGAGAAGCAGAGGCAGCACTTGACCACCATGGCGAAGTCGATGACGCCGTCGCTATCCGGCAGGTTCAGGGTGATGATCTCGCGCGTCTCTGCAGCCGCCCGGCATCGCAAGGAGAGACGAAGACGCCGTCAGAATGGAGACCGCACACACGGGCAGGGGGAGGGGCAAGCACACACGGTCAGAGATGTGACACGCACACACGGCCAAAGGGGGAGATACGCGCACACTGCCAAAGGGTGGGGGGGGGGGGGGCATGCACACACGGTCAGAAAAGATGTGACACGCACACGTGGTCAAAGGGGGTGACGTACACCCTGCCAGAGGGGGAGGGGGTATGTATACACGGTCAGAGGAGATGTGACACGCACACACGGCCAAAGGGGGAGACATGCACACACGGTCGGAGGAGATGTGACACGCATACGCGGTCAAAGGGGGACACACGCACACACGGTCGGAGGGGATACTTGTACCGCATCCAAGGCGGCACGCTCTGAAATGCCGCTCTCTCCAGCGAGGCGGAGTCGGGCATCGCCATCAGTCACATCAACAGAGACGTCTAAACATAGCGACCGTCAGGCAAGGGTTAGTCAGCGGCAACGCTATACGTTGGCCGCTCCAAGGAAGAGAAATGCATGTGACATGTTCGTCAAAGCCAGAAATATCAACAGATTCGGAAAATGACGTGCTTGGCGTAAAACAGACAAACACAGCCATGCTTGGTGGTTATACTGCTTTCAGAACGAAATTATTCGCCATCTGGGTCAGACACGTGTATTTGAAAGCGGTTTCAAAAAGTGACACGTACACCTCTTTAACAAGGAGGCGAGGCGAATGGCTCAGCGTAAATGGGGAGGGGGAGGGAGAAGGTGTCGAAAAGGAGCGCAAGGTCGGGCAGGACACCGAACGGTTCGGAGGGGTCCGTGGCAGGTGATGGGTCTGGCGCGTCCCGTGACAGGCCGCGACGGACCTGTCACGTTACGTCACGTTACGCCACGTCACGTCACGTCACGTCACGCGTGACAGGTGTGACGGAACGCCACCTGGCAGCGGGGACGACCGGCGAAACGGCGCCCCGCCCGGCGGCGGAAGAGCAACCACCGGCGAGCTGGGCCGCGGCGGGGCCGAGGAAAGAGGACAGGGTCCGCCTGTGGACAGGACTGCGAAGGTCACACGACAGCCATCGGGGTCAGGCCGCAGAAGCGGGTCGGTAGGTCACATAACAGCACTGCCTTCCAAGGATATGAAAGAGTAGGCCGATATCCTCCGGCTTCAAGCGGCCAGCAGCTGTTCCACATCACATGCAGTGCCAACAGATTGACCGATATCACTGTATGCAGCGAACGAATATTACAAGCCCACTGTAACGGTAAACATGCAGGCAGCACAGCCTTATATAAGGCGCATCACCTATGGCTAGTGCACAGCCTCGTAAATAGTTTCGGAGGTTGTCGGGCACCGCTCCCTTACTGAATATTTTGAGCGGCGTCCTGCGTGACTGCCCCAACTCACATCACGCTGTGCATACACGATGAGTTCCCGTCCGGTGGACCGTGTTGGAGGCGTTGTCATGCGACCAGGGCGCGATGGCACTCACCGGGGCCGAACGAGATGTAGCCGGAGCAGCCGAACACCACGTACAGGCCCGTCACGAACGCCATCGTGCGGCCGAAGATCATCTTGAACTTGGGTCGCACGTGCTCAGCCAGCGAGTTCTCCAGCGAGAGGATCATGCCGGCACCCTGCCGACACGGACCGGGTCAGCACCTCTCCGGGCGTCACGTACGGTTAGGACAGCATCCACCTGACACTTCGCTGAGGCATTAAGGCGGGCTGTGGTCCACCCTCTTCATAAGGTCGTACAAGGCCCCTGGACTGGTGTGTATCACATGGAAGGATGAGACGCCGCTGCGCCACATTCGCTGCGAGCAGAGCTGCGTTCCGGGCCTTCAGAACAACGCTCACCGTATCACAGCATTCAGAGCATCACCACCGCCCCATCACCACCGCCGCAGCCGGTGGGCGGCGGTCTGGCCAGGGCAGCATCACCACCGCCCCACGCGCAGTCGTTGGGCGCCAGTCTGGCCAGGGCAGCATCACCACCGCCCCACGCGCAGTCGGTGGGCGGCGGTCTGGTCAGGGCAGCATCACCACCGCCCCACGCGCAGTCGGTGGGCGGCGGTCTGGCCAGGGCAGCATCACCACCGCCCCACGCGCAGTCGGTGGGCGGCGGTCTGGCCAGGGCAGCATCACCACCGCCCCACGCGCAGTCGGTGGGCGGCGGTCTGGCCAGGGTAGCATCACCACCGCCCCATGTGCAGTCGGTGGGCGGCGGTCTGTCTGATGTCTCGGCGTATTCGGAGTATCGATCTCCTATCAGACGGGCCGCCAACGCCACCGAGCAGCAATTACTCCCCCCACCCCCCCCCCCCCCCCCCCCCCGACGGCCGGCAGATTGTCCGGGCAATAACGATACAAGCAAGGACACGGCTTACAGCGGCAGATAGACGCACGGAGCCGCCCGCCGTGGCCCAACTGCGACCCTGTGTGGCGAAGCGGCAGCACTGTCAGAGTCAGAGTCGGGCCGAGATCAGACCCATGCCAGTCTGGGACTACGCATGGAGTAACCATCGCGACCTACAGTGGACGGGACCCGGTGACCTAACGCCTACCTCGACAGTTACGTCGTACTGCTGACCTCCACAGTTGCTGCAGTCGCCATCCCAGCAACCTCTCTGGAGCGCAATGTTGCGTACGGCTGCAGCTCCGGGGACCGCCTTCACTGACCATACTCTGGCCACTTCTCAGTAGAGTCATCACATCATTTCCATTTATGAATAAAAAGCTGGGATAAGCCGACGCACACATTCCAAACCATAGTGTCCGAAGGTCATCCGGCCTTCTCGCCAGCGGCGAAACTTACTAACCCACACCGATGCCCCAACCAGACAGCGCCCGACCACCTGTGGACTGAGTCAGCGGCAGGCGGCGTTAAAAGCTGGGATAAGCCGACACATACATTCTAAACCATAGCGTCCGAAGGTTACCCGGCCTTCTCGCCAGCGGCGAAACTTACTAGCCCACGCCGATGCCCCGACCAGACAACGTCCGACCACCTGTGGACTGAGTCAGCAGCCGGCGGCGTTAAAAGCTGTGGGCGTGGTCACAGCCGGCCGCTGGGAGGCAGGCGCGGCGAGGTGGCGGTCCGCTGTTACGCCGGGGGTCGACACAGCTGGCCGGGCGGGCCCGCTCCAGCGAGGGACCGACCCACGGCCGCTGGGAGGCAGGCGCGGCGAGGTGCCGTCCGCCTGTTACGCCGGGGTCGGCACAGCTGGCCGGGCGCTGTCGTCGGCGCAGCTCTAACCAAATCCGTCCCTCGGAACATCACGCAAGGTTTCGTCTGTTTGTCTGTCGAGTCCATCTCGTGCACGCCACGGGCATACACGTGCACGCCACGGACATTTGTCAAGACATGCACACGTCGCAGCATGTTTTGACAAGCCGCCGACGCACACGCGCGAGAGCCGGCCCCGGCGCTGGAGACCAAGACCCGAGGCGAGCAGGCTCCGTTCGTGACCTGCGAGCCCACGCCCAGCACCGGGTCAGTGGTCAATCACCTCTGTCACTGCCGGGAGGAGCAACAGACCCCAGACCACGGGAAGTCTGTTGGTCCAGTCATGGCATCCGTCCAGTGAAGCAGTATGCGATCATGCGGGCGGCAAGGATGGCGATATGTTTTCCATTCTGCTGCCCCCGACGCACAATTCACTGTGCTGCGTCTGCCCTTTGTCCAGGATCGGCCCGTCCGCACCGAGCCGGCGGGAGACGGGCCGGAATGTCAGGGCTCGGGACCAATGGGCAATAAGCGGATTAACAGCCCGCGAATGTGTGTGAACAGCCCGCCGGAGGCCAAAAAGCCTGATAGCATCCATTACTAGCCACGTTATCGTCGAAGCAACTGGATGAACTTTGGAGCGCTGGCTCCGTCATATCGCGGCATTGCGAAACTTGACGTCTAACACGTTGCGCAGATAGCAATTCGTAAAAATCCCGATGTCCCTCCCCTCTATAGATGTCTGACGCGTGACGGAGTCAGCGCATCCAGCTGTCACCATGTCAGGGGAGGGGGGCGTCCGTGTTTGACCGCGGTCAAACTAAACTGATCCCCACGGGTCGACGGCACTCCGTCCATCCCGGCTCGGCACGCACACGGCTTCGGCTGGCCCGCTGCTCGCGCCTTGTCACCGCCCAGTTCCCCCCACCCCAGCTCGGGGGTCGGAGCCACGCTCACCTCGTAACAGTAGATGGCGATGGCGAAGAAGAACGGGAAGCCGTTGTCGGAGAACTCGCGCGGATGGAAGCGCTCCATCACGTAGTAGTGCTCGAAGTCGAACCAGAAGACGACGGCGAACGCCATGATGGTAGAGAGCTGGGCGAACACGCTGCAGCGACAGGGACGGTCAGCGGACAGGCGCCGCCCACCAACCAGCAGCACACGCGCAGGCCGGGACCGCTCCAGCGGACGGACGCCGCCCACCGATCAGCAGCACACGCGCAGGCCGAGATTGCTCCAGCGGACGGACGCCGCCCACCGATCAGCAGCACACGCGCAGGCCGAGACTGCTCCAGCGGACGGACGCCGCCCACCGATCAGCAGCACACGCGCAGGCCGGAACCGCTCCACCGGACGGACGCCGCACACCGATCAACGCGCAGGCCGGGACCGCTTCAGCGGACGGACGCCGCCCACCGATCAGCAAGCACACGAGCAGGCCGGGACCGCTCCAGCGGACGGACGCCGCCCACCGATCAGCGACACACGAGCAGGCCGGGACCGACCACCGGGACGAGAAGTCAGGACCGGACCCCACTGCACGCCCGGCACGCTGGGCGCTCGCCATACCCCGGGGGTCACCACACAGCACACACAGACACGGGACGGGCTGTGTGCAGCCCGACACGGGCGTGCCAAAAGGCGCGGGCAGCTGACGACACAGTATGAAACAAGAGAAAACAGTGTTTTAGCTAAGATTAGTGCTGATGACATCTATACGACCACGCCCGTCACCACGTCTGACGGCTGACCGTGGACGTGCAAACGGAGCCCCCACCTGAAGATGGCGAGCTTCTCCAGCTTCCGCAGCAGGCAGAGCAGGTATAGCGGAGGCAGGAAGAGGATGAGCCACTGACCCGTGGTGACTCCCGATATGTACGTGGAGAGGTTCTCCGATATGAATATCAGGTATGCGCAGCAGAATCCTGTAAATACCAAACATTATCAGCCTGTCATAGACAAGTAGTGGACAAGATGAAACATGAGGTTGTTGGCTGCATTTATCCCTTGGGCTTTGCTATGATGTATGCTTGATGATAGATGATATGCTGAATTTTAAGTTTAATGATACGATATGCTGAGTTCTTAGTTTTACGATACGTCGTTTATCGGCTGCACTGGGTAGGTCTTCCCTAGCTCCCATGACAGTCCGGTGACACTGTCCGGCCAGAAGGCGTCCAGCCTGTTGCTGAGGCTCAATAATTGTCAGTTGATGCAGGAACTGTTGCACGGCTGAATCACTCAAAAGTCTAAGCATCAGCCTGTCCAACCGACATGATGTGCACCCACCTATCTGTGAGACCACGACTGTGGCATCCACCAGCCAGCGGCCCTTCGACCCGAATGCGTAGAAGCCTGCCGGAACCAAGAGCAGGCGGTCAGCGGACCGGGGCCGGGGCTGACGGTCAGATGGATCGGCGTGGCAACATAACAGGACCGCGCGGCACCGTCAGCCTGCGGGTCCGTGTAAGCCAGCGACACAGGAAATGGCCTGAGCCGAAACACCGCGTGCGGCGGCCCACCTCCCAGACACGCTGGAGGCGTCGGTCGTCGGGCAGGCGACATCAGTCACGACACCGCACGCGTCCGTGACAGGGCAGGGGGCGCGATCCCGCCCAGTAGCCGGGGAGCCTCGCAAACAGCCAGCCCCGAGCATAGTCATTCCACGCCGCACGCCCCGCAGCGCATGCTGTGACCGCCGACGGTGTAGGAGGTGCCGGTCACGGACTGAGGCACTGGGTCCCGTGTCGAGGCGTATCACGGACTGAGGCACTGGATCCCGTGTCGTGGCGCATCACAGACTGAGGCACTGGGTCCCGTGTCGAGGCGGGTCACGGACTGAGGCACCGGGTCCCGTGTCGAGGCGCATCACAGACTGAGGCACTGGGTCCCGTGTCGAGGCGGGTCACGGACCGAGGCACCGGGTCCCGTGTCGAGGCGGGTCACGGACTGAGGCACCGGGTTCCCTGTCGAGGCGCATCACGGACTGACGCACATACCCAGATCACCGTATGTGATCTCGTGAGTGGTGTCGACGACGATCTTATCATCCTCTTCGTCGTCTTGCGCGGCGTCCTCGCCCTTCAGCAGAGGCAGCTTCAGCTCCACCGAGCCATTCTTCAGGGAAACCTGGCGGCGACCGGGCAGCCATTAACGCGAACACTTCGGATTCTCTACAAGAAAAGACAAACGTACGATGGTACGCAGCTACGCGACTTAAGTTTCAAAGATGGACTTGGACTGTGCAGACATGAAGCATACCAAAGCTATTTCTCTCTTGATCTTCACAAAACCTCTGCATGGGAAGGGCTCTATCACTGAAAGAGACTCATAGCTTTATCATGATTCAACAATGACCACGGACCCAGGAGCCCCTGGAGGCATTCCACCCTGTGACATGCTCATGTCTATTTGGCTTACATTGCTCTTCATATAGCTTTTGACAGCAGCCTTTCCTGGGGCACGTTTTTGCAGCAGCAAGTACTTGCAGTCAATGATGAGGAACATGGCACGGATGGAGACATAGCCAACTGTCACCATTATCAGGATTCCTTCTGCCAAACCAGCCTGCAAGGAAGAGTGCACATAGCAATGAGAAGTGGCAAACTTGTTGGCATTGCATAACAAAATCAGTTTACATCTTAACACAAGATGCATTGGCATCTTGCATACACACAAATTAACTACTGAAGCACAGAATGCAATGTTGATCATGCCAGTTGAGCACATGCATATATTGACAAACAAAGCAGAGTAAAAACATACCTCCTTGAAAGCATATGGTAGACCTAACACTCCTGCACCAATGAAGGAGATAAAGATGTTGGCAACAATCTTCAGAGGATGAGTGGCCCCCGAGCCTGAGTTCCCAGCGCCCATCGTCATCTGCGGGTTGCAGGTACAGCATTAGCAAGACACAAAGTTTTGACAAAATTAAAGAGACACTAAAACAAACAGTCAACCTGTCAACACATTGAACACTCAAAGCTGATATTATTGATAATGTGAAACACTGGGGTTTACTTATCTACAAATTCAGACCAACTTACATGCCTGTTTACAGAGGCCTTAATCAGTGATCTTGACTGATGAACTCATGTGGATGTTTACCATTATCTGGATAAATGCACAATGTGCATCAGTATTTGTTACTAAGAACTAATAAAACTTGTGTAAACAAACACCATAACATAGACATAACACTGAGATACATGCATCAACTCACACAGGCTCTATCTCTCAAATTTCCAAATTAAGTCCAAACCTCTTAATTACATTAACTCATAGGATCAGTCCCAACACTCAGCAGTGCTTGTTGTGTGAGGCCTGATCAACATCTGATCACCAATTCCTGGTCAACAGCAGAATTTGGTGGCAAAAGCTTAACATGCAACAGTGGTTTGCATGGTCAAACCAAAGAAAAGTGAATGTGGAAGAGTGAAAGTGAAAATGAAAGTGAGAGTAAACACATTGAAATGAAAGAGAACACCAATACTATTCACAAACATGCTACTTACTAACTAAGAATGATAATGGTACGTGTTTACGCTCACACTCATACAAACACACAAAGTCCCCACAGCATTTCGGGTAATTACAATGCCAGTTGTCCAAGCAGCAGGTAACCCACAAATGCCTGAAATCAAGCCATCATGCATTGAGAGAGTGGCTACATATGGAGCATGCTACATGAGGCTGGTGAATACTGGTCTGAGCAGCCAGTCTACAATTAGCAATAGGGTTCAATATGGTGGGTAACTTGGTAACAAGTCTGTTAGACAAGGCACCGCTCAAAATTTACGAATATGGCGCATAACACATGAGGCTGGTGGACCATAAGCTGTGGATTTTCAAGATTTTAATGTTAGTTTTCTCGAAAATGACACCTCTCCGACTCTGTGAAGTACTTCAGTATTCTGATTCGATGCTGTAACGTATTTCTACGCTAATCTGGGGCTGAAGAAACCGCAACGCCAGCCGCACACACCTTTTCCACGGGGTCAACGGACCTCTACGCCGCGGGTCGCGCCCCCGGCCCTCCCTCCAGCGAGGTGGATGATACCAGCTGACAGCCGGCCGCGCATATACGGCCTTAGCCGTGTCTCCACCTCCCCGCTAATCTGACACGCTGCCCTCTCCGCAACTGCGGTCCCCCCTCCCGCGGCCTCTTCATGCGCCCCACGACTGCCACATCGGGCCTTGCTGTACAGCTGGCGGCGCAACCGGCGTGACGCACGACTGACGGATTCAGCTGATGTTGTAATCGGAGGAGGCAAGGTTGCCTCCGCCGCGTACAAGGCCGTGTAGTTTATAATACAAGGTTCATAAATGATTTTTCAGTCCTTCGGGTTGGAGGTAGCCATTCAGTTGTGTTTACTTTACGTTTGGCAAATTGAATTAGTGCGGAAGTCTAGATAAAGTGCCTTTCACCTGCTGCCGGCCGGGGGCGTGACACAATCGCGCCCGGCCGGGGAGAAGTTGGCTTCCCCCTAGGATCTTCAACTCTCATACTCCGTATGTGAAAAGTGAAGATACTTTTCAGAAGGTCATGTCAAATTATGAAGAATGCACACAAAATCTTTGACCTCAGTCAAGTGTAACCAGAGAGCACGATAGATCATAAATGGTCGTTGCGATGGATACGGTTAAAACATGCGTTAACACGTTAAGGCAAATATTGACAGCGCGAAATAAGCGTTAAAACTGTGCGCAGTCCATTCCTGATCATTTCTGTTCCCCGCAAGGATCCGGTCAGACCAGATCGCCATTCAAAATAAGTCTACCAGCAGCTTACAAGGGCGATACTGTTTCGCGATTGCTTCTGACTAATTGCATCTTAGTGAGTGCAGCTGCAAGTCATAAGTCTTCCAGACACGAAAATACAATGCTAGGATGGCCTAGAGTTCATCTGAGGTTAACTTGTGTCAAATTGATGAATCATCCCAATGCAAAAAACTGAAGTGCTGAACGGATGTAGGTGATCAGAACAAGGTTTTTTTGCAGTCAAAAATAGTGTATGGTACATCTAAAGGTGTTCAAGATTGCGTAGCCGTTGCCAACATTATGCAAAGTTCCTTCGACGCTTGATAATGTTTTCGTAAGAAATTGAGGACAGGCACGCTAGCACATGAAATTATGCAATATCACCTTCACAAACACGATAAGAAGGTGGTTACGCGCGTTGCACTCGTTCATCGAACCTCTCCGCCCCTGCTAACACAGGTCGATGATCCTGGATGACCTCATATGACCTTGTGTGTCCTTACGTTACCTATTTTGACCTCATTACGCATTGGAATGTTGTCACATCACGTTTTCAATGAAGAATTCGAATTATGAATCCAAGAGTACGCTGTTAAACTACCTATCTTGAGCTCAGCGCGTGCTTTGCAGAAGGTACCCATAGAGGTATGGCATGGCATGGGCCACAGCCATGTGCTCTGTGACCATACAATGGTTGTGCGTGTGAGGTAGTGCTCTTTCCTAATATACAAACACCAAAGCTGCACGAAAATGCGCACAAATGTGCGTTGCTTACGAAACAAAAGTAAGTATTTATCTGACTTCAGTTCACCGATCTCGCCTGTGTAACAAATCTGAAACATAAAAACTGTAGGTACTATCATGTTCTATTGCTATAGAAAGTTTGAACATTGCCAAATTTTATGCCCACAAAAGTTATTTGTGGTCAGTTTTTAGGAGCTGGTCTCTTTGACCTGGCCTAGGTCACTGATTTTGGTAGATCAAAGCTCAAATTTGCACAAAGGATGCCAAGATGATAGATGAACAGGTGCTGAAAAGTTCGTGCTGCTGCGAACGTTTGTTTTTGACCTGTGCTCCAAAACCTTAGGGGAAGTCGCCTTCCCCTCGGTCGGACGCGGGGTAAAGGGCGGTCGCGATGAGTGTCCGTGCAGATCTACGAAACCGATGCCAAGGCTCAGGACCGAGCGATGCATTTGTCGCTTACGAGGTACAGGGCTTCATAAGTAGCTGATTGTGTGTGACTTAAGATGGCTGAGATGCAAGCCTTTCTCTGCACCCCGATAAACATTTTCAGCCCAGTGTCCAGATCCGGATCCTGTCGTGAAACATATTGTTTCGGAAGTCCATGTTTCGTGAATCCAGGCTGTGAAAAGAGTTGTGGGGACAGTCTAGAAGGTTTAATAAGAAACTATGTTGACCTTTGACCTCATCAGACCTTGGAATGTTTTCAGTCCTGATTCCTGACAGTCTTCCGCGAGTTAATTTCGTTGACGAATGCGCGAGACGGGGGGGGGGGGGGAGGGGAAGGGGCTGCCGCTTCTTGCATCCAGTTATGTCAAAATCTAGCTTTGGTCTCTCGGGGTTAGCTAAAAAGCTATCCAAATCTAAGCATTGCTCCCCTATACCCAAACTCAGGAGAATTTCCGTTTGCCTCTTCGTTAGGGATTGGTTTCCGAGTAATCTTGGACTATACTGATGGTGGAATTGCTCCTTATCCTAGCTTACCTAAGCCCTATGCTAGGTCTAGGTCATTTGGGGGGGGCAGGTTTACACATTCGATGCGGCAGAGAACTTAGGACTACAGCCCAATCCTCTGGTGGCTGCTAGTGGCAGAGAAACAGGCGTCCGGACACAAGGTCGATGGAAAAAGGCTGAATGAAAAAGTGGAAGGGAAAGAAATCAAATGAAAAAAGGTCGAAAGGGATAAAGGTCCACTGGAATAAATGTCAAATCGGATAAAGTTGAATCGGAAAACAGTCGAACAACAAAGTCGAACGACACTAAGATAAGGATAAAATTCCTCTGGGATAAAAGTCGAATACGGAAAGCCGAAGGAAAAAAGTCGAAAGAGATAACAGTCGAATAGAAAAAAGTCGACAGATAAAATGTCGATAGCGTTAAAAGTCGAACTGAAAAAGTCCAAATGTTTAAGTCGTCAGGGTTTAAGTCGACAGGGATGAGTCAAAATAGAGAAGTGAGAAGACAAAAAGCCTAAAGAAACAAAAGCCGTCAGGAAGTCTTCGAGCCACTTCTGAGTACGTATGTTGACACTCTTGTTATCATGAGCACAGCTTAAAATTCCGAGCAATGACAATATAATGCATGTTTGCTGTATAACGCCGTTTAACCGCTTCTCCTGACAAGTTCAAGGTCCGAGTGGCTAGCGCATCGGACTCCTACGCGGGGAGCCCGGGTTCCAGTCCCGGCTGCACCATGGCCCATGAGCGTTGAAATGACCGATGCAGTCGCTGGCCCTCCATAAAAGGCCGTGGCGACGTGCATCGCATTCCGTCACAAAATATCTCGGCATAGAAACCATGGACTCTTAATGCCGAACGCAGGGGTGTGTAGTAGCCTATTCGGGTGGGGAGTCCCTGCACAATTTCGGGAAGAGATTCAGTTATTGCAGTTTTGAAGGAAGGCTAAGCCATTTTCTTTGCCCCCCCCCCCCCCCACCGCTGCTTCCTCCCCCCTCTTCCCCGAGCTCATTTTACAAAACTGGGTTCCTGGCCAATAATCAGGAGCTTATTAAGGTCTTCTTTGCTCATATCGATCTCAACAAATTTGTATCTGGAGTGAATCTACACAAGGTGTGAGTATTTTTAGGTTTCATAATGCACACGCAGGTTCACTGCCGACATAATCGGCCAAGAGACACCGTCTGCTGTCCTGTAGCCACCCTGCGCACCCCGCTCCCCTCCCTTTCCCCAGTGTAAAGCGCCAGGAATAACGTAGTCGACGGGAGCCAGTTAATGTTGCGGAACATTTGAGATTTTTTTGCGTCGTATTTAGGCCTTTGATTGGCAGCTTGCTCTGAAGGCTGGTCTCATCCTGCGCCATCCAGTGGCATCATGCTCCGTCCAGTCTCGTCTGATCTCATCCTGTTCCGTCCGGTTTTGTCTGGTTTTGCCTGGTTCCGTCTGGTCCCGGCTGGCCCCGTTTCGTCTCATCCGATTCTTTTCGGCCATGTCCGGTGACCTCCGATGTTGTATGATCGCGTCCGGCTACGCCTGCTCCTGTTTGGTGCCGCGCAGTTCTGTCCGGTCCCGTACCATCTCGTTGTCCTCACCCGGTCACTGCTAGTGTGGTTTGGCCCCGTGCAGTCCCGCCTGCTCCCGTCCCGTACCGTTCAGTTCCATCCGGCCCCATTTGTCTCTCCCTAGGACCACAGTTGTATTCACATTTAACACCAGGAGCCAAATCCTCATGACATTTTTGTCTTAGTGATTTTGGTTGTTCGTTTTGTTACACATCCGAGTTTACCTTTATCCCTATAGATGTTCTCTCTTTTCACTCATTTCGTTTCTAATTTTATCCCTACCGATTTTTTGTCTTTGGACTTTTGTCCTATCGAATTTCATCCCAACTACTTTTAGCCTTTTTTACTTTTTCCGATTCGACTTTTATTCTTGTAGACTGTTTGTCCTTCGACTTTCATCCTTGCAGACTTTTTGTCCTTGGACTTTTTAGACTCGACCTATGTCCCTGCCGATTTTTAAATCTTTCACTTTTTTGTTTTTCAATTTTTCATGCATCTTTTGCACTCGACTTTTTCCGTTCGACTTTTTGTCCGGGAACCGAGAAACCCATCCTGGAAATGACCGGGCACTCCGGGCAGATAGGCTTCTAGAAAGGAATCCATACTATGTTCCGGGTTGGTGGCCTTCGAGGCAACTTGAAGTCTCAAAGATGGCCGGCGTCCTTGAGTGGCAATGGCCTCCAAAGCACCCAGTTTGCCCAAAAAGACTTCCCTCAACTTACTCGCCTGCCGTGGCCGCGTGCGTTCTCTGCACTCCTTTGCCCGGGATCGACTGGTCCCGATGCCGGTATTGGACCAGTTGGACCAGGACCAGTTGGACCAAGACCAGGACCAACACGGCGTGGATGAACCGCATCCGTGATCGCCCTACCCAAAGCACTTGGCTCCGTCTCCTCACCCCATCGACCGGTACTGAACTCCATCTAGGCAATCGCGCAAAGGTTTCAAGGTGCCACCATCTGGCACAGCAACCTTGTGACGCCCTCATGCTGCGACCTGCAAGGCGCAGATGGTCTGCAGGCCTGGGGTTGTTGACAGGAGTATACACGCACATAAAAGTTCGTTTTGCAATTGTTTGTTTGATATGCTATACCGATATCCGAATGTAAATGGTTATCACCGATATCCGAATGTAAATGGTTATCACCGATATCCGAATGTAAATGGTTATCACCGATATCCGAATGTAAATGGTTATCACCGATATCCGAATGTAAATGGTCATCGAAACTACCAAGACGAGCCTTGATAGTATTCGTACGCTTAAAGGGAATGGTTTACATTTGAAGATGTTGTAGCAAGCATGAGACATGATGAAACAAATTCACTCATAACCATAGGCATACTTTTTAAGCGGAAAAGACTGTTCTAGACAGCACATTATTCTGTTTAGCAAATATGCTGCTCAATACGTCATAGCTAAATCAGGACATCGTACCTTGCACGACATCGATTCACAGCCAACTGGCGGCTGTTGCATCCGGAAATCGCGCTCGCAAACGCCAGATATGAACGCCGGGGCATTTTTTTTACCTTGATCGCCGCAGGGCTCATGGAATGACAGGCTTTGAATGACGTCATCATGACGCCATGAATGACAAGGTGATTTCAAAACACTCTCCCAGATATACCTTTCCCCATTTTCGCGGACGTTTAGCTAAGAAACTAGAGGAGCTTAGGTGTCAAGAAGGGCAGAATTGTGAACAGCACCGAAAGGTCTTCAAGATGGCGATTTCAGCTCATATCCCCCACATCGATGTAAAACACTCCCTTCCAAGAGATCCGAAAAAGGAATTCTGACGGGATTTTATTCAAGTCCTGACAGTTCGCAAGCCATGCAGTTATCAACGCCAAGAAAAATATAATTGTTGAGGCGTTCATATCTAACGTTAGTAAGCGCAATTTCCAGATATAACGGCCATCCATCGGCTCTCAATCAATGTTGTGCGAGGTACGATGACGTAATTAAACCACGACACATTGAGAAGTAGATTTAGTGAATGGAGAATTGGGCTATCTGGAAGAGTATTTTCCGCTTAAAAGCACATCAAGCTCAATAGTTCAAGATAAAGTGAGATTGTTTCGTCACATATGATGCCTTCTTCAATATCTTCGAATGTGAAACACTTCCTTCAAGTTTGTCAGGATAGAGAGGCGGAATAACAAGCTAGTCACGGCAAAGTTTGTACTGGATAAAGTCTGCATGGTTAAACTGTCCTGGAGAAGAAAAAAAGCTCGTGTGATGAAATTTATCGAGAAGAAAAGTGTGCAACGAAAATGTTTATACGCTCAAACTTTCGTTAGAAAAGGTTGCACCTAATTATAAATACGCAAACATTCGCCAGGGTTTAGTAAAAAAGTGTGCGCGCAAAAATTGACATGCTGATAAATTACTTACGTACGCAGAGGTCGTCAGCAGTTGTTCCTCATGGACATAATTCGTTTCAGACAAGCTTGTTGTGTGAGCCCTGACCCCCGGCATCCGATCGCGCAATTCCAGTTCAATGACAGTATTTGGTGTCGAAAGATTAACGTGTCATAATGGTTGGTACGGTCCGTCCTGCCCTCTGACGCCACCTGACCTTTACCGCACCCGTTGCCACCACCTTAAGCAAGCCGTGCCTGTGAAGGCCAAATGGCGAGCGCCTGGAGCGACTCGAACCGACCCCACCACGGGTGGTGGATCGGAAGGCAGACGCTCTTACCAATTTAGTCACGGAGGCGGACACCTGGACCGTAGCCGGGTCCAAAAGAAACACACGACATTAAGGTGAGCTCAACGAATAGCTTTCCGTACACTGCAGTGGTGGGATTTCTGCTGTAGAATTATTCATACTCGCCAAATCACTAACAGCACCGTCATCAATGGTGAGCTCACTGGCGCCGCCATGTCACAGAACCTTGTTGGTGGGGCCAAGACGGATTTCGCGGCTGGTGAAGTCGGACCACCGAGACAGCTACGAAGCATATACGAGACGACGCCATATGCAGACGACACAAAAGAGGCGACGTATAGCCGACAGATGCGAGGCGACGTCACATACAGGCGACAGATACGAGACCACGCGGGGCAGACAGCCCCAACTGTCATGACACGCAAGCCTTAAGAAGCACCGCTTAAGTTGCACCATTAAATGCCATCGTTCGATATGTCCCATGCCGTGCATCCCGCTTCCATCATATAATGTACCTCATGTTATCTTGCATGACTATTTGGAAGTGCCGACGACAGGACATGGCGCTGGTCCTGCTTTTCCGATTCTTTCGAGCATTTCAGTTTCGGTGCCGCATTCTGTCCTGCCAAACAACACTTGTGTTGAATGGACTATGACTGAATAAAACCTCTGGGCCTAGTGGCGTTTCGAGTCTTTTTAATTGGCGCCTCTCTTAGGCTGGCGAGGCTTCTTTTGCTTCTCGTGAGGCCTCCTATGCATTAGATTAGCCGCCTATATATATATATATATATATATATATATATATATATATATATATAATATCCTGTGTAACATAATGGCCTTCCTCCTGATTTTTTGGAATGCTCTATCTCGATGTAAGCGGGACAGGCGTCGAGCTCTTGGTATTTCGATGTCATGAGTTCAGGTTCTTGTGGTGACAGTCATTGATTATATGTATGTATCATATAATCGTATAATTAATGTATCATATGATAGCTTTAATAGGAAGTGACTCGTGGGTATTCAATTCATATGATTGAACGGTGTCAGCTTTTACTAATCATATGTGATTAATATCGACCTTCAGCACGGTTCTAGGACGAAAGTTCGTGTGGAAAAAGTATGTATGTCACGTTGTCACGTACACAATTATTGACAAGCAAGTGTACGAAAACTACAAGGCTCGTATGGCGGAAATATATTTGCAAAGGTTTGTACGGAAAGTTCGCAGGCAGATGCTCCTATGCTATAAAGTACGCATGCAGAAACATTCGTATTGTCAACAGTTCATCCAAACAACGGTTCTTATGCATCAAGTACCCATGTAATGTTATAATGCAATGGTGCTTATGCGAATGTCCGTGATGGATACAATTTGTTTCACAAAATTCTTCACGGAGAACAGCGGTAAAGCATTTGTGGCAACAGAGCCACCCCTACCAACCACAGATATTTAGACGCAATACCGATTCGGGCAAAAACGAGTTTTTAACCAAAGCGGGTGCCTCAAACGCAGGTACCTCAGACACGGGTGTCTCAAACAGGGTGCCTCAAACCGGGTGTCTCAAAGTGGGTGCGGCGTGTGCATCTTTGTTTGGTTTACTTCACATATGCTATCATATACTGGCTGTCACTAGCGCATCTGACCACTGCATGCCGTGAGCCAGCTGACTGCCGCCGCGGCCGTCAGCTGGCGTACGTGGCGCGTTAAAGGGACGCCACGGGGAGTCGCCGACAGAGACGCCGTCGGGGCGATGGATGAATACCTACATACATAGGCGTAGGAACGTTTCAAAAAGTGGGGGCAAGCTCAGGGTGCACTTCAGGAACTTTTTCTGGGGAGCGAGCCCGATGACCGGGGAAGGGGGGGGGGGGGGGTAGGGATGGAGATTGTTATCGCTCTTTACTCAAATGTCATGGCTGTTATGCTAGCTATGCATCTAGAGCTGTTAAGCACTGGTGCACAATCTTGCCTATTCGACTCATCCGTCAGTCGGCAAATAAGGCTGTCCAGCTTCCCTAGATTATTCGTCCATTTTGACATTGTCTTTCCTGGTGAAACGAAATCACACGAGCGGGTAGGTATTTTGGGTCATTAAGGAAGCATTTGCTTACAGTGCACATGCCAAAATGCGGCATACATATACGCTGACGAGAATTTAAAAAATGGGCCGATGGCTCACAGTGCGCCAGGTTTTTCATGCGCCTTTATTCCGGTGGCTGCTTTTCAAGAAATAAGAATTGTCGAAGCATTTTAGGCGGAAACAAATTCGGGGGCTTGAAACTGCTAGAAACAACGTGACAAATTTTATAAAGCTGGAGATTTTCTCTTAAGAATCAAGCCACATAATAAGGGCCATCCGTTATATGTTCCTTATCTGGGCCCTGCTCCTGTACGCCGTCGGTGGTCACTGCCCTAGCCCGGATGTCTCCCGCATGGCTGACCTCGAGCTGATCGTGTGGCTACTTTGTTGCATATTTTTGGATCAGTGTCACTTCTACATGGTGTATGAAACATGCGTTGGACACCTGCAACAGTACTTTTCCCGAATTATCTTCCCTTATACCACACCATCGCAGAAAAATGGCCTCCGGGAAGCTGTCTGCCTTAGGTATGCATTGGCCCAACGGACATTTCATTGCCCATCATGCAACGTAAGCGACTTGATCTGCTTTTGTGTGTAGGCAGGGGCGTAGCCAGAGCCTTGCCAAGCGGGAACACAGGGTTGACAGAAGTCCATCTTATGGTGACCCCCCCCCCCCAAAAAAAAAGAATCCCCGGATATGGCTTACTTGTTGACAAGTGACGCGGTTTTCTTCGTTGTATTGTTATTTTTACCTTGTAACCAGAACAGAAACCAGGAGCTACCGTGAGCTCATTTCTGTTTGCATTTTGAGGTCAATAGGCTGCAGAAATCAGGCGTTGAACGACTGCATGGAAAAAATCACCGGCGCTCTTAATTTACAATGGTTAGCTGACTCTCTCTAAACCGATTTAATTCAGAAGCTTTGTCAATTTTTTATCTGGCTTCTACAGACATTGACGACATCGCGGAGGTAGATTGTAGATTGATATTTTTGATCCAAATTTGCAGATGACAATTTGACTGCAGATCGAGTGGTCAACAATGTGCATCAACGTGGCCAAGCCACGTTTGTCTGCAAATGTTCACAATTCAGTCAGAATAGATTAGTGATGCAATTCATGTAACGTTTTTTTAACATGCTCGCTCGCAAATCTTAGCAACAAAAACCTCCACACCAGGCGTTGCACCCTCCATAGTCCGCGGAGCGTTAGCCCAGTAGGCAACATTTAGCCGTGGCTCACCGATGGACGAAAATGATGACGCTTCTGAAATGATTACCCTTAAACACTTCAATCAACTAGTTACGCAAGTTATGTGGCGTAATTTTGAGCATCCGCACTCGAAAATTTTAGAAACACAAGCATCGACCCCAGGTGTTGCAGTCTCCGTAGGCCGCGCAGCGTCGACCTAGCAGCTAATATTAAGTTGTGGCCAACGGGTGGACGAAAATGACGACTCTTCCGAGAAAGTATCCTTGGACGCTTTATGATATCAGATCTTGTATTTAGAACGCAGTCTGAGGGCAGTCTTCACACGTGCAATTTTTAGATTGATGAAAAGAACGGATTGGCACTACGGAACTAACGGAACGGAACTAAAGCACCGCGAAGTGGGGCTGGAATCTGGTGGTTGAACTGGAAGAGTGAAGGTAAAATCTCTATTTTTCGTGTTTCCGCAGCTAGTTATCTGTCCGGAAGACAGATTAATACGGCGCCCGCCGTCTGGTGACATTGCAGTGGCCGAAACTTTTCGGTTTTACGGAAGTTGCAGCCTAGACCATCCTTGTCCTTGCCCTCGAGGTTGCGGGAGGGTGCGTACAAGCCTTTTGATGTAATTTGTTTCTATAATGCGTTCTGAAAGAAATGAACGTTCTCAGGCAAACATGGCATGCCATTGCTGTTTCTTTTTAATTAATTTCGACCCGTGCTTTTCAACAATGAGAGCCCCACTCTACTCAACAATAATGAAACCCCTTATTCCCTTCCGAGCAAAGGGCCTCTTGAGCAGAACACCAGGGGTATATTGCCGTTTCCGGTCAAGGGCTGAAGGGCCATTCTGTCCCATCGCGAAGTGTCTTCTGACTAGCATTTTGGTGGCACGGGGGCTCTCCTGGTCGATCCGGAGGTCATTAAAAGGATATATCATATCACATTGTTCCCCTCCCTGACACGGGACACCTTCTCATCCGCGCAGTTAGCCCCGGATCAGCACAGGGACCCTCACTGACGCAACAACATCCCTGATCACCGCAAACAGTCCAGTAGTTTTCACATAGATTTCAGTTTCATGTTTTTTTCTGTATTCTTCAGAGATATTGAGTTCTCCCTGACTGTAGATTGCAGATGAAGTGGGGCTCATAGTTTGTATTAACATGGCTAGCCCATGCTCGTCTTATAATGCTCAAGATCCTGTCAGAGCTGATTACTGATAAGAAAACTACAAAATACGGTGTTGAACATGCGTGCTCGCGAGTCATAGCAATAACAGCTCCGACGTCCGGCGTTGCAGTCTCCAGGCCGTGCGGCGTCAGCTTTGCGGCTGTAACACTAAGTGATGGCCAGTGAGGAAACGAAAAGGATGACGCATCTTAAGGGAGATGACTGGTGAACGAGGTAAGCCGGCATGCATGTTTAGTGCAGTGCAAAAGTAATCCAAATGCAACCTTAATTTGAAAAGTGGAGGGGGGCCGGTTAACATTGCTGGCCCCCTACCTTGAAAAGTGGGGGGCCATGACTCCCCTGCCCCCCCCCCCCCCCCTGTTCCTACGTCCGTGCCTACACATGTGCTTGAGATCGCTTGCGTGCGTACTTTGATAACGATTCTTATCCGTAAGGAAAATTTGCGTACGAACTTTGGCACTTACATGATGCATCAACACACGAGCTCTTGCGTGGTTGCTTTGTCAAACGAACTGCACTCTGACGAACATCGACACCCCCTCCCCTACCCGGAAGGGTTGACACTTTTATAAGCATACTGCTCGGTACCGGTGTATAATCCGGTACATACTTATAGGTATATTCATATATATACATATATATATATATATATATATATATATATATATATATATATATATATATATTCTCTCTCTCTCTCTCTCTCTCTCTCTCTCTCTCTCTCTCTCTCTCTCTCTCTCTCTCTCTCTCTCTCTCTCTCTCTCTCTCTCTCTCTCTCTCTCTCTCTCTCTCTCTCTCTCTCTTTCTCTCTCCCCGGCAGGCAGCGCAAAAAATTGTGGAACATTCATGAAACCATGGAAATCCCTGCATGCAAGCACACGTGTGGAATGTGGGTGAACGTAAATTAATAAGCAAAGACATAAGTCTGAATTTAAAATGCTTTCAGCGTGATATTTGTTGGCAGCGAATACCTGTGCAATTGTACGTTTCTAGTGGCCTGATGTTCACAGGTACCACTAATACTTGCGCTTATGTTTTTCCATGAGTGTTCACCTGAAAATCACGCATTACACGAGAGCATGACGCATGCCACATGTGAACACGCTTCTGCACCACCTGGCTAAAACCATGCGGATACCGTTTCCAATCTCGGACCTCTCAATTACGCCTTCTAGACAGGCCACTGCTTGTTCGCCAAACACAGGCCAGCATAAGCCCTCCTAGCCCCGACATCTAGCGGCTATGATGCAAGCTTGGTTTACTTGAGCGGGCGTAAGAGTTTTGCATCGCTACGCGCAGGGCGCCGGTTATTTGTACATACTGACGGTTTCCTCTGAGGCACAATGTCCTTTCGTAAAAGGCAAGCTGTGGAAGTTTGACAGCTCGAGCCAAATACGCTCAGGAATTGAACAACACAGCGCCTTGGCCCAGTGGCGAAGCGCCCTTACCTCTATCCTAAGAGTCCTTGCGCCCAACAGATCCAGTCTGAGGTTTGCAAATGGCCGGGTTTGGGTTTTTACAACTGTGCGTGTCTCAATCGGGTTTCTGCATTCCAACAAAGTGATCGAGTGGCACCTAGGGTAGTATAAGACCACGGAAACTATTACATGCGTTTTCAAAGTGTAATGACGGGCGTCTGGTGCTGGAACGCTCAGCTGAGTGTGCTAGCACCATACGCGCAGCCAGAGCCTTGGCAAGGGGGAGGTGCAGGGTCCACAAAGGGTCCGTGATGGTAAAAGGTACCCCTTCGAAACACTAAACGGAAAATGCAACCCAGACCATTGGGTTTGTGCTCCCGAGATTACGGGCGCGCAGTCTCAGGCCTTTTGATACAATTTGTGTTTTAAGTCGATTCTGCAAAAGAGTGAACGTCCTCAGGCAAACGTGGGATGGTCTTGTTCGTTTTTTGACTCATTTCGACCCCCTCTAACACTAATAATATCCACTATTTCATTCCGGGAAAAGGGCATCCTTCAGTAGAATACTAGAGGGCACATTTTTCCCGGTCAATAGCTGAAGTGTCATTCCATCCCACTGCAGGTTGTCTTCCGGCTTTCATTCTGGCAACACGGGGCGGGATCCCCTGGCCTGTCCAAAGGCTCTTAGAAGGGTATGTCTTGTCACATTGATCCGCTTCCTGACAGAGGAGACGTTCTGACCCGCACAGTTGACCCCGGATCGACAAAGAAAACTTAATTGGCACAACAACGTTCTTGATCGCCGCAAGTGGTTCGATAATCGGCACATAGACTCTGATTCAGGTTAACGGGCCCATGCTGGAATTGGGTCGGAAGGCCCACCGTTCGGCATTGGGGGCCCTGACTGGCACATAATCTCTTCGTTTCCTCAGTGTTAACACTTATACCAAGTTCTCGTGTTTTCTTTCATTGTCAGAGGGCCCGACCAACGTAAGAGGCCCTCTGTCATTCAGGGTACCGCCCTCGTCCCTGTTGAGAAAATCTTCCCCCGACCGACTCCAGGTCCTTTATCGACACAAAATGCCCTGTTAACCAATGTGGGCCCCTGAGCGATTCAGCCTTGTTTCAGGGTCCCGACCAACGTACATGGCGGGCCCGGCCGTGTCCCCGCTTAGGAAATAGGCCCCAGAGCTTAGATCGACACAGAGCCAACTATTCAGTGCTAGTGATCTCTGGCCGAAGCAGAGGGATGCTCTGTCTCAGGGGTCCCTAATCAGTGCAAGGGGTCCTCTAGCTGACATTTGAGATCACGGCTCTACGGGCAGCAAACTTAACGTGACCTACAGGCAGCCCTTCGGGACCTTCAGCCTTAGAATCGGGTCCTCGGCTTTTGGTCTCGAGAGTCCCCTCGGCCCCTATTAGGGTCCCCTCAATGCCACTCCTGGCCGACCCGGGGTCACTCACCGTCACAAGTCCCCTGTTAGGCGCTGTGGTCCCAGACCGACACAGGAGCCCCTCATTGTGTCAGGGACCGCGAACATTGCAAATCGCGGGCGCCAGCCTTGTTTCTGCTTGCGAAATGGGTCTCAAGAGCCCAGGCGGACATGGAGCCGACTGTTGGGCTTCGTGTCGAGGCCCTATATAGTAGCGATAGATGACCCTAATAAGAGGGACCTAGAAGAAACCCTCTGACTGACATTGCAGGTCACGGCATTTCGAGTGCAGGCCGGGGCCGAGTCCAAATGGGCACTTGAACTGTGGTCCTGAGGGGCCTTTCGGTCCCTCTTCGGACCTCCTCAAGCAAAGCCTCGACCGACCAGGGGCCACTAGCTGACACATGAACCCTGTTAGGCATTATGGGCCCCTGACCGACACATGGGCCCCCATTCATTGTTTGATGGACGCAGACCAATGCAAATCTTGGCCACCGGCCTGGCATTTGCCTGAGCAGTGGGGCGCTAGGGTTCAAATTTGCAGGGAGCCAACCGTTCAGCGTTCGTGGTCTCTAGCCTACCTGGACATCTACACTGTCTCAGGGGTCCTCAAAAGAGGAATGGGAACCTCTGACTGATGTTCCAGGTCACGACCGCAGCGCTCCGATTCTTTACGTGACCTACAGCTAGCCCTTCGGGCCCTTATGCTCTCCAACCGGGTCTTTGTTCGTCGGTTCCGGCACGCTGCCCCGGCCCTTCTTCGGGCCTCTTCGAATACTGCCCTTGGTCTGCTCGGGTCCCCTTGCGAGTACACTCCGTTAGGCATGATGGGGTCACTGAAAAATACAGGGGCCCCAACCAGTGTAAATCACTGGCCCCAGCTATATAGCCGATTGTGAAGTGGACCTCCAGGCCCATATGGACATGGAGCTGACTGTGCGGTACTGGTGGTGCCTGACTAACATATAGGCCCATATCCACTCAGGGCCCTCCGATCAACACAGAGGCCTTTATGACTGCCATTTTAGGGTCATTCCAGGCAGGCCGGGCTCCCTGAATAGGACTACAAGCCTTTCGCGCCGTTAGACTCTTCCATTGGGCCCTTGGTTGTCAGACCCTGTGGGCCCTCCAGGCCCTTCGGGACTCTTCGGGCACTGTATCTGGCCTAACCGGGCCTCATACCAAAACAGGTCCCCTCCCCTTCCCCCTCCCCCTTAGGCGCTGTGGAGCTCTGATGGGCGCTGGGGCCCCGACCAATGTAAATCGCTGGCTCCGGCGTTGTTCCTGGTGGGGAAATAGGCCTTGACGCTCATGCCGCCGCGGAGCAGGCTGTGCGTCACTGTTGGTGTCGGACCGTCAAACGGGCCCTTGTCGACTCAGGAGCCCTGATTAGCGCCCAGAGCCTCGGACTGGCATGAGAGTGCTCGGCCCCGCGAGCCGGGACCCCTTAATACGACCTCTGACAGGCCTTTCGGGCCCTTGGGCCCTAAAATCGAACCCGTAATCAAAGGTTCCGAGGGGCCCAAGGACTTCTCGGACCCTAAGAAGGGGGCATGCGACCCTGTGCACCCCACCCTGTCCGCGCTCCTGGCGCTGCGTTTGCTTTCACATCCCAAGGAAACTTGGAAAATGACTTGCGTGAAGCGGTTCTCAAATATGAGTACCTCTGAGCCGCAGCTTGGCCTATATCGCAGATTCGATTAACCGACTGTGAGCCAAAGTAGTCAGGCGCTGGTTCAGAAAGTACGCATATTAGTTGCGGACGGGTAAACCCCATGCACATTTAGTATACCAAGCAGAAGAAGAAGTAGGAAGTCGTCAGCGGAGTAACAAAAAGTCGTCAGCCAGTAGGAATAAACCACGCCATCGCATCGGAACCTATTCGCTGGACTGTTTTGGCATGTACTTCAATGAGGATGCAGCATAGCACAAATCCTCTTTAAGTCCAAAAGCAAACCTTTTCTAAATGGCAAAAAAGTTCCATTCCTTGACAAAAATGTTACCGCTATTCACAGAAAGCCTAGCAGGCTGCCAGATTCGCAAATGTAAAGCAGGTCGCGGGATATACTTCAGCATTCACGCAAAACCAATCGGCTATTCTCACCAGGTTCTTCCGTGGCAGCCACAGGTGAGGCGCGAGAGGTGAAACATGAGTGAAGCATGAGGCTGCCAACACCATCGACACTGGTAATGTCAGCAGCTACCGGTGCCGTTAAAGGAAGTGTTTCACATTTCTATGGCGGCTTGAAATGAAATAGCGAGATAGAAGATCATTCGGTGCAGTTTATAGCCCTGCCCTTCTTAATATCTGAACCCCTCTAGTTTCTATGCTACACACCCGACAAAATGAGGAGACTATTTCGGGGAGTGTTTTAAGTTCATCTTTGCACGCATAGCGCCATAACAGCGTCATTCATACCCAGTCATTTCGTAAGCCATGCGGCGATCAAGGCCAAGAAGAACATGATTGTGGGGTCGCTCATATCTGGTGTTTGCGAGCACGATCGCCAAGTATAGCGACCGTCCATTGGCCCCCAGCCAATGTTGTGTGAGGTACGGCGACGTAACCAAGCAACGACGTACTGAGGAGCGTATACCGAAGAATAGACATTGTGTTATCTACAGCAGTCATTTTGGCTTAAATTATACCAATAGTTATGTGAGCTTGCCTCATCACATCTGATGTTTGTTTCAAAGCCTTCCAATGCGAAATACTCCCCTTAAAAGGAGTGTTCCACCTTTGGGGCATATTTCAAAAACATGCTCTAGTGAAACTTCATGACTATTTACGTATGTTGATAGCAGTTGTGACACTACAGCACCATCAACGCATAATAAAGACATATATTTTAGTTTTTCGAGTCCAATTTACGCTGCCGACGCTTTGTAACAGCAATGCACTTCTCCCGTGCAGCTGCCACAAGCGCATCATGATAACGGCCGTGCACACCTCTACTAGTGCGGAAAGAGCAAATGTGATGAGGCCAGCGGGGAAAGGCTTGTTTCCGAGAAGCGCATCGGCTGGAGTTTGAACCAGTGAGTCACATGGATCGTGTGATACTCCCATTCCCAAAGCCAAAGTACGTCTCGAAATGAGCCACTATCGTCAACACCAGTGGCAAGAAATTAAACCCATAGTACGTTTTGTTGAATTCGCGGGACAATAACTTCATGTTCGTATACCTTTTGTCAAAACAGTGTTCCAAGATTTCGTAGCATTTATTACACAAACATTTTGACACATTAGTCTGCTGCAAACATTGCAGAACACGAACATTGGAAAAGCAAGGTAAATTACATCTATTATTCCGTAGCGGTGGGCAGGAAATCAAATGACATGTCCCCCGCATGGCCAACCACTTCAAATAAACAATACGAGCTATTTAGAAGGATTTCGGGAAACCAGGTATTACAGATCAATTTGTACGCGCTCGATGGAACAATAAGTGAAAAGTACAAAAAAAGGTGGGATGCTCCCTTTAACACCGTTTACGCTAACAGCGAAAGCCAGTACTAACGTTGTTGTTCTTCTATTTTGTTTTATCCGAAAACTTATCAGTGTGGCACAGTTCTAAAGACCTACATTTCGGGGTATCTTGCTGCACATCTTTCCGGATAATCATTATGTCTAAAATATGCGGATCCTTCTCTCGGCATGCTCTACCTAGCTGTAACTGCACAGCAACGTGGCCTGTTGCTAGGCACCTTACAACCCTACTCTGAGCACTGTTTGCATGGTGTGAGTTGTAATTCATTTTCACGTTCGGGCACGCCGGTTTCCCGCACACCTTTGACGTCGGGTTATTGCCCAAACGCTCTTGGAGAAAGTGGAGTGTCACTTGCTCTTGAAGAAAGTGGAGTGCTTCACGCCGTTCAACCTCTGAAGTGAACTGGATGGATGGTGGGCGAACCACTGCTCAGGTGCTCGAGAAAATGACCCAGCTCTGAGCGAGCGTGTTACCAAACGGCGGTCATGCTGTCAGCATTTAATCAACAGTATTACGTCTGGGAGGGGCAGAAGTCAGTGGTCTCTGCCCAAACACCTTCCTAAATCCGTTAACTCGGTGGACAGGCTGTAGGTTTATAACCATTAGGCCCCTTTCAATTGCACAAAATGCTGTCGCTAGTATTGAAAAACTGCATTTGATCCATCCGAATGTGAGAAGCCTTATGCCTGGTATGGACAGTCCACATCATTCCGCCAGGCTGCTACCTCTGTTGACACGTCACAGATAAGACCATGGCTTCTTCTGGCGGATCTCTGATAAGGAGCGAGGTTGCATTAAAACTAGCATGTGCGTCCTTCTCAGTTAATTGAACAGCCTTGGTCTGCTCCATAGGCTTCGGCCTGCCCGCTGTTCCAGCTAACGGCTTATGGGTGTTTTTGTAGAGAGGTTACTGACTTTTGCACCTCTCAGCCGTGATATTGGAGATGGTATGCCGACAACACAACCATCATTTGGTAACATGGTCGTCCAGAGTTGGGTCATTTTCTCGAGCACCTGAGCAGTGGTTCATCCACCATCTAGTTCGCTACAGAGGTTGAACAGCGTGGAACGCTCCCCTTCCTTGAAGACCAAGTGAAGAGCTTGGTCAATAAGCCGACGTCGAAAGTGTGCAGAAAACCGGTACACTCGGACGTGTACATGAAGTATTACTCACACCATGCAAACAACACGCAAAGTGGTGCCGAAAGGTGCTTAACTGACAGGGCCACGTTACCGTGCAGTGACAGGTAGGTGGAGCTGGCGGAGAGGAGGATTAAAGCCAATGATAAAGGCGCTGAACATATTTCGCCAAGGCTATGTTCAGAACAAAGAAAACGCAACCAGCGGATGAACAAAAGGTGAACGTATGTCAGAATTCCGTGCTCCAAAGGCGTGAACGAGAGGATTTGCAGAACACGAGCTCCACTCCATATTTAAGTGGCGCCCAACGTCACGCATACACTCACAAAATCTCTGTAGTTAGAATTTACATATATCTTACCTTTCACCTTTTTAGACGTTTCCTTCTAAAGACACCTTTCACAATCCCGCTGCTCTCATTACGTTTCCCACAGTTCAGTTTGTGTCCTTCAACGTCACCACTTTTCGTATTACGCGCACAGAAAGTGGAACAAAGTACACCAAGCTATGGGTCATTAGAGCTACGCCCAACTGAATGTTTTCGCCGCATATACGAAGAGGAGGATAACAATTTACCAGCGCTAAAGACATAGCTCTCCAGTCACATGATATTGACATTGATGACGTCAACATTTACAGACACCGCCCAAACCGGCGACGTCGAAGGCTCTGTACATCTGTGGCCTGCTGACGCCGGAAGCTCTGGACATCAATGGTTTGCTGAAGCCAGAAGCGCTAGACATCAGTGACCTGCTGACGCGAGAAGCTCTGGGCATCAATGGCCTGCTGACGCGAGAAGCACCGGACATCAATGTCTCGTTCACGTCAGCGGCTTCCGTCAACCGTTTAAACTGCTGACTGCATCTTTCAATGTCGCTAACTGGTTAGCCATGTCGTTCCATTGCACTATTCGACACTAGTGACTTATCACTAACGTCGTGGTGACACTACACTAATGTCGTGGTGACATTGCTGTTCAGTCACCAAAGTCGATTGAGTCAGCAGCCCCCGCCTGCGTCTGTTAACTTTCAGCATTCTTGCTGCTGGAGCCCCATCGAAACACGTTAAGCACAGACCCTACAGCCATACAGCCGGCCCGACATACCAGGGGATCCAGACCTCATCGGATCACGCAGAGCACGGACTCGGTGCTGACACGGCCGGCCCGGCATATCAGTGGACGGGGTTTCATGGGACCATGCAGAGTACGGACTCCATGACAATATTGTCGGGGTTGGTGTGCCACAAACCGGTCTGCCTGTCCAGGTAGACGTGGTCGGTCGGCGTCTGCGGCTCGCCCTCGGCCCAGTGGCGGTAGGCGGACTGGTCCAGGTTGTACCAGTACCAGTAATTGCTGTACCACAGGCCCACCATGACCGGGTATTGCGAAGGTAGCAGCTGCTCCGCCTGCTGCTGCTCGACGGCGTTCCTAATGACGGCCAGCTGCAGCGACACGTTGATCCAGGCGCAGTAGGATGGCGCGTTCCGCGCGTCCAGCGGGTTTGGAATGCCGGCGACAGTGGCGGCCAAATACTCGGGCGTGAACAGGACAAATCTGTTTTGGGTCGGAATGGTGGCAGCGGGCGCAGTGGTGTGCTCGGGCGTTGTGGTTGTGGGTTCGGGTGTCGTGGTTGTGGGCTCGGGTGTTGTGGTTGTGGGCTCGGGTGTTGTAGTTGTAGGCTCGGACGTTGTAGTTGTGGGCTCGGTTGTTGTGGTTGTTGGTGCAGGTGTTGTAGTCGTGGGTTCGGATGTTGTAGTTGTAGTCTCGGGTGTTGTAGTTGTAGGCTCGGGTGTTGTAGTTGGTAAGGCTCGGGTGTTGTAGTTGTAGTCTCGGGTGTTGTAGTCGCAGGATCGGGTGTTGTAGTTGTGGGCTCAGCTGTTGTGGTTGTTGGTGCAGGTGTTGTAGTCGTGGGTTCGGATGTTGTAGTTGTAGGCTTGGGTGCTGTAGTTGTTGGTTCGGATGATATGGTTGTTGGTCCGGGTGCTGTAGTGGTGGGTTCGGGTGTTGTAGTTGAAGGTTCGGGTGTTATAGTTGTGGGTTCGAGTGTTTCAGTTTTAGGTTTGGATACTGAAGTTGTAGGCTCGGGTAGTGTAGCTGAAGTGTCGGATGTTGGAGTTGTGGGCTCAGGTGTAAAGGTTGTGGATTCAGCTGTTGTGGTTGGGGGTTCGTTTGACGCACTGGGTTTGTGTGGTGAAGCGATTGGTTCAGTTGTTATAGTTGCAGTTTCAGGCGCTGCTGTGGCTTCAGTTAACATTTCTGTAATGGACGCCATGGTTTTTTCTGAGCTCGGGATACCTGTAGTGCGCGTCCCGACGGGTGGTGTGACCGTGCCTCCCCCGAGCGGTGCCGTGCTGACCCCGCTTGCCGTCGGGCTGTCCCCAGCCGGTGACGAGCCGCCTCCAATCGGTGACGAGCCGCCTCCAGCCGGTGTCGAGCTGTCCCCAGCCGGTGACGAGCCGCCTCCAGCCGGTGTCGAGCTGTCCCCAGCCGATGACAAGTCACCTCCAGCCGGTGTCGAGCTGTCCCCAGTCGATGACAAGCCACCTCCAGCCGGTGTCGAGCCGTCCCCAGCCGGTGACGAGCCGCCTCCAGCCGGTGTCGAGCTGTCCCCAGTCGACGACAAGTCACCTCTAGCCGGTGTCGAGCTGTCCCCAGTCGATGACAAGCCACCTCCAGCCGGTGTTGAGCTGTCCCCAGCCGGTGACGAGACGCCTCCAGCCGGTAACGAGCCGCCTCCAGTCGATGACAAGCCACCTCCAGCCGGTGACCAGCCACCTCCAGCCGGTGTCGAGCTGCCCCCAGCCGGTGACGAGTCGCCTCCAGCCGGTGTCGAGCTGTCCCCAGTCGATGACAAGCCACCTCCAGCCGGTGTCGAGCTGCCCCCAGCCGGTGACGAGCCGCCTCCAGGCGGTGTCGAGCTGTCCCCAGTCGATGACAAGCCACCTCCAGCCGGTGTCGAGCTGCCCCCAGCCGGTGACGAGCCGCCTCCAGCCGGTGTCGAGCTGTCCCCAATCGGTGACAAGCCACCTCCAGCCGGTGTCGAGCTGCCCCCAGCCGGTGACGAGCCGCCTCCAGCCGGTTTCGAGCTGTCCCCAGCCAGTGACGAGCCACCTCCAATCGGTGACGAGCCACCTCCAGCTGGTGTCGAGCCACCTCCAACTGGTGTCGAGCCACCTCCAGCTGGCGTCGAGCCGTCCCCAGCTAGTGACGAGCCACCTCCAGCTGGCGTCGAGCCGCCTCCAGCTGGTGACGAGCCATCTCCAGCTGGTGACGAGCCACCTCCAGCCGGTGACGAGCCATCTCCAGCTGGTGACGAGCCACCTCCAGCCGGTGACGAGAAGTTACCAACCGCTGACGAGCCACCTCCAACAGCTGACGAGCCACCTCCAGTCGAGGGCGTGGCAGTGCTGTCCAGGCTGAACCTGAGCGTGGCAACGCCGTCACTCTCGGTGCGTCCGACTCCGGGCACGAGCCAGCAGCGGACGCCGGGCTCGGCGCGGAAGGCGGCGCAGTAGACGCGCCGCAGACAGGAGACCGCGCAGGCGAGCCGACCGGCCAGCGGCTGCGATTCGGCTGCCGGAGCCGAGCAGACCTGCTGCGGCCCGCTATAGCACAGCTCACCGCCAGCCAGCGGCCAGCAGGCGGCCAGCGCGGCCACGGACAGGGCGGCCAGCATGACGCGACGCCGCCGGCAGACGACCACGCCGCGACACGTGGGCTCGCCTCGGTGACAGCTGCTCAGCTGGCAGACACGCGGGCTCGCCTCGGTGAGTGCTGCTCAGCTGGCAGACTGTCTCGGCAGACTGATGGTCGTCTATTTCGCAATGGTCGCTTTGGTTGATGGTCTCGAAGGCCGCTTCTTGACTAAGCTGATGGCCGTTTATTTGGCAAGTTTACTGCTTGGCTGGCGGGCTGGCTTAACTTGCGACGCCAGGCTGGCCAGCTGGCAGTCAGTCACCCGGTCCTAGCTGCAATGGTTCCTGCTGGACGGGGGATGTAACGTGTGCCGCTGGCCTGCAGAGGACAGCTCGTAACTGGGCTACTGGAGGGCCTTGACGGACCGGTAAGGCGTAACACGCGCACAAAGGCTACGCTGGCGGCGGAGCGCCCTATATAAGCTTGCGGGCTTCTGTACATAATCGATGCATAAGAAATTAAGCTGCGGGGAACCAGCATTAGATTGTACACATATTTCGTGAAGTCTTGCTCTGAATGTCCAACTCGTCTTCTTTGATTGGGCGGCAAATTATTGGTTTCACTGTGTATGGAACCATTGCAACTTGAGCAGTTCCGCACTGCTCCGTCTGTTTTCCCGTGATTTTCATGTGACTGTAGAATACATTTGTCGTTTTTCAGGCGTCAGTAACCCAGCACGAGCATGTTTGTTCAAAACTTTCGGCGAGGGCTCAGACGTAAGGCATGATTAAATTAATTGATTTAATTGCGAACCGCAGCGATCGTCGAGTGCCAGTATCCATAGCATTCTTCACCAGCAAATGACAACGCGAGAGGATTCAAGAGGTAACTTTGGGCGAGGTATTTCGGTTTTACTGGATTAATTTGCGCAACTGAGAAGGCTGCACGCGACGTTTGATTATTGTTTGCACTCATAAGCAATATTCTGACTATCACTAGACACCGCAAGTCCAGGACAAAAGTGACGCATAAAAAACAGTGAGTGGATATCAGGGGGCCAGGCTGAAGCCTATAGTCCACAGGCTTGCGTTCGGTAGGCGGTCGGCGGACACATGAACCCCGGTGTCAGCATACCGAAGTTGGTTGCTTAATTTTCGCATGACATTATTCTACAACGATGTGCAAGATATGCAACCTATTCTCACTACTCACTAGCCATGCTACTTACAACACAAATAAGAATCAATTAACAGTGAAACACTTACTGTGGTCTTGTCGAAAAATGTTGTTTGCGCATTCACAAAAGATCAGACATCAGTACTCTTTAGTGCAAATATTTCAGAGCTACCCCACACAGTTTCGCCAGCGAGTATACGAACGTATCATGACTTGGAATGCTATTTTCGTTAGCGTTGGGCTTCAATTTGAGTGTCCTCAACTTCTACCATTTATCTCAAGCAAACGAATGACAATTTCTGTACGTATGTAAATACTGTAATCCAGATCGCGCCCCAAACATTCATGCGAGCAGTAGCTAGCAATGGACTTTTGCCTTTGCCCACCATCCTCGTCGTATTCTAGGTATCAGGTGCATACGTAAGCGCAGCAATGCGTGGACTCGACGGCCATACCAGCCAATCAGCTGCGATTAGATTAGATAAGGTGGCCGGAGCGGACCGGGTATGGTTCAGAGGCCGCACACGCCGGTCGGTCAAGGTGTGGTGACAACAGCGCAGCCCAGCCCGCACCACTTCGGCCGGACAGGGCCCTCCGAGCGGACCGCGTCCAACCCGGAGGCCGGGTCCAGCTGTGGAGAGCCGTCCCCCGCTGAGGAGCCGGCCGCCTCAGGAGCCCCACCTGGCTGCCCCGCTGCCCATCACTGACGGTCTGCCGCGCTCGTGCTGCTGACGGCGTGACCTGAGACACCCCGGCCGAGGGTCACCCGACCGGGTGACGCCGCCGCGCGTGCAGTATGACGCCAGAGACGGTGTCCCGGCGACGGTCGCGCTCCAGCAGCCAGCTGCCGCTGCCCGAGCCGCCGCCGCCGCCGGCGGCGCCGCCCGTCAAGCCAAAGCGCCGCTGGCGCCGCAAAACGACCGGCGAGGGGGTCGTCAACGGACAGACGGACGGCGCACGCCGCGCCAGCGTGAGTACCGACCCTCGTCATCGTCTGATGTGAATACCGACCCTCGTCATCGTCTGATGTGAGTACCGACCCTCGTCATGATCTGACGTGAGTACTGACCCTCGTCATGATCTGATGTGAATACCGACTCTCGTCATGATCTGACGTGAACACCACTATCAGGACAAATAACCCACGCGCACTTGGCTGAATGCCTTGTTGCCAAAAACGTTTAGCCGAATGCTATTTTCCTGAAGTGTCGAATTGACTACATGTTAATGAGTCGAAATGCATCTTCACCAAACTACAACTTGAAGAAATATAGTTTGCTTGCGTGCTAAGTTGTTCAATTTTTTTCACCGAATGGCAGTTATCGATGTGTTCTTTAGTCGAAGGCCGATGGACTGAATGCTCTTCAATCGAATGGTTATGCGCCGAAATATTCCTTGTAGCTAGGGACCCCGTAACAGGGTTCTGGCTGTGAGGTCTTTAAACATTTTAAAGACAGCTTTCATACTGGCCTGTATTGCCGTGTGCGGGGTCCGATTCATCGGAATCAGAACTCCTGGCAACAATCCCCTCCTTCCTCGTAATGCCGGTTATTCCCCCACCATAGGCAGGTGAAAAACAAAGCCCGGTGATACTTCTAAGGTAAAGAGAACTAAATATCTCAGAGAAATGTCTAGATTCGTATTTTATTCCACGAGTTAATACTTCAATATCAAACGAAGTCAATAGCGCAGTGTTTAGCCAGTTTCTAGCGCAGAATACGACATAAAGGCGGCAGCTTTAAACCTATTTGCTCAGTTGGCTCCAAAAATGTAGTTGTTCCGCGGAAAGCACCTGATTCAAAGCGTGTCTCAAGAACGCCTTGCATGAAGTACCACTGGTTGACCGGAATGGTTAAAAATAGACATGATTGTGTTCCATAGGTTTATGGCTATCAGTTGCTTTCTTTACCGCGTCGGCAACTCAACTCGAGGCCAAATAATGTTGGAAGCCTTTCCGTTCCGTATTGCTTAGGTTTTTGTGGAAAGCCGCAGCCAGCGTCCCATGGAAACGTCACTCATGCTTCATAAATTGCCAAACTCCATCTTGCTGCGTTGCTATATGGGTTCCACTGGTCACTCCATGACCTCAGCAATATTAGCTGACGCTCCACCAGTCTCCTTACCACCAAAGCATGAAGTGACTTATGGATGATCCCTTATGACCGTGATTTCATAGAGTATCAGTAGATGCATTCAGACTTCAATAAAAAAAATAGGGTCCTTAGTCATTCGACGAATTTGCATTAGTCTTAACCGCCGCTCGTCAGATTAGGATGTCGACAGAAGGCGTGACGTCATTTTCCATTTCGCCTTTTACCGCCTTTAAGTGACTTTACAAGAGCATTTGGGTTTACACATTTAATGAAATAGCTATCAGTTCGGCGCCATTCGGTCATTTCCCCTGGAGTCAATAATAAGATCATGTGTAAACCGGTAAGCATGGAATGCTGTGGATCCCATGCAGGCGAGGCAAGCCTTTGTTTGGGGGCTTTATGCATGCATATTCATACGATTACCACCATTTAGGCTCCATTCATGCCTCTCGATAACAATCAGGCCACTCTGAATACGGATCCGCCGGTCTTCGACCGATCTCAAGCGATCTCCAGTGACCGATCTTAGACCGATCTCCGACCGAGCAGGCCTTCGGCATGGACGCTCAATGTCAAACAAGCGTTGACCCGACGAGGAGTTGGAAAGCTCGACATGCTCGTACTAATCCGTCCCAGCACGGGCGGCCCCAGCCGCCGTACCGTATTCACCGACGTGCCCCGGCTGCACCACGGCCGGGCGGCACTGCATCGGTCCGTCACGTGCTGCCGACAGGCGTTCTTTGGATCTGGCGGCGCGGCGGACGAGGAGCCGGCCACCGGCAGCGACGCCCCGGACGCGTCGTCCGACGGCACCGGCGCCGGCCAGACGCACGACTCGGCCGACGATGGAGTCGACAGCAGTGACGACCGGCCAGGTGGGTCAGCGCCGGCGCGCTCCCTGTACTGGCGCCACCCCGGACAGGCGGCTCCAGCCCAAATTATTCATCCTTTGTTTGCCCTAAGTACGCTGACAATGCTTTGGCACAGCACTACATCTCTTTTTGTTCTTTGAGAATGTACCTCTATGGCTGCAGAGAATGTAGCTACAGAGAATGTAGCTCTATCCTGTGACAGCTGACGCTGCCATAGTGGATACGCTTCGGTCCCTCTGTTTTGCTTGGCATTTAGAAGCATTTCACAAGTTTTCAAAGACAAAATCACGACGAATACCACCACTAGAAACAATTGATAATTGTTCAGTTCCAGCATAGCACTGACATTCTAATTCATTGACAAAACGGACGAAACCACCTGATACGATATTGACAGCTGTTACGTACTAAAGGAACTACACTTGAGCTGTTTAACTCGCGCGATGCGAACCCTGAGGCTTAAAAGGAGCACCTCATCTGGTAAGAATGACGTCAGCACAAGTGAACGTTTGCGATTGGCACAGTGAACGAGGTAATCCATTTACCGCGAACCGCATTCGTTGAAGTCTGAAACGACACCGTCACTTTACGCCACGTGACACGTCTGTTTATTAAAACCACCGTGCGCTCCGAAAACAGGCACTATGCTAAACGGTGAACGGTGAAGCTGAACATGGGGAGAACTTAAAGCCATAGCATGATGCTCGTTGAATTTGCGGGATATTAGCCTCATTCTGGTACGCATCTTTTCCTAAGTGGAGTTTTCCAAGCTTTCATAGCATCTGCTGCACACATATTTCGACCAATAGTGCATAGCAAATATTACATACCACATCCGTTGAAAAAGCACAGCAAATGAAAACTGTGAAATGGACTACAGCGGCCGACCGCACCTGTTGACAGCTCCATGCTCCGAGCCCATAGCGCCGACTGACATGAAACCTTTACCATTCGATGCCGCTTGCCCGATAACCTATCCTGTTCAGAGCATGATGACCTTGGGTCAGGTCAAAGGCCACCAAAAATTTACAAAAAACAAAAGTAGAGTTGCAGGTAGCACCATGCTCCATGCCTGTGGCACCGATCACCACGAAATATCCACCAATTGACTGCGCCATTATCGATATCTTATTCTTCCCAGAGCATGGTAAACTTGAAGTCAGATTAAAGGTCAACAAAAAAGACCGGCCAAAACCATCGAAATTAGCTGCAGACAGCCCCATGCTCCGAGCCTATGGCACCGATTATCATGGAGACTTCACCAATCGATACGCCATAGTAAATATCCCATCCTCCGAATGGTACAGGCTTCTTGTCAATCGGTGCCATAGCCTCGGAGGATGGGGCTTCCTGCAGGCAATTTTGATGGTTTTGGCCGTTGACGTTGACGTTTCAACTGGCTCAAGGTCACCATGTTTTGGAAAGGGTAGGATATCGGCCATGGCGCATCAATCGGTGAAGGTTTCGTGGTGAGCGATGCCATGGGCCCACAGCATGACGTCATCTGCAACCCTATTTTTGCGGATTTTTTGGCTGCATTTGGTGACTTTTTATCTGACCCAAGGTCACCATGTTCTCGAGTGGATAGATTATCGATCAAGTGGCATTGAATGGTCAAGGTTTTTTCACAGTCCTGCCATCCTTAAGACCCAAGCCCATCTAGTTTTTTAGCTACACGCCCGCAGAAACTGGGGAGAGTATTTTGGGGAGAGTATTCAAGGTCACCTCGGCATTCATGACGTCATAATAACGCTATTTAAATCCTGTCATCCCATAAGCCACGCGACGATGAAGTCTGACAAAAATATGATGGTTGATTCGTTCATATCAGGCTTCGCAAACACGATTTCCAGATGCAACGAAGCGCCAATTGGCTCTCGATTAAAGATGTGCAAAGCACGATAACCTTTTCGAACAATGGTGTTTTGAAGAGCATATCTGCTGAACAGAGACATTGTGTCGCCTCAAGTAATCCTTTCTACTTAAAGATGTACCAATAGTTATAAGTGAGCTTATTTCATAGATAAGACAGTAGTATTAGCCTTATTCCTTAGGAAAAAAACAAGAAAATAGAGGTATAGTTAGGTTGATATCTCGGCAACATGCCTTTCTCGAAACAATAGCGGAAGTGAATTCGAAATTGCCTGCCGATGATCCTACTCGATTTTTCAGGTTTTTTTTAAAGAGCAACCCACGGTTTTTACAGGACACCAACATTCAGGGGATTAAGCAAAGAGCGATTGCCAGCCATTACCAGGATACAGTGCCTATCTAAGAATTGGAATGCCCGGACATACGTGTACATGCGAATGAATTCAAGCAAATAGGCGTCACACATCACGCTTCATCCAAACATGCAAGCGAGCTGAAGTAAACAGGCATCACACATCGCGCACCAATTATGCATGCAAACGATTTCAATTGAACAGGTATCGCACATCACGCGACAAATCATGCTCTTTTGAATACCGTCATGTCTGTGTGGATAAGGTGTATGTCTGACCGTGTGTAATGTGTATGTGTGTGTCTTTACGGTTTCTGTTCGTGTATGTATCGTACATTTACTGTTTTCAAGCCAGGCCTCCCCACACGACCGCCTTGAACCTAGGCATCCGTTCTAAGTAGAAGGCCGGAGTGTGGAGCTAGTTTGAGGTATGTAACTTTTTGACCTTAAGAAGGTCATGATGACCAAAAACTTACGAGATCGCTTTGATGTTTGAATTTCAATTAAGCGTTTAGAATTACGTCAGGCAGTACGATTCTAAAAGCAACTATTGATCCGGTATATTTGAGGTCAGGGATCAACACTGATCTTTGAGAAGTCCACGGAAGATGTTTGTTGCGGTTCCTGTCATCCAGAAATTTAGAATCCGTGTCAGAATCTACCTCTTAAAGAAAAATATCCAGTAAAAGGCAGGTTGTTTTGATTCGGTTTTGACCTTTATACCTGACCATAGGTCAATGGGCATTTTTGTACTTCTGAGTTGAGTTGACTTATGCCCTAATAAACTATCTCAGAGATGCATAGCTTTATCTAGCGCACCGTTATCGCATCAGATTGCACTATTTCCCAGAAGATGCCTTCCCTGACAGACACAACCTGATTTGACTTGTCGTTGGTCAGCAACTTTACAGGGTGCATCGATCTCGTACCCAAAAATTGCTCTTCGATTGCCTACAGCGATGCAATGCCTAGCGTGGCTTCGCCGCGTAGTTCCAAAATTATTTTGTAAAACCTGCAGTGAAATTGATCTCCCACCCGGATACGTGTTTCCGCACTTGCGGGTGGAGGGGATGGGCTTGGGTATCCCCACCAACCTACTCTGCTCAAGTATCGTTGAGACTGATACGTACAGGCCAAAGGTTGTGTTATTTCTCTACTCTACAGAAATAAGATGTTGAACAAAGCAAAACCAGCCCGGGCACAAAGAGCCAACTCTGGACATCATCAAAAACATCAAACACCAAAACAAGAACTTGGCGAAGTTAGTTCACCCTTTCACTGTCCGCCGGTCGCTTCTAGCAACGAATGAGGCCTCGCAGCGCCGCGAAGCTACCATTGCATTCAGACACATGCTGTGCACACACGCGGAGAACATCTGCAATATCGCTCTTAGAAAAGGGTTTGTCGACGAACGAGCCCCTTGTTTAGCTTGACCTTGAACACACACCACGTACCCATCACCTACTCACCGGGGGCCAGCTCCGCCGCTTGCAGACGGCCGCGGGATGGACAGGGAATGCAGCTCAGTCACAGCACCGCCAACATGGCGCCCGGCTGTGATTTCAGGACGCATTCGAGACATTGGGAAAACTCCGTGTTCAGCAGATGATTGTTGTCGATCTGCCGAGTGCGTGCCCACGAGCAACACTATGCGTGCTGAGTGTATCGTCACACCAGGCTCCGGGTGCCGGGCGCATGCTGTGCAATTGTACCCGATCCTCTCCATGTGCCAGGTTATCTTTCGCTCCGGCCCAGAACGACTCCTACACATTGCCGCAGCATGGCAGCGTGCCGGCCTTGGAGCACAAAAAACCTGTTAATTTTGTTGTCGGTGGCGTGAGCCTGCGCCAGGTAGAACCGTCGCGCATCAAGAGTAGGCTGATAAAATAAATTCATAGCTCGACCTTGTTTGAGCACTTTATGAGCTCGGGATTAGCACGCAAATAGCAACCAATAGCAAGCAGCTACCAACCAATAGAAGCGCGATTCCGCAAGCCAGCATTGACGATTTTCTCAACTTTATATTCAACCTGTCATGACCTGTGGTATATTTGAACCTCGTTTCGTAGTTAATCTCACTATTCTTGGCATGATTGAGTACTTCTGCGCTCGCGTCCTGCTTAAAAGCGACTGTTCCACGTTTGTATGGGGATTTGAACTGAAATAGCTATCTTAAAGATCACTCGGTGCAGTTAACAGCCCTGCCATTCTTGAGACCTAACCCCATCTAGTTTCTGAGCTTTATAACCGCGAAGATGTGCAGATCGTTTCGGGGGGGGGGGGACTATTTAAAGGTTGCTCGGGCATCCATGACACCATAATAACGTCATGCAAATCCTGCCATCCTATGACCTATGATGCCTACTTTTATTACTGTTTTTTATATGCAACCTATGATTACCTATTATGCGGCGACCAATGCCGAAAAGATAGAAAGAAACCATCCAAGAAAAATATAATTGTTGAGTCGTTCATGCCTGGCTCTCGTGAGTACAATTTCCAAATATAATGGCCGTCAATTGGCTCTCAATGAATTAGTGCATGATATGATGACGTAATCGAACAGTGACGTATTGAAGAGCATATTTATTTTACAGAGAAATTGTGTTGTCTAGAGCAGCCTTTTCCACTTAACAAATATATCAATAGTTATAAGTGAGCTTAATTCACCACATCTGACGCTTCCTTCAATGTTTTCAAATATGGAACATTCTCTTAAACACACGTTCGGTTGTAGATCCAGTTGACCCCTGGAACATTTATCCTAAATAATTTCCGACCTACGCGGGGCGTGGTCACTGCCAAGCTTTACGTAAGTGTTAGCAATAGAAAAACAGAAGGTAAGATAAAGCCAGGTGCCAAGAAGAGATAAAGAGTAAGATAAAGTCAGCCAACATTTCAGACGTACCTTGTAAGATCACCGAACTATGGCGGGTAAGTCAGCCCATGGCTGTCCGTGAAGGCGCTCCCTAGGAGATCGTTCAACCTGATACGACAACGGAATATTATACGAAGACATACATATCTGAGACAGATTCCTAGACAACTAACCGATCATATTTAGAATAAAGACTAATTCCATTCACCTTGGGTCAGGCTTGAAGGTCAAACCAAGGTCAAAAGCAACTTGCTTTCCACTGGAGAACGTGCTCTGTAGAGTAATATTATATGCTTATTTTGGGTTTATTGATGACAGGACCGTCAACATACATCTCATTTGGACTATTTGAAAGGTCAAAAAAGATCACTGGCCTCAAATGGCCCCAACCAAACCGTTGACTTAGTAACATTCCGTGTAGCGGAATCCTTCATGTTAGCTCAATTCATTTTTGTTTATATCTGGTAGGTTTTTGGTAACCATGAGCTTATAAAAGTCAAATAAGGTCACTGACCTCAAAAGAGCACCAGTTACCTTTTGCATAGAACGGTAAAGGCGGTTGCATCAGGTCTGGACACACCCCCGACCCTGATTTGGAGTTTGACTTTGATCTTATTTAACCCGAAGATCATAGCCTAGCGATCGCAAAATTTGGCACAAGTGAGTTCAGATACTGGCCAATCTACCTCGCCACTTTGGCTTTGCTAGCTCCCCGATTGTTCATATTTTAGGGGTCCCTTGATTGCTTGTCGATCATTTGACCACGGACACTTGTCGCTGTCTTCGAGGTCAGACTTTTCTATTGTGATCACTAGCCAACATATCTTTCGACTGGTGACCTTAGTCGACGCTAAACCATTGGCTATGACTGCCATGATCCGTCATTGAATATATCATATCCGACATTGTTCTCTGAAAACTCCGTACCTGTAGCATTACTGGGAGCTGAGAAAACAGCGGTGACATATTTGGCCCATCACTGCCCAGGCCGTATCCGTCCTCACATGCCTGTCAGGGCCCACGTTAAAAAGTACGCAAACGTAGTTTCCTTACATGAAACTGTTTCATGCTTATTATTTTCATGCGGTAACCTATTCTTCTGTCGTGAGTCACACGCCGTCACATGTTCGGCCCAGACGACTCTCTTGACGTCTGTCTGACGCTGACTGACCCGTGACCTGGCACCGCCGGCAGCTGTCGGTCGGGTGTATGATCGAGAGCCAAACGTCTGTCTGACGCCATCTGATCCATGATCTTGCACTGCCCGCAGCGGCCGGTCAGCTGTGTGACCGACAGCTAGACATCTGTCTGACGCCGTCTGACCCGTGACCTTGCACTACCCACAGCGGCCGGCCAGGTGTGTGATGGCCAGGAGCACAACGGACGCCACGCCATCTCGCTGGAGGTGCCGCTGCACGTCGATCCAGCTGTTCACGCTCATGTTTACCAACAGCGGCTTCGTGCAGGCTTTCTACCGCAAGCTCAAATATTACGGTGAGTGGTGGCCCGCGCAGGTCAGGACAGCAGGTCGCCCCGGCTGAGCTGAGTGGGCCTGCAACTGGGGTCACAGGCGCACTGCTGTCTGCACAGTTAACCAACCACGAGCCGTGGACAGTCTCGTGCGACCAGGCGTGCTCTCTGGCCGCGGTTAGATGACAGTGGCGGTGGCGCCGGTCATGCCTGATGTCGCTTGGCCCTGTGTCTGGTTACCACTTGCGACAGAACTGTCCTGCGCCCACGGCGGGCCGTCGTTGGCGCAGGCTCGTGTGCCATGGCTGATCGTGGCCGGCAGATGTGGCGTTCCCAGACTGGGAGGAAGGCGAAGACGGCGCCAAGACGCGCTGTATACGCTTCCTGCTGGACGTCATGGGCAAGACGTCCACGACCACCGTCACCGAGGAGCAGGTCAGGTCGGCTGGAATTGTCCGCAACACACCGGGAGCATGGCGTGCGCCCGGGAGTGACCACGCTGCGTCCAGCGCTGTCCATCGGCAGACAGGTTGACCTGATCTGATCTGACCTGATCCGATCTGATCCGATCTAATCTACCAGCTACCTGGCACCAGGATCCCAGAATCAAGTTGCATCACATACGTTGTCCAAAATTGAAGCTGTTCTCTCTGACTTCACAAGCTTTTGCCGTTTATTTCTATTGTTGATGACCAATCGTACGGCTTTAACATTCCAAGCTAAGTTATCTTCTCTGCGGAATAAGAGACAGTAAAGTAAACCGTGACGCATTGCGATGTCAAGGATCAGCAGCGCGTGTGATGCGCTTGGAAGGTGTAGCCGACTCCACACGTGCGCGCACAACCCCACGATGTCTGCATCGGTCTGCAGTCCCAGTGCTGTTGTTGATGACTGCCGTGGATATGCGCTCTGCCACAAGACTGGCTGGCTACACTGTGCTGCCGTTCACACCAGCCGTCCCGTCCCGTCGCACTGCTGCCGCCCACATCGGGTGGATGATCCGTCGCGGTACGCTGCTCCGTTTACGGCAGCTGACTGACCCGTCGCGCTGTGCCGCCGTCCAGACGATGTCGCCTATCAGCCGGCCCGGCAGTCACTACGTCGTCAACTCGGAGGTCAGCAGTGCAGGCGTGCCCATGGCTGACGTGTTCTACAACACCAAACACTACTGCATCCGCAAGGTGTCTAACAACAAGACGCAGCTGGACGCCTGGACCAAGACTAAGTTCAGAAAGTTCACTGTTTTCAAAGGTGCTGCCCCGCCCCTGCTTCGGCCTGTCACACTGGACCGGCGGCAGGGCGCCCCGACGGCCCCACGCCAAAGGTCATGGGCGAAGCCTATGCCACACGAACTGAACCTCCCTTTTCTCTGCATGCTTGTATAGTTGATATATTCAACAGATTTTGATCTTTTTCGTCACTTTTACGGTTCTTAGCATTGTCTTTATGACTTGCATAACGTCAATAACGTAGTGGGCATGCATACCATTTTCCTTATCTTTCAATAATTAGAATGCATAAGCACACAGTGTAAGGACAGAACATACATAATTAGAGAATGATAAGATAATAATAAGATAGTGATAATGATAAGATGGATCAGCGACAGCCGGCCGGCCTCCGGTGCAGCCCTGCCGCATCAGCTGACCACGTCTGGCACCTGCCGTCGACAGCCTTCCTGGAGAAGACGGCCAACGACGGCATGGATGACCACCACAGCGTGCTGAAGCAGTCGCTGCTGGAGTGGACGAGCGGCACCGGCCGGCGGCCGAAGAAGCGACGCGGCGGCCGCGGCGGCTCCGAGGCGGCCGCCGGCGCCCCTGCCAACGCCGCCAGCTCCGGTGGGCGACTGACCCGGGCCGCGGCGGCCAGGCGGGGAGCCATCAGCAAACTGGGCCTCTCCTGTGGCGCGGGGCTCGCGCTGACCCATGCACCGCCTGTGCTGATATGGGCATATATTGCCATTGATACTGAATAGTGCTGTTTATCGGACTGCCAGATGGTGCCCCGAGTAAACAATAAGGGGGAAAGCGAACCGCGGCAGCTCATTCCCTTCCCATGGCGTGGAGGCGAACAATAGCTGCAGTACACCGAACAGATTACTAATGCATTGCGCCCAGCGCCGGACTACGTTAGATAACGAAGACATTTAAAGCAGACCCTGTTTGCTCGCGTGATATCTCTCATTCTGAGAGATATCCCAGTGAAAGGTACTCGGGATCTCAGTCGGGAGGATATCAAACCCCAGCCATTATCCCCTCACTGCAGCCCCACCCGGGCGTCGGTGTCCCAAACTGCGCAGTTGGAGGAAGCCTTCCCCTCCGCTCAGTCCTTCCGTGTGCTGCAGGTGGCGGCTCGGCGGTCCAACAGCCGTCGGCCGGCTCCGGTCGTCTTCTGCCGCTAGTGCTGGGCCTCACCCTGCTGCTGCTCGCTCTCAACGGCTATCTGTACGTCCGCATGGCCCGTCTGGGCCGCCAGACCGAGGCGCTCCTGCACAGCAGCCTGCTGGCCGCCGAGTTCAAGTAGGCACGGGCCGAGCTTGGGGGGAGGGGGGGGGGGAGAGTGCCGGCTCTCTGGGGGTGGAGCTCGGTGGGGTGCCAACTCTCTGAGTGTGGAGCTCGGTGGGGTGCCGGCTCTCTGAGGGCGGAGGCCGTTGGGGTGCCTGCTCGGTGGCAGACGTGTCCTCGGCTCTCTGAGGACATCACTGACAACGGGACAATGTGACGGTTGACACGTGTAGTCAGTGTCCGTCTTGGTTAAGCTCATGTGGGCACAGCACCGCAGCTGCAACGCTGTCTTTTGTAAATCGAACTGCCGCATGGACACTGACTTGGCTGTGATAACCGAGGCTAAAAGAGCAGTATACGCTGTTGTGTTGGTCTGTGTGCACCAGTGGCACACGCAGTTACATGAACCGCCCCGCAATCGTCACTACCGGTACCCCAGCCCACCTACTCCGATCCTGCACGGCCACTCCGAAGTGGCCTCATAGAGGCTTTCGTCGGCATCTGAGCGCGACGCTCGTAGGGCGGCCCCGAAGTGGCTCAAGCGGCTGTCGTCGATAACTGACGGCCCTTCCCCTGCCAGTGCGGCTCCAGAGTGGCTGGAGCGGCTGTAGCCGACAACTGACGGTCCCTCCCTCGCCAATGCGGCTCCGGAGTGGCTGGGGCGACTGTCGTCGATAACAGACGGCCCTTCCCCTGCCAGTGCGGCTCCAGAGTGGCTGGAGCGGCTGTCGTCCGTAACTGATAGCCCCTCCCTCGCCAGCACGTCTCCAGAGTGGCTGGAGCGCCTGTGGTCAATAACTGACGGCCCCTCCCTTGCCAGTGTGGCTCCAGAGTGACTGGAGCGGCTGTCGTCCGTAACTGACGGCCCCTCCTCGCCAATGTGGCTCCGGAGTGGCTGGAGCGGCTGTAGCCCGTAACTGACGGCTCCTCCCTCACCAGTGCGGCTCCAGAGTGGCTGGAGCGGCTGTAGCCGATAACTGACGGCCCCTCCCTCGCCAGTGCGGCTCCAGGGTGGCTGGAGCGGCTTTCGTCCGTAACTGACGGCCCCTCCTCGCCAGTGCGGCTCCAGAGTGGCTGGAGCGGCTGTCGTCCGTAACCGACGGCTCCTCCCTCACCAGTGCGGCTCCAGAGTGGCTGGAGCGGCTTTCATCCGTAAATGACGGCCCCTCCCCGCCAGTGCGGCTCCGGAGTGGCTCGAGCGGCTTTCGTCCGTAACTGACAGCCCCTCCCCTGCCAGTGCGGCTCCGGAATGGCTGGAGCGGCTGTAGCCGATGACTGACGGCCCCTCCTCGCCAATGCGGCTCCGGAGTGGCTGGAGCGGCTGCAGCCGGTAACTGACGGCTCCTCCCTCACCAGTGCAGCTCCAGAGTGGCTGGAGTGGCTTTCGTCCGTAACTGACGGCCCCTCCCTCGCCAGTGCGGCTCTAGAGTGGCTGGAGCGGCTGTCGTCCGTAACTGACGGCCCCTCACTCGCCGGTGCGGCTCCAGAGTGGCTGGAGCGGCTGTCGTCCGTAACTGACGGCCCCTCACTCGCCAGTGCGGCTCCAGAGTGGATGGAACGGCTGTCGTCGGTGCAGCAGCAGGAGGAGGCTCGACAGGCCGAGCTGGCCCGCTGGCACCAGGCGGTTCAGGCTGCCGCCGAGCTGGTCCGCAAGACAGAGTCAGCTCTCACACAGCTGCAGGTGGGGGCTCACCCGGCTCCGACGGCCGCCAGTGCGGGCTGCACCGCCGTCGACAATGGGGCGCCCACCTTTAATCCAACGTCACGAGTCGTGTTAAATACTAATGCGTGTGCTCACCCGTGGTCTCGTGCGATGAAGCCTTCTGTCAAGTGTCTAGATATCCCTCGTAGAGACCTGTTACGGCAATAATTTGGCTGCGGCCGATCCGTGCACGCCTTGCTCTGCTCGACGGGTAATGGCTCGGCCCCCTGTTGCTGGCCCAGTCAATTACCTGACCTTTCTCAGGCGTAAGGCATGCTGTTGTTCTACGTGCAAGCATTATACAGAAATCAACGCCCATACACACTCATGGCCACGGATCACGCATGCCCACCGTTGGCGTGCAGCCATATGCACCAGCTATTCGGGTTAGCTTGTCTATTGGCTGAGGCGTCCGGCACGTGCCGGTTGTTCAGAGGTGCAACGGCGGTGGTGCCCACACGTAAGCTCCGGTCGGCACGTGCCGGCGGTTCAGAGGTGCAGCGGCGGTGGTGCCCACACGGCAGCTCCGGTCGGCAGCTGACCGTGTCTGACGTGGTGGGTTGTGTGAGCGCCGAGGCCGGTGGCCGACAGTGACCAGCCTCCGTCATCCGTCGGCAGGGTACAATGGACCCGGCCAAGCCGGGCTCGTCCGACATCGCCCAGTCGCCTGCCGTCACCGCGCCGTCAACACGCCTGGGAACATAGCACCGCAGACCCTGCACCGGCGCGAGCGGGCCCGTCCAGCTGGGCAGCACGGAGGGGTCGACCGACACCCTCTAGACAGCAGACTGACACCCTCTGGACAGCAGACGAACAGTCTCTGAACAGCACACGAACAGTCTCTGAGTAGCAGGCCAACGTCCTCTGAAAAAAGACCACCGGACGCGAAACGGCGGACCGACACCCTCCGAACAACAGACCGAATTTCTCTACGCATCCCACTAACGCCCTCCGAACGGCGGACCTACGGGGCCCCAACCAGCGGACCAACACCCTCTGTAACGGGGCACCTGCGGCCCTCAACCAGCGGACCGACACCCTCCGTAACGGCGGATCGGTACACCTCAGAACACCGCCTGGGAGCGGGGCCCACCGATCCCGCGAGAGAACCCCCATCTCATCCACAGCTGTGACGTCAGAGTGACGTGATCGTGGCTACGGACGACGCCCCGGAGCCAGAGAGCCCAGCTGTCCCGTGGTCACTCTCTGCCCGTGGAGTGCCGGTGCACACTCTTTGATTCGTCGGTGGACGGCCAGCCTCGGCCGCTAGTATATCATGTGATAGGTATGTGGTACTGCTGACTGATCTGCTGGTCCAGCCGGTGGACTATCCACCCAAGATAGTGTTTCCGTGATGAGTCAATAAACCTGTCCACTAACCAGTACACTGAAGACAGTGACAGACGGGGCTGAGAACAGACGAGCCCAGCGCCAGCGGGCCAAATCATCGCCGAACAGCAATATTTACCACGCCTCCCACCCAGGTCTCGTGAGTCCATCGCAACCAATGACATCGCTGGCTGTTACCCCAGTGGCTTGGTATCCCCTGCGTCGCGCGTGGCCGTTATCTGTATGGGAGGCAAGATGAGGGTGGAGTGGTCAAGCAGATTCGTTATCACCTGCGACGCGTCAATAGCCCTGATGCGCTGGATGAAAAAAGCGCAACTCAATGATACGGCACCGAAATGCGCCATGAACCGTCCGTAACCAAGTTCGCTGCATTGTGGATTGATATCAGTAGGCCGAACACAGGCCAGAAAATGCGTTGCTACGCAAGCAGGCACGTTGGCGCAACCCGTAAGTGGAGGGACGAGGGGGTACATCGGAGCTGACCTCGATGGGCGACGTCGATTGTAACGTCGTCAAGTGGCAAAGTGACGTCGAGTGGTCGGTATGAGGCACGCCAGTTTGGCAGGCACTCCGGCTATCGGGGACTAAAGAACATTCATTCATTTGGCTTGTGCCAACGTAGTGCTTACTATAAAATAGGCCAGTGGTTATATCGGTTTGGAATCAATACAGTATACTTTTAATACATATTCAATATCTATTTAATTTTGCATACCCCATACCTAATTTTTTCAAACTTTTCCCAAAATTTTCATGCGTGCAGCGAAGAAAGTATAACATCGTTCGCTCGCTTCAAACCATATGACCGTAAATGCGTATAAGGTCCTAGATCCCTTCGTTTTCTCGCATGTTGCTGTGTAAGAAGGCACTTTTGAGGAGCAGAGAGCGTCGCGAAGCTGCAATGACGAAGGGGGTATCTTACATTCGTATGTTTTATTATCTGGATTGGCAAGGACGGAAACATCCTGCCATGAAAGCAGGACATGTGCAAGCTATCTAAATCAAATTGTACGTTATTTTTACATCCATAAGCCTTATAACCTGCATTACAAAGGACTGGAACGCCCCGTCAGAAAATTAAGGTACGTCCTCCCAAGCTACGAAAATTAATCTCCCTGGCATTTAGAAATCACCAGATTGCGCATCATGCATTGCGGCCTCGTTCGCTTTCGTAGCCGTGCGAGGCCATCATACGCTCACAGACACATGGGAAGAGGACCGGTGACTGGTGAGCCCACCACACTCTGTCCTCGCCTGGCGCCGACACCTGCTCCTCACCGCTGGCCGACACTGGCGCCATCTGCCCTTCACCCGCGCGGCCGGCGCCTGGTGCGGCCGCCTCGCTCACCGAGGTCACCGCTGTCACGCCATGCCACAATGGATCACGCAGCCCATGGCTGCGCTCCCATTGGCAAAGTACCTACCTCACTTGCTAGCTATGATGTTGCAAGTACCTAAATCATACACAAGCAACTAGACTCCAAGCCAAAAGAACTGCTGTGACACACTTACCTATGGTGTTGTAGGCTGCAACTTGTGGACAGGGCTTGATAATAGGGAACTTGGTAATAAGGAATGCCACCCTGGTTCACAGAGGTGATGGAGAACATGGCACCTGCGGTAAGCCCATGGATGGTGGCTTCACATGTGGTGTGTATGCCTCACAGCAATGCTCCTGCTTAACAACAAATTGTTATTCCTTCCCATGAACTGCATGATACAATTCCAGATGCATGTTGAGCTTCATTCACACTGACATTCATATTCAGGACAAAAACATAATACCAGCATCATTTCATTATTCAGCCAGCACCCAAGCATCTCAGACATGACAATAATTCATGCAATTGAGATGATCAACAGGTTGCACCACCAACCTCATCACCCATGATCATCCATCTAAGAGGCAGGTATAACTATCCATGTTGCAGCAGAATTCAGCTTGACTCTGCTGGTTGGGGCTTGCTCTTTAGCTTCTCCTCAGGCAAGACCCCTGTGCTTCATCTCATTCAGAAGTGTGGAGCCCATCTGGGCTGGACTCTTGGTTACCTTCACTCCAGCCCCCTGCAGGGCCTTGATCTTGTCCTCAGCACCTCCCTTCCCACCAGAGATGATGGCTCCAGCATGGCCCATTCTTCTGCCAGGAGGTGCAGTCAGACCAGCAATGAAGGAGACCACTGGTTTGGCATCTGGGCCAGAGTTGTGCTCCTGTAAGAACTCAGCGGCCTTCTCCTCGGCTTGACCTCCGATCTCACCAATCATGACAATACCCTTGGTATCTGGATCATTCAGGAACACTTCCAAGCAGTCAATGAAGTTGGTTCCATTGAATGGGTCCCCACCAATGCCCACACAGAGGGTCTGGCCCAAGCCCACCAGAGTTGTTTGATGGACAGCTTCATAGGTCAATGTGCCAGAGCGTGACACAATGCCAATGCTTCCTTGCTGGTGGATGTGGCCCGGCATAATTCCAATCTTGCAACGGTTTGGTGCAATGATGCCAGGGCAGTTAGGGCCAATCAGCCGGGACTTGTCCTGCCTTGTGAGCCTGTGCTTCACTTTCACCATATCCTGCTGAGGAATCCCTTCAGTGATGCACACAATCAAGGGCACCTCAGCATCCAGTGCCTCAAAGATGGCAGCAGCAGCAAAAGGTGGTGGAACATATATGACTGATGCATCTGCCTTTGTCTCCTTCATGGCATCTGCAACTGAATCAAAGACAGGCAGTCCAAGATGCTTGTTTCCTCCTTTCCCAGGGGACACACCACCAACAACCAGTGTCCCATACTCAATAGCCTGGCGACTGTGGAAGGTACCTTGTTTGCCTGTGAAACCTTGGCAGATAACCTTCGTTTTTTCGGTAAGCTTCAGGTTAGGTCTTGTTGCATCGTAAGACACGAGGCGAACCGTAGGATTGCCCAGCTGACGGGTCACAACCCTCCCCAGGTTTCCAAGACACGCCGTCATTGCACGAGTTTGCACTGCGATCTCTTCAAAGAAACCACTGGCCTATGTGAAATGTCCCTGGAGAAACCAGGATCTGCCGCCACACCACAGACACTGCCGTCGCAGCCCTGTAGAAAAGGGGAGAGCGCTGACACCACAGCCTGTAAAGATGGACGATGTGGAAGATAGTTGTAAAAGGCGAGCCATAATTGACGCGAGAAAATGATCAGCTGACTGAGATACGACGGTGAGCGTCACTAAATTCTACGTGATAAGCAAGCATACTGTGTGTAAGCCAAGCCTCACGGAAAGCTAGGCATGGCAAACTTGCTTTTCATGCTTTTGAGAACGAAGCTAGATTAACCCCTGAATCCTTTACAGATGTGGCTAGTTTCGCGTACGTTAAAAGTATTTCTTTTCATAACAACGGCAGGACATAGTATCACTGACGTACCTGGCCCACACGAAAGCTGTTGCAGCTAGCGCTCGCGGCAGTGTTCGCGGGCAAGTGCGTATGCGCGATGTGGCCATGGGTTGCGCTCTGGATGACAGTACAGTTCAAAATGCTCGCGAAAACATCAATTTCATATTGTCGCTGGCACATAAATTTATTGAATGGTGTATAAAAACATCGCTCATCCACCGGTGTTGATTCGCATTCTTTTGTGAGCGCCCTGGCCTCCCCCCCCCCCTCCAACGTTGATTTGCGCCCCCCCCCCCCCCAATGTTGGTTTGGCCCCATAATATTTTTGACTGAAATACTAAAAAAAACGTGGGTAAAAGATGATCATAACACAAAGACTGTCTTCTTTGATCTTTCTGCGTAGTGGCGTCTGCGTACTCTCATACAAAGTCATGGTTGCTCTCACCTCAAGATACAAGTCGTAACAGCTGAGCGGATAAACGATGCAAGAAACTTCACATATCTAGCGCCACAAGACACGCAAGAATTTGTGAGGCTAAAGTGAAAAGCTCAGGAATATGAGGATGACTTAAGACCTTCATGACTAACCCCGTCCCCGGCCCACAGCCAAAATGCGTGCCACCCCCCAAGACCGCCATAGAAGAGCGCAACCGGCGTCCTAAGGTGGCCTCTGAGGGCGCCTCCGCGTGCCGGTCAGAAGAGACGTGCGCGCCCGGGGCATGCTCCATGGATTACTGCCAGGGAGCATGCTCCATGGCATGCTCCCTGCATTACTTCTATGCTGCTAAAAAATAAAAAGTATGAATCATACAAAGATCAAAAACATATACTGCGTTTAACAAACAAAAAGTGGGCTAAATCCGGTGAGAAAAAATGGGGTGGGAGGGAAGGTTGTCGTGCCTTTGGTTGTGCCCCCCCCCCCATCATTTACAAAATTGACACCCTTGCGCACAGCTCAATTTACCTTTTCAATTTTCATTTACTACTTCAATTTCCCGCTCGTTGATGTTTGCTTGAATCAATATCTCATAATGCATGTATGTGCCCACTCCCTGCCAATTAAATTAAAACACTTAAACGCACCCCAGTTCGCAAGCACGGCCTGACACCAGAGACCCTTTCGTCCAGTTGCGCACCCCTAAGACAAGACCTCGCCCTAAGCTTCCCATAAGCCCCCTGCCTATCAAGCCCAATGCGTCTTCACAGGTCCACCGCGCGCACGGGCGCTTCGATAGATATCCTGGCGCTAAGTCAATGGCCACGGATGCCTGGCGAACGGTTCCAAAGCATACCATAATCCGCGTGGTGTAACGCCTCTGTGCGAGCAATACCAACACTGCATCACGGGAGGTCCCGCAGAGTGGCAACGGAAACGTAAACAAACATCGAAGCAGTGCGTTAGTGGGCGTGGAGAGGGGAAGATCAGTGTGCAGGCTATGGCTCAGGGGCTTTTTCCTCCTCAGGGGCCACAATGGTAGTTAGGGGAACCAATGCGGCTACCATCTTGGAGGGGGCAACCCGTTGGAATCCGGCCACCGTCGCAGCCGTCAGAGTTCCAAGCGTGACCCAGAGGGGCAACGGTCTTCTCACCACCTCCCACCGGTGTGTGGCAAGGCCGGTGGCAAATTTTCCGATCCACGCGAAATTGCAAAACCTTAAAACCACACCAAGTTAATTCAAGCTCCGAGGCGCACGCGACCTGATGAAACGACTGACCTCAGCGTGGTGGCTCAGCCAGACTTGATAGATAAATCTCGGCACTGAACGTACGACACAAAACTTGTTGAAGGCCTCGCGCCAGTCAACGGCTTATACACGCACAAACACACTTCTAAAAGCTTCTACACGGGATACAAAGTGACCATACTAATCGGCGCACCCTAAAATCCCACTCGTCGCCATGGAAAGTAGATGCACCAGTCATACCTGACACCAACTTGCCGTCCCTTCGGCCAACGGCCTTCTTACACCACTGCATCCACCACCCACATACACCATATTGGTTTCCATGTTGGGTTAGGCTTTACGAAACAAACACCGTAAATAGCACCAATATGAATATATTTGTTAACACGCGCCATTGGCAGCTTGGGGCATATACGGCACAGAGGTACAGTTTTGTCAAGATCTCACGCGAGCCCAAAGTTACGAGGTGCACCACGCGGCGGAAAACCGGCCCGGGACGAAACCAACGGCGCACGTCCGCCGCCCTCGCTCCGCCTCCCCTGCAGCGGAACAACACGGCAGCGGAACGGACTGCGCCCCCCCCCCCCCCCCCCCCCCCCCGCCCAGCGACACCACACCGGCCGCCGGCTCGGCCGTCAGCCGTCACACACCGCAGACGCCGGTGTCGCGCGGAATCCGAGGGTCCATCCGGGGACCTAGCAACAGGCTAAACCACTGCCATCTCCCGGCAACCAGTGCAAGCTCGCGCTGGCGTCCACTCCGCGGCTCGACGGTGAGCGCCAGTCGGCGTTGGCCCCTAGTGGACGCACTGCGGCGAGGCCTCTCGCGCCGCCCACCCACTGGAGGCCACGCTGCCGGCACGTGCCTGAGCCGCGGTGCTCGACGTGCCGGGGCCGGCTGACGTGGCCCGTGACCAGGCGGGGGCCGCTCCGGAGGCCGGGGGGCTCGGCGCAGTGGCTCGTGACCTGACGAGGCCGCTCCGGAGGCCCACGGGCGGGAGGGGGAGGGGGGGGGGGGTCTCCGTGACGGTGCGGTGTCCATAGAGTCGGCTCGGAGCCCAGCCGCGCGCCCATGGCTGTGGTGGAGGGGACGCCCTCTTCACCGCCAGCACCCACGAAAGAACGGTACGGAAGTCCCAGACAGTCAGCAGACTGGGCGGAAGATCGGAGAGGAGGAGCGTCGCGGTCAACAAGATAACGGCACAGTGTTACGTAGATGCTGGGAGCCAGGTCCTGTGGAGACCTCCCATAGTCACGCTAGTCCGCTGAACACTGCCAGCGCCGGCCGCACGGCACCACTACCGGACCTCTGTCTTTCTTGGCCGATGGCTCATTACGCACAACAGCTTACGTCCCCGATCACGAAACACGCCCCCCTCGGGCTGACCCGCGCCTCTTTGGAACAGGGAGTTATGACAGAGCTGAGCGCCACTCCCGACACCGCGCACGTTACCGGCCAGTTTACCACACAACACCGACTCGCCACTATACTCGTGAAGGAACTCGGCACAAACTAGCACTGCCGCGTCGGAGATCAACACACAAAGCACACTAACGCCCACAGTATAAATACCAATCAGTAGAGGAGGCCGAGCACCGAACGCCTGTTTTGTCGACTGCTCTCGTACTCGTGACAGCACGGCGACTGAAGAACAGACCACCAGTCCCACATCCACCATCTGTCCACGTCCGATAGACCCGGACGGGCAAGGCCGTACAACAGTCCACTCTCCGCCCAAGCAATAGCCGACACACTAGACAGCCTGCGCTGGCTGAGAGCGCAGACAGTCCCACACCGTACCCCAGATGGCGGCAGCGTCGATGCCAAATCACTGCGGCATCTACTTTTGGCGTCGTGGCTACGCCGCGCCCCGATTGCTGTCCATGACGAAGTCAGCCCGTGACAGGATTGCCATGAGTGCAGAGGCCGCGGGGTCCCGGGAACGCCCGCGACGAGGCCACACCACCCCGAGATTGTTATCGACAGAGTCCTAACTACCCACCGAGTGATCAATGTCTCCGGAGTATTACTGCGAGGAAGATCTGCAGGAAAGAGCGGCGACAGGCCGACGTCGGCGGCGTGGCCGTGAAAGACCAAACACCGCCCGGCCCGGCCCGAGCCCGCGGGCAGAGCGGCCGTCTCGCTCAAGACCAGCCACACTGGAGCCGGGCTGGGCGGACACCCGGAGCATACCGGCCCCACCCCACAGGCGCAACAGACGCCCGAGACACGCGTCAAACGTGCGCACTAGCGTCAGAGCGACGCGCAGTGCGCGCCCCGACAGGTCGGGAGAACACGTGTGGTGACGGTCGTCCACGGTCGGGCCACTAGGGCCCGGAGCGATTCAGGGAGCCTCGTACAGAGCTCGCAGTCGACGCCATCGGCCCGCCACCGCGGCAGTCGCTGCGGCCGAAACAAAAACGTCTATCAGATATCATCAGAGGGCTCACCGCTCGCTGCCGGCGGCGGCGCGCTCAAAACACAGACCGTCGTCCCAGGCTTTCACAGTGAGCATGAGACCACAGCTGGGCACAGGGGCAGGCTGTCGGCCGGCCTGCCCTTGCCCTCCGCTGCCGGGGCGGGTGGCGCCGGGCCGACACTATGTGGAGCTGACGGAGGAGGCGGCGCTGACGGCCGGCGGCGCCTCGCCCGCCACCTGCTCCTCCAGCGAGTGCTGCAGCGCCGCCGGCGTCAGCCACTCCTTGGGCAGGCAGCGCTCGAGAAACGGCACCATGGCGCTGACCGAGGCCAGCCGGTTCACCCAGGAGGGGATCTCCTTGCCGATCAGCAGCTGGCGGCAGAGGACGCCCCGTCAGCAGCGCGGCGCCACACAGCTGCTCTGCGCATTGGACGACTGACACTGCACAGCTGTGTGGTTCACAGTCTCACACGAGTCACGGGAACAACACATCGGACGGTGTCTGGTGTCTCCAATGTCCGCCCGCCTGCCCGGGTGACGTCATGTCACGTGGCCGGTCCTTGCCGCGGCCGGGCGGGGATTGTGGTGAAGGCACTACACCGCTGTAGCAGCGTCCGTGTGTCGCAACGCATGCCTAAAAACGCAAGCCCAATGCCAGCCCGCAAACAAACTCACAATCCACAGAGACCGCAGGCGCAACACCACATGCCGTTTCGCAACGGCGGTACACGACCCTGCGTTCGAGAATTGCGATAATGGAGCCAACAGACCGACAAGCCGTTCCAAGGACGCTGTGGGGTGAGTAAAAACACGCCGGCGCTCAATGTAATGGAGGCACGCGTTTGGAGGAGTGGAGGAGGCGGACAAACCGCTCGGCGCTAGCGGATACTAGACACCTGAAATTAAGTAGTTGTTACCTGAGACGCAAATAATTAAACACAGCTCTACGGCGAACACTTCCTTCATATTTGTTGACAGAAGTCTCGACCTCCCACTTTTCAAAAATGTGTCATGTGAATGAAAAGACATGCAATACGCGGAAAACACTTTTTCCACCTTTGTCAGCTTTCAAAATTTCACCCATTTCTGATTGCCATGGTGTGATTTGAAAACGAATAGCCACCAAACATGTTTACGTTAATGCCAGCAATCAGAGAACAAACATAATGCAAAAGGGAAAGAAACCGCGCAGAATTCGTGACGGAAATGTCCCACACCCGGTCCAGTGCCCTACGAATCTCCGCAAGGTACTGATAGCCGTGAGTGCAGCCTTGAGCACAGCACAGCCAGCGGCGTCACGCGCCCGCTGCCGCCTACCTGGGCTATGTTGGAAGTGAAGTGGTTGCAGTTCTTGTTGATCAGGTGGTAGCGGTCGCCGCGGAAGTCCTTGCCCAGCTCCTCCACGATGCGGTCCAGGTCCTCGCGCGTGAAGTCCGTCTGCCCCAGGTGGATCGACTGCCTGCGGAGAGACCCGGCATGGCCTGAGCTCTCCGCACGTCTCGGCGGCTACGGGCCCATGGCTGCCCCGGGCGCCACCTGGCGCCTCACACGCAGCCGGCCTCACGTTGGAGATGTGCGCCCAGAGACGGCTCCGACCTCAATGTCGCCGCAATCACCATAGCCCCCACCTACGCGTGCGTGGGATAATCATAATGATATGCACCGGAGAAAGAAAAAAACAGACGAAACATTCGATTCAATATGACTAATTTCGGTGACCACATTAGGTTCAATGTGACTGATTTCGGTGACCAACGAGAGCTGGACCCGCATCCGCTGGAAACCAGCGCAGCGCACACGGCAACTTTTAGTCGCCATATCAAACCAGGTCCGGGGACGAATCTCCACACTGGTCGGCTCCACTGAAGTGTGAAACCCTGACCACGCCCATCCAGAGGTCACAATTTGGAGGTTCAGGTATTGAAAACTTTGCCTTCAAACGCATCGCAAGAGTTCGACCAACAGCCATCTCATCGAGCAGAGCCAAACGACCACTGCTGACAAGACACAACCCACCTCGTCAGCCCAAGTGCGATACACTGTTCCAAGCGCCTCAGGTTATCGACTACGGCGCCACCGTAACGCTGTGCAACTGACTACGACTACTTTGCCTGAGAGCAAAGCGCATTTTCAGACTTAATAACTTCTGTTACAGGTAGACTGATAAGTATAGGAGCATGACCTGAACTATGAACGAGCGGAAATAATGTTTTGATATAGCTTTGGATTACACACGTACGCCAGTAACGTACGCGTGGCATGCCCTCGTGCTAACGCGTAAACTCACGCTTGTCACGATGGGCTAAAAAAAACACATCTGCAAACTTGGTACATTGTTCTGTCGAGGCCCAACACAAGGGCAAGGGTCACGGCAAATCAGCTCCACTGGAGCGCGCCGCACTGGACACGCGGGAGCACATCCACACTCACTTGAACTTGAACTGTTCGCCGAGGTCCTCCGCGTCGCGCGGCTGAATGGTGAACACGCCCGAGAACGGAAACGGGTGGCCTCCGTACGCGTACTCTGCGGCCCCGGAACGCCGGGGTCAGGGGGTCGCCAGGTCAGCAATTCCAGACGGCACGTCCCGCCGCAGCGGCCATTACCGGGATGGGTCGGCAGCGTGTCCAGCAGGTGGCCAGGCGGCAGCCCGCTCTGAGGTGAGGCGGGCCCGCCGCCGGCCCTGACGCAGGCTGGGCTCAGGGAGGCTCGAGGTCACACGTCTGAGACCTCATACGTCTACATTCTCTGTATGCAGGGTGGGCTCAGGCGGGCTCGAGATCACACGTCTGGGACCACGCATGTCTGTGCTCTCTGTACACAGGGTGGGCTCAGGGAGACTCGAGATCACACGTCTGGGACCTCATATGTCTACGTTCTCTGTATGCAGGGTGGGCTTAGGCAGGCTCGCGGTCACACGTCTAGGACCACGCATGTCTGTGCTCTCTGTACACAGGGTGGGCTTAGGGAGACTCGAGGTCACATGTCTGGGATCCTCATATGTCTATGTTCTCTGTATGCAGGGTGGGCTTCGGCAGGCTCGCGGTCACACGTCTAGGACCACGCATGTCTGCGCTCTTTATGCAACCTACCAGATATATCACAAATAGTTGGCTGTGCAACCTACCGAATACATCACAAATAGCTGGAAAGCCCACCAAATACATCACAGATCGCATCACCCGATGCATGCTTGGCAGCAGCTTCAGCAGGCTGCCAGCCTACAGGTATTTTCACATAACCCCCACTTACCCACGCCATAGATTTCAATTCCTGAGTGAAAGACGCCAAGGCCGATGGATGTTGTATAATCATTCATCCAGTACTGCAAAACGAAAGGAGCACTTAAGGCTTTCGCATGCTTTGTTCGTTCCTCACACACAATGTCCCAATGCTTTCAGTTGGAGATCGGTGGTCTACAATAAGTGGATCTTGACATTTACAGAATGGCAAACAACAATACAAGTGTGTCCATCCTGGAGTCCATTTATCAAGGGTCCTGTATAAGTGTGGCTAGCATGGCTGAACATTCTTCACCAGCTACCAGACAGCAACACCATGCCTGGTTAAACACCCAAAATACTGCCGCTTCTTTCGCACACCACAATCCCTCCCCCAATCACCACCATATCAGGTGCCAAGGCCAGCCGCAGGACAACAGGGGTGGGACACGAGGGGGAGACACCGAGGGGGGGGGGGAGGCACAAGGGCGCCCGACCGGCCTGCACTACTTACCATGTCATACACGTTGAGAATGACCGGTTCGCGCGCCATGCCGTCGACCGAGACGAAGTCCTCAGAGAGGTCCTGCTGATAGCCGAGACAGCTGGGGAAGGTCAGCCGACAGAGGTCGCCCAGTCCGCCGGTCATCTACACGACTGGCGCATGCCACGCGACTACCTGCGAGCAGCAGAAGCTACTCAGTTCACTGACCTACTGCTGTCCCCATACCGCACGACCACCCGCCAGCATCAGAAGGCACTCAGCCCACGGACCTATTTCTGTCCCATACAGCATGACTGTACTGCGACAGGACGCACTTAAAAAAAACATTTCTCACATGCTCCCTGTGTCGGAACTATACTCACATGCAACATTTGGTTACTGCATGTGAAAACCATGTAGCAGAAATGATCATTGCCAAGTGTGTCCCATTCCACTCTGGTTTTCAAATGAATGCTGGCCTCCTTTGCTTCATGGCTCAATAGGAGCTGTACAAATGCACAACAAACATCCAGAAGACGACCATCCCAAATGGGTAGCATTCGGCCATTTCAGGAAAACATTCCAGTTTGACACATGCTTTCTGCCTGACTGTTGACATTTCTGTCAGTGGTGCATTGCTAACTTGGTCAAAATATAAGAGGGAGGCACTGATGCCATTCAATGACTACATCAAAATTTCTATTTTTAGTAAGGCTTTGGACGAGCATATGGAGCAGCCAGTCTCCCAAGACATCATCAAGTATTTGTCATGATTCATCATTTTGCTCCTCTAGACTGCATGACCGACATAATCAAATCAAGCAGGCATAATAATTACGCAAATTTGCCTGCTTCTGTGCGATGCTAAAAATAACACAGTGACAAAAACCAAGTTACTACTCTCACCAAGAAGTGAACACCACCTCATTGGAGGGGGACCTACAAACACTAATGGCATTGTGCCATCCTGCAGTGAAGAAAGCAGGAACATCTTGTAATTACCTATATATAATTCACACACTTCAGGAAAACTTACCTTACAGCATCTTACATGGTCAGGAATTACAAGGCCAATGGTCTGTGGTCCATGCTATCTTCAAGCTCTGATTTACATGTTGTTCAATCTAAATACAACTTTGTCATGGTTAAACCAGTCTCAAGTCATACCATCAAATACCTGATAAGTAATGTTCAGCAGACATTACATTGCCAGATGGGATTCCCTCAATGGAATTGTGCAAAAGGCCTGTGGATAACTAATGGCCATTGGGCCACTTACCTATTGAGCAAAGGTAGAGAATACAACAGATCACAGTACAAGGCAGTGGGTCTGAAACCTGACATTGCTGTTTTTTATTTTCATCTTTTTCAGGAGCCTTTGTGCTCCATGATTGCGACCAGGGCCAATGCCAGTCTGCAAAGTACACATCCACTGCTCTGGAGGCCTATGCAATATCAGTGTGCTGACCTTGTGCTTGTGTGCTCCCAACTCAGGTCAAGCTGAATTGAGCTGTACTGCATATGCTGTTCTTGCAAAACATGTTTTCCAAGTATTTTTTACTGTAATTAACAACCAAAGATCTCAATTCCTTGAGCCTTTGGCTCAACATACACTGTCATTGGTGCACACTATGCAAACTCTGAGTAGTCTGATACATCTACCATAATTGTCAAGGGATGTGTTTGCTATGCTGTGGTTGCTGCCCTGCAGAATGAGCTCAGTGACAAGTGCATCTTCTTGCAGCCTCTAACCAATACATACTTTTGTTGTTCAGCCAGCATTCAAAACATAAATCCATTCTCAGCAACACTGATATTCTGAACCTGTGTCCTGTATGCACCAAATGAAGATGAGGCTTAAAGAAAACTTGAAAAGAAAAGAACTTCAGATTAATTTTCAAACAATTTTATTAAATGCTATGGGATGGATTTGCTGAAACTTGTCATGAAACATTCTTATTATTTCAAACATTAACTTTCAGCACACTGGAAGCTGTGGTGGCAGTCAGCCAAACACAGGCAGTCGGGTCTGTGGTGTACATGATTGAGAACCTTGGCTTCCATGCTGCTGCTATGCTGGACATGTTTAATAAAGTATATAATATTCTACAATTTAGCAAGTCAAGGTGGACTTTGGACCTTACCCCTCAAACTCATTTACTATCCACCTAATCTACATTACAGCCCATTACTGTTGCATTAATATATAGCACACTACCATATTGCTGCATTATATTTTAACATATTAATAACTCATATTCAGCTGTTTCAACCAATCAATGACCAGTATGTCTGAGCATTGCCATGAAAAAGCAGATGCTGGCCTTGAATTGGCAGATTGGCTTTAACATGTCAGATTGTGTCATCAGTGTTACATATTGACATCTGCCACCACAAGCATCCTCAACATATTTTGAAAGTAGGTTGATAAGATATCCCTGAGATGTCCCTGTTTCATGGTTAGTCTTCCTGTTGCATGTAATACAAACATTAATTGATATACAATGCACTCTTGCAACATGAGGTACAAATGCTGATAATGACTATCTGGTAATTCCTCCACAGGTTTCACAAGAAATGTATGACTGCAGAAGTTTCTACTTGACCAGGTCAGACTTGAGAGAACATTTCTTGGAGAATGGAAAGCATAAAGAGCATCTTCATCAAAGAGCATCACGTTCAGAAGTTGTGCAAAATCTTCCTTGATCCTTCAAATTTGGCCAAAGACTTTGTCCACATGAACCTTGATGCTTGAAAGTCATGATGGGCAAAAAAGTGTGACTTTGTAAGGTAAAGATGTCAGCTTTGGGGTAAAAAAGTAGTTGTTCAATGAACCAGATCACAGCAGTTCTAAGTGCAAACAGTCGCAAGTCGACCACATTTTCGCACATCCAGCATCGTGTGGAAGGTAGAATGTCGCCATGGAGCCAATCCCATTCCCCACACATCCAGTTACGCTATTAGACAACACCAACCTACCTAGCGACGTCGCACTTTGCTTTGCACAAAGACGTCTTTCACTCAGAGACTTCCACAAAATTGTCTTTTAACTGAGAAGCTTACCAGTATGTTCGGAGCGGTGGACCAAACAGAATGTTTCCGTTCTGGGGGCAGGCCTGTGCTAAAGCTAGCTGTTTTACCCAATCACGGATGTAACACCACCTCCCACACCAAAAATATGGATGATCGAACGCTTGCTGTAAACACGGTCTTAAGCTCAACTACTTACGTCTCAACTGCGCCAAGCAGCTCGCTAGCCAAATTAAAACCCTAAATGACTGCAATTTTTTGTGGCAAGATTTGCAAACGCGTTCATATGCCTGTTTCCAAAATGGTTTCGACTCACATAACCAAATTAAAAGAAATGATTGATTTGCTTTATTCAGATGAGCTTTGAAGTAAACTCACGGAAAATAACCGGCAGCTGACATACTGGTGCCGCGGTGTGCATCAATTAATATCATCGTTCTGAGTGATTTGGAAAATTGTATCCATCTGTCACATCATTTTTGCAACAAATAGCACTATCTTGTGAGTTAAAACAGAAATTGAATTGCCCTTATGCTGTATTTGTCTTTACCATTTTACAGTATTTTAAGGATACTCACATAAATGAATCTTCAGCGTCAGATCTGCCATTTATGTGAACTGCTGATTACTCTGGCTTTGGGGCGTATAGATCATGGGACAGGGCTGTGATCGCTGTTTGAAAACAATAGGCCTCCTAGTTGTACGGAGGTTTTGCGGGCGAACATCGTGGTGATACGATTGCGTAGCATTATGAAAGAAGCTAATTTCCAATTCTGTAGACCTTAGCACCTGCTCCACGATACAAACTACTAGCTTTAACCAAACAGCAGCACAAGTCTCGACATTCGCTTCCTGACACGGTTGCTCTCTTGGGCCTGTGTATGAAATATTCACGGTATCCGGGAAATGTATGCTGGCATGTATAGAGTCCTTTAGTGTATTGTACATAAGGTATTCTTGCTAAGAAACAATCTGAAAGTAACCCACTATGCATGAAGCATATGAATGTATACCAATTTTGGAAAAGCTTCCTCTGCAAATTGAATCAATAGCTACATTTGGTAAGTTGCTCTGAATTTTTTCTTCAGACTTGGCACATGCTGCACACCACTAAGATGTGTTTGAATGGCTATTCTGTCAAAGTTCTTAAACAGGTCTGCAATTAAATTCTGCTGCTGCATAGCCATGGAGTTTTGTTACAAATGGTGACACACCCAACAGACATGGTGTTTCATTAGGTAAACATTGTATGTTCAGCTGTTTTTGGTATTTCATCATCAGGTGTATTCAAATTTTGATTTAGGTCATTTTGCTTCTCATGTTAAACCCAGGAAGGGTTTGTTAACTAGTTCAGAGCCAAATTTTTCAGAGCTTCAAGTGAATGAATTTAAAGATGTGTTTATATTTCATTTTAGATGACAAGGTGGCTGTTGGTACAAGGCAAGGCCATTTGCTTCTGTATGCTGTGAAGCCAAGCTCCAAGCCATGCAGATGTGATGTTCAGCTACTCAGGTCTAACAAGAACTTTTCCAAGAAAGCTGTTGTGCAAGTTGATGTGCTCCAGGAGTACCAAACCCTCATCTGCCTATCTGGTATGAATGAAGAAGGTCCTTTTAAATACCTAGAAAAGATGTGTACAGTTTTAGTGGTGCGCTTTGGATATTTATGATGTGGATACATAATGGATATTCATAGTGTAACCATATGTGTCCATAGCCATAAGGTGGTTCCTGGTAGTCTTTGCTCTAATGGCCTAATGCACTAGCATGTTATCTGCAACTCATTTGCACAACTTACTCAACTTGCACTGACAGTTGTTTTACCTGAACATAACCTTAAAAGAGAACTGTGAACTGCCCAGATCTGCCATGCCAGTGGTGTATGTTCAGGTAATGTTTACCATATAATGGCAAAACACAAGTGCAGCAATGAGCCACAGGGGCTCCATAAGCTTTCCATGTTCTTGCCCAGTATCACAGATATTTGTTCCCCAACATAATTGTATAAAAACTAGGTTGTGATTATTCAATCAACAAATGCTAAGAAATTCAAATATCTCTGGCATAGTTTATATCTCTTGGACATTCAAAGCTAGTTTTCTTTGAATGACTTTTCTAGCTGTTTGTCCCATGCCTTTGCATGTGTTCTGGGTTGCTTTTGAAAATACTAAGTGGGTTGACAATGACAATGTTATGAGGCAGCTTACTCCAATGATCTAGTGCCCTGTTGCTGAAAGAAGTTTTTTACAATCTGGTTCTGCTAAATTTTTTGTGTATTTTTATGTTGATGCTCTGTTAGTATTGATTTTAACAGAAGTACAGAATTAATGGAATTCTAACAGAATCTTGATAGGTAACCCTGTTGTTGCCTATGGACAAATTGAAATATTTCTCTACAGTCTCCCCAAATCCTTCTATATTGTAGTGAAAACAACTTTGTCTCACTTTCATGCATATTTTTAGGTTCATTTGTCATTTCATTTCTTTCAGCTATCTTTCAGTGCCAGTTGTATTTGCTCATAAAAGTTATAAGGCCATTTACCTTTTAGTCACCTTTTTATGCCATCTTCAAAACCCTATAAGGCTTCTCATATCAGGTAAATTTGAGTGGTATTGTAGTTAAATATAACTCACATTTTCATAAGTCCTTAATGCTCCTTTGAAAGTTGGGAACTGTTCAGCCAAGCCACCACTACCATGAGCCACCGTCGATGTGACATTTATATGCCTCAAGGTCTACATCATCGCATTTCCAAAGATCCGGCAGACAAAGGGAGCTAACCCAAACATATGGTGTTATATCCAACCCTATGCTCTCCATCATGCCATTGGTTTCGCAGAAAGATTTGGTGTTTCAACACTTCACCATGCTGTCCAAACCGACCAAAGAAACCGCAAAGCAGACTCTCCCCCTGGTGAAACAGCAATTTTGTTAAATGTGACCCCGGTTCTGCTGTTCTTTCGCGTGGCAGCACACTGGAACCGTTTGAAGGCAATTCGCCTGCGAAATCACCGTCTTCTATTTTGTAAGATTATTACGCCTCACATCATTTTTGGATATCCTGTTCTTAGCTTAGATCGAGATTCGAAATTTCTGTTGTTCTGTTCTGGTTCGAAAATGTTTTGGCCTTAGAACTACCTGCTCTCAGGGCACCATTGATTTCGTGGTTACGCTGCTCTTCTGGGACACCGAGCAGCGGAGTGCGTCGGAACGGCCCAGTGATGCATATACTGGTGCTGTCACCATTGTGGTCGGAATCACCAGTTATCAGATGTTATCAGTCGTCAGTGGAGACCGATGTCCTTCCTGTTTCAGATAACCTAGTGACAGCTCATGATCTGGGATCGTTCAACTTCAACCTGTTTACTTCCATACCCAGAACAAAAGGCGCCTCTATGTTCAAGGTCGACATTCAGGTGTGTTGGCCACTGTTTGTGTTCGCTCTTATCCCATTGTGTTCGTACGTCCTGGAATTTTAAGTTCTTCTGCACAGAGGCTCTTGTATTATCCCTGGTTTAAGTCGTATTTTATGTCATGATGAACGAAGTTGTAGTTGAGTCGCAATTGAGTACATTTCTGTAAGAATTTGGGAGTTGGCTAAACCAGCTGCCCTCATAGCTGCACCAACTGGGCCAAATCACTGCTGCATCACCAGACCAACCTAGTCATTTCTGGAACCGCACACCAGTCTGCTTTACCCTATAACACCCAGCTATTCCCATATGTGCTGCAGCGCCAGATCAGTGTGTCAATTTTCTGCAGCGCCATACAAGTCTGGTATCTGTTGCAGCAGCAAAGCAGTCTGATATGGACTGCACTAATGGGTCAATGGGACCCCTGCCACACCATTTTAGGTTTGTCTTATGTACCAAACTCGTACTAAACTCGTGCATCACCGGCCTTGCCGGGCCCTCAGCTTCAGGTTTTCCTTGCCTGCCATTACACCAGACTGTTCGGACCTCTGCCGCAGTGCCCGACCAGTCTGACCTCTGCCTCAGCGTCAGACCAGTCTGACCGGTGACCAGTCGCTGGCGGTGCGGCTGTGCGTGGCCGTCAAGCGGAAGCTGCAGCTGTACTACTGGAAGAACCGCGAGTTCCACGAGCTGATGTCGGACCTGGCCGTGCCGGACGTGCCGCGCTCGCTCGCCTGGAACCGTAACGCCATCTGTGTCGGCCTGCGTACCGACTACTTCTTGCTGAAGGTGCGCCAGCGGCCGACCCGCCCGGAAGGGGGCGCCGGCCGTGGTCGCCGCAGGGAGGGGCCGGCCGTGCGCGCCGGCGCCCCTCCTGCGAGTATGAGATGTGCTGGGGTCTTCAGCCGCGGCTTGTCCATGTGGAATCAAGGGAATGCCGTGTGTCGGGCCGCAGCCTAATTGCCAATCCTCTGGGCCAACTTGTTCAGAACTGAACAATGCCATATGGACAGAATATAAGCAAAACACGGCAGTTGTTGGAGCAAAGCCAACACGTGCCAACGTGCCAACAAAACCAACAGAGCAAAGCCAACTGCCACGCTCGGCCATACCGCGTTTAGGAAGTTTTTAGGTTGCCGAAAGCTTCGTATCAGTGACGCGTTCCTGACACAATTCAGCCGTTTTCATTTCCGAATCATATATATTTTTTTAGTAGTTTACCGCCGTAGGTAGCTATTTAGCTGTTATGGGCGCAAAATGACCACAGTAGTCGACGCGCCCTAAAACTCCAATCAACAACAACAGCAAGCTCTGATTGGCCACTGCCGCACTGTGGTGGATCGCTTCCGTGCCGTGACCGTCTGCTGTCGCTCTTAGATTGGTCGCTGCTGTATTCTGATCAGTCGCTGTCGTCCCGTGACTGCCTGCTGTTGTGCTCTGATTGGCCGCCGCGGTGCTGACGCGCCACTGGCCCGGCCCCCAGCTGTCCGGCGAGGAGCGCGAGCTGTTCCCCACGGGCAAGTCTGGCGAGCCGAACATCGTCCACCTGGGCGGCGAGCGGCTGGCGTTATTGCGCGACCAACAGACCATCTTCATCGACGGCGACGGCATGCCCACGCAGAAGCTGGCCGTCACGTGGTCGCAGGTGCCGCACGCCCTCCGTGAGTCGCGTGGCGGCCGGGCCAGGCCAGCCGGCCGAGTCCACTGGGTGTAGTTCATGGTCTGGTATGTACTACTGGGTTGGTATATACCGCAGGTGGCCTTTTTGGAATGACGCGCGGGCGCGCCCAGTCTCACAATAAGGTTAGGAGGAGGCCTCAATACTTGAAGTCATCGGCAATGATGTCGCGAACCGAGCCAAACCAGCATCATCGTCCTGGTCAAAGGCAGTGCTCTCCGCAGACGCGGCGTGTATGGCGCGTCTCGCTCGACGCTCGGCTTGCAGCCGTGTGTTGACGGGGCCCGTCTGTCGCCAGTGTACGACGCGCCGTACCTGATCGCGCTCTGCGCCTCGCACGTGGAGGTGCGCTCCATCGAGCCCCGGCTGCACATTCAGACGATCCCGTGGCCGGCGCCGCGCTTCGTCACGCGGAACGCGGCCGGGCAGGTGAGCCGCCCACGCCGGCCCCGGTCAGGGCCAGGGCGGGAGCAGCGGCAGCCGCGCGCCCACCAAGAGCTGCCCTCGCCAGCGGCCGTCTGCTCAGTCACGCACCTAGTAACGCTTGCTCGCACGGGGCGCCGCAGAGACGGTGCCGCTCACAATGCTGCGTACGGCGCATGCTAGGGTCTGACTTGCGAGCGCTGTGAGTTTGTCAACGGAGGTGGCCCGGTAAGGGTCGCCTCCAAGATACGGTAGATGTCTTAGACATATGCAATGTGTAATACATGCTAAGATGCCTGGAAACTCATTTTTCCGTTATTCTTCTGACAAGATTTGCATTATGTGCGTGGATTGTGTGTTCGAGTGGCAGGAAATGGCTTGATACCCAGGACGGCTTGTATACATATATAAACTTAATCGTGAATAGGTGCGTGGTGTGCCCGACACACTGCGGCAGGTGTGTATGCGGCTGACCAGATAGTGCGTCCTCCGCATGACAGACCCTGTCGAGCACATCCTGTCCAAGACAAACCACTTCTGCCCTCCTCCTCCCCTGACCGCTGCGATCTGGTCCTGACCAGAGCGGGCCCCGTCTGACACCCCCTCCCCTGACCGCTGTGGTCGGTCCTGACCGGAGCGGGCCTCGCCTGACGCCCGCTCCCCTGACTGCTGTGGTCAGGTCCTGACCGGAGTGCGCCCGTCCTGATGCCACTTCCCCTGACCACTGTGGTCAGGTCCTGACCAGAGCGGGTCCCACCTGACACCCCCTCCCCTGACCGCTGTGGTCAGGTCCTGACCAGAGCGCCCCGCCTGACACCCCCTCCCCTGACCGCCGTGGTCGGGTGCTGATCAGAGCGGGCCCCGCCTGACACCCCCTCCCCTGACCGCCGTTGTCGGGTGCTGATCAGAGTGGGCCCCGCCTGACACCCCCTCCCCTGACCGCCGTGGTCGGGTGCTGATCAGAGCGGGCCCCGCCTGACACCCCCTCCCCTGACCGCCGTTGTCGGGTGCTGATCAGAGCGGGCCCCGTCTGACACCCCATCCCCTGACTGCTGTGGTCATGTCCTGACCAGAGCGGGTCCGCCTGACACCCCCTCCCCTGACCGCTGTGGTCGGGTCCTGACTTCGCCCTTACGTCGGCAGATTATCGTGGCATCGTCGTCGCACCTCTGGCTGCTGAAGGCTGTGGCCGTGGACGTCCAGGTCAACAGCCTGGTGCAGGAGAAGCAGTTCCAGCTGGCGCTGGAGCTTGCGGTGAGTGCTGTCGGCGGATGACGGCGGTACGCCTCGCCCCGCCCCGCCCCGCCCCGCCCCGCCCCGCCCCGCCCCGCCCCGCCCCCAGCCAGATGAAGACAGGGCCGTCTGTGGCCGTTCAATACTGTCCGGGCCTTGTTTGGCCCGGATGTCCGGATGGCTTGTGTACATACCTCAGTTGAAGTAATTTTCGTGCGGTGGACATGAATTCCGCATTTTTCTGCAATGTTAGGTGCTCCTGAAAACGTCATACATGTGCCTATGAGCCCCCTGGTTGAGACCATGAAGTACTCAGCAACAGGACAGCTAAAATGAAGGGAGGAATTGGAGGTGACGAACGACGATGGTTGGCAGGACAACTTTTTTATTTCTGCTCCCAATCGTCCCATTTTCCTCGTTTAGGTCTACACTCTGTATACAGTTATTGCCTTTTCCCTCTTCGCGTCTTGCATTTCGCCCGGATCGGTTGTGCTGCATTTCCCCCGTTTCGCCTGTCTCCAGAATCTAGCGGATGGTCCGGAAGAGGAGAAGACCAAGCAGATTCAGCACATCCAAAACCTGCATGCGTTCGATCTCTTCACCAAGAAACAGTTCAAAGATGCTATGACGATATTCCTAGACCTGAACACCGGTAAGAGCTGCTGTTGTGTGGTAATCAGGGTCAGTCTCATTTTCTCGACGTTTTGGCGCACGTTAGTTACATTTTTTATTGCGCATTTCTTTCTCTTGAGATAATCTTTGTTGCTTCCCGTTGCCGGTTTTGCAGCGTCCATGAGCTGGCACTTGATATTTGCAACGGAAATGCGTGCCTTATCTCCACGAACATTTTCGAAGTTTCAGCGACCGGTGAGGATTCCAACGCATAAAATTGTTTGATTTCATGTTAAGTAATGCGGATGAACGATTTTAAGTCCTTTTTGTGGTAGAGGTCAGCTGTTTTCAACCATTTTGATCGCACATAGAGGGAATGCTCTACATTCGAAGATATTGAAGCAAGCACGGGATGCACTGGAATATGCTGGCTTATGAGTATCGGAATACTTTTAAGTGGAAAAAGGTGGTCTAGACAACACAATTTCTTTGTTTAGCAAATAGATGGCTCGGTGCATCATTTTTTATTACGTTATTATACCTTGCATGGCATGGGCACAGCCAATTGGCGGCCGTTATATATGAAAATCATGCTCACGAATGCCAGATATGGGCGACTCGACAATTACATTTTTATCAGCCTTGATCGCCGCACGCCCAACGAAATGGCAGGATTTCAAAAACGTTATTATTCGCAGGCGTGTAGCTTAGATACTAGGAGGGCTTAGGTCTTATCAACGGCTGGGCTGCGGACTACACCAAATGAGCTTTAAGATGGTTATTTCAGTGCGAAACCTCATACAAATGTGGAACACGCCCTGTAACCTCGGCGAAATAAGAATTATAGAAGACAAAAGCCCTCGCAATAATGCATCGGGGTGACCGACCGGACCGGGAGCGAACCTCATCGCATGGTCAACAGCCGCATCCAGTCTCCCTCGTCAGAGCACGTGGCGCGTGTCCGGCAGACCCGTCGCACGTGATCGGCCTGTTCCCGGACCTGCTGCCGCAGCAGTACTGGAACCAGCTGGAGTACCCGGACAGCCTGCCGGACCTGCAAGGCCGCGACATGGAGAACGGCCTGCTGGCGCTGGCGGACTACCTCACGCAGGCAAGGCGCGCGGCGCCGGCAGATCGCTGGCCATGGTGACACCTGGTGTTCAGGGCCGCTTCGACCGCGGGGCCATTTTGCGCCCGCTCAGGACCGGCGAGCTCAGTCCTACTCCGTCAGTAATAGTGGTTACCTATTAGAAGCTACCATCCGATACCAGGCTACGCTTGTGATCTCAGGCGATGGCGATCTCATATGGACCAAGGTACGCTGATATTGACATCATCCGTACCAGTGCGCGAAATCCATGTCCATCATGTGTGCGGCCATGCGCCCGGTCGGTGTGAGGGCCGACTGACAGCTGACTGGCCAGGTACAGCTAAATCGACCGGCATAGCTGCGTGATATTGGCGTCATGGCTGCCGCATGCGTGACATGCGGTCTTTCAAGGCGCCATCTGACGTGCTCCAGGTGCCGCCACGCCTTGTTTGGGCCTCGGCCCCCGCGGTCGCGCATGGCTCGCTTCCGTCAACTTCGAATCGAGTGGCGCACAGCGCGGCTGCTGTCCTGACGCACCGCGCTTCGCTGTCTTCCTGACGTGCCATGCTTCGCTGTCTTCCTGACGTGCCGCGCTTCGCTGTATTCCTGAGTTGCCGTGCTTCGCTGTCTTCCTGACATGCCGTGCTTCGCTGTCTTCCTGACGTGCCGTGCTTCGCTGTCTTCCTGACATGCCGTGCTTCGCTGTCTTCCTGACATGCCGTGCTTTGCTGTCTTCGTGACGCTCCGGTTCTCCCTGCCGTCCTGACGTGCCGCGCTTCGCTGTCTTCCTGACGCTCCTGCTCTCCCTACTATTCTGACGCGCCGCGCTTCGCTGTATTTCTGACGTTCCGGTTCTCCCTGCCGTTCCGATGTGCCGTGCTGCGCTCTCATGCCTCGCCGTCGTCCTGACGCCCCGCACGCCGTCCGCAGGTGCGGCACAACCTGCTGAAGGACAGTAGCAGCAACACCGTCTGCAACATGGCGATCGTGGAGGGCAGCGGCACGGTGCGCTCCCGCTCGCAGCTGCTGCAGATCGTGGACACGACGCTGCTCAAGTGCTACCTGCAGGTGAGCACGGCCGGCGCCGGCCGCCGCCAGCTGAGGCAACAGAGGCGCATTAACATAGCAAGCGTGTCAAGGCGTCTCATGTTGAGAGCTTAGATTGGCAGCATGTGGAGCACCTGATGTTCACATAAGTCATCCCCGGTACCGCCCGTGCCTCCGACACTTGGTCCGCCTGGGCTACGCTCGCGCCGCCCTGTGTGTGTCTCGCTCTGAGTGGTGTCTCAGTGGGGGTATGGCCTCTGGCGTCACCCGAGCGGACGCGTCAGCGAATCACCGCGCTCGGCAGACAAACTCGGCCCTGGTGGCGTCGCTGCTCCGCCTCAAGGACAACCACTGCCACCTGGAAGAGACGGAGCACGCCCTGAAGAAGGACCACAAGTTCGCCGAGCTCATCATCCTGTACCAGACGCGCCAGTTCCACCGCAAGGCGCTGGAGATGCTGCTCCGGCAGAGTGGCCGCGCCGACTCCAGTCTGTACGGCTTCGACCGGATCATACACTACCTGCAGCACCTGGGTGAGTCTGACCCGGCCGGCGGCCCGGTGCGCGCCGCGTGCCCGGACCGCCGCTGGGTGAGTGCGCGGCGCGTGCCTTTTCTCGGGGCAGCCGGCGGATGAGGGGCGTTACGGAGGCCTGTCGTTTGATGCGAGGCCTTGGATGTGCGGGCGGTACGTGGCGTGTCGTGTGACCGGAGCGTCGGGGCGTGACTGGATCTGCTCCAGTACGCCGCGTCCGCTGACGTCAGTCCCGTGCAGACAGCGCCGCTGTGTGGTCTGGTCACCAGCAGACAGCGCCGCTGTGTGGTCTGGTCACCAGCAGACAGCGCCGCTGTGTGGTCTGGTCACCAGCAGACAGCGCCGCTGTGTGGTCTGGTCACCAGCAGACAGCGCCGCTGTGTGGTCTGGTCACCCAGACAGCGCCGCTGTGTGGTCTGGTCACCAGCAGACAGCGCCGCTGTGTGGTCTGGTCACCAGCGGACAGCGCCGCTGTGTGGTCTGGTCACCAGCAGACAGCGCCGCTGTGTGGTCTGGTCACCAGCAGACAGCGCCGCTGTGTGGTCTGGTCACCAGCAGACAGCGCCGCTGTGTGGTCTGGTCACCAGCAGACAGCGCCGCTGTGTGGTCTGGTCACCAGCAGACAGCCCCGCTGTGTGGTCTGGTCACCAGCAGACAGCGCCGCTGTGTGATCTGGTCACCAGCAGACAGCGCCGCTGTGTGGTCTGGTCACCAGCAGACAGCGCCGCTGTGTGGTCTGGTCACCAGCAGACAGCGCCGCTGTGTGATCTGGTCACCAGCAGACAGCGCCGCTGTGTGGTCTGGTCACCAGCAGACAGCGCCGCTGTGTGGTCTGGTCACCAGCAGACAGCGCCGCTGTGTGGTCTGGTCACCTCGCCTCTTGCTGGTGCCGGGGCCGCCGAGTCGGGCCTGATGCCTCGGCCCCAGTCACGGCCTGGAGCCAGCTGGGCGGTCCGACACTGGACCCGCCCTGAGCCGGACCGCACCGCCAGGTCCGGACCACATGGATCTGGTGGAGGAGTTCGCGCGGCCGGTCCTGCAGGAGAGCGCCGAGGAGGGCCTGCTCATCTTTACCGACGACCTGCAGGAGGTGGAGGCGCTGCCGCGGCCGCGTGTCTGCGAGTACCTCCGGCGCACTGCGCCGCAGCTGCTGCCCCAGTACCTGGTGAGATCACCTTGATCCCCAGCGAGCTGACCTCTTGTGCCGCCTGGTGGCAGCCGAGTATCGGTGGCTCAGCTCAGACAACCCTCTGATCAGATTACCCCCTGCAGGCATTGCAGTCTTCGCTGAGAGAGGCCATGCCTTCCCCATGGTCGGCGTTCTTTCGCTGGTGTAGGCAGCCAGGATCCCGCTGTGCCACCCGATGTCGTTGATTTTGCGACGGGAGCCAAATGTGGGAGAGCGCTCCGAGTGGGACGAGAGCACCGCGTCTCGCCGCTCGAGTCTCCAACTGACATGTTCTGCGCTCCCGCCAGGAGCACGTGATCGACGTGTGGCACGAGACGCACCCAATGTTCCACAACGAACTGCTGTACCGGTACCGGGCGCTGGCGCAGGAGGCAGAGGGCGCCGCCGCCGCCGAGCACCGCCGCAAGCTGGTGACGCTGCTGCGCCGTTCGCAGCACTACATCCCCGAGCAGATCCTGGTGCACTTCCCGCACGACGGTCAGTTGGTGCTCGGTGCCAACCGGGCTGGTTGGGCACGCGGGGGGGGGGGGGGGGGGCGAGTGCCGGGGACGCTCGGGTCGTGCTGGTGCTCTGCACACTGATGGAGCGCTGCTGGTGGCTGCCGTGTCTCATGCCTGTGTCCGTGCTAGTGCGAGCGCGAGGGAGACAGAGAGACACCGTCGGGACTGTATTAATGATGTGTCCGTGGATGGATGTGCGTTGGCTCAGTCCCTCTTGCCCGTCTTCCGTGATGTACCGCGTCCGCCTGAGGGCGGCTCCGGCTGGTCGCAGCGTTCTTCGAGGAGCGCGCCATCTTGCTGGGCCGGCTAGGTCGGCACGAGCAGGCGCTCACCATCTACGTGCACATCCTGCGGGAGCCGGAAAAGGCGCTCGAGTACTGCCGCGAACACTACAACCCGGACCGGCCGGCCGACGCCAAGGTACCGGGCGCTGGAGGCTGCCGCGCCCTGCCCCCGTCCGCCAGCTCCGGTCTGGGTCAGGGGTCAGAGCCGCCATGAATGACGGTCAGATTTGCGGCTATCCTCGCGCGCGTCCTGCGGGACTGGCACTCCCGCCAGTCGTTGGCAGTGGCCACGGCTGTCCGGCTTGGAAGCCGTCTGTCGGTGGGCGGCGGGTCGCGCGCCGGGACGCGTTGTGCCGTGCCAGAGTTTGTGTGACAGCGCCGCTTCAGCCCGGCCCGGCCGGCAGGTGTACCTGTCGCTGCTGGTGCAGCTGGCCACTGAGGTGAGCCCCAAGCTGCTGGGCGTGCTGGCGCCGTCGTGCGAGCCGCTGCCGCCCGACCTGCCGGCCGCGCTCCGGCTGCTGGAGCAGCACGGCGACAAGATGGACCCTGTCCAGGTGAGCGGCCGCCCGGCGCCGGTGTACCGCCACGGCCCCGAGCCGCAGATCACCAGACCGAACGGCGCGTTGTGCGAGGCGTGACTGACGCTAGGCACTGGAAATAAACCAGCGCTCTGCAAGCGCTGCTTGTGTTGCTCGCGCCTAGGTTCACCGGGAAGACTTCTTGGTGTTGTATTTTGTTGGTCACACTGAGTTTTTTCTCTTGTCGTTTTCCCCAGCCCCTGTAAAGCCAGCTGTGTTCACCTGTGCTCTCATCCACCCACCTAGCAGCAGCCTCAGCCCTCGCCACAGACGTCATCGGCCTCATCCCAGCTTGAATAACGAGCACCCTAACGTGAGGCGTGGCTATGCGTATTTCCGTGAGATCGTGACATGGTCACTGATCGGCGCTCGCCTTGAGGAGAGGGAGACCAAAGAGGACCAGCAACATGATGTCGACGTGTTACTTGTCAGTTTCCAACTCCGCGATACTTAACGTTTAAGGATGAACATCGCAAGGAAAGGAACCTGGAAAAGCACCCACGCTTGACCCGTGGCGGGCCCTACTAGCGCTGCAGCGCGTGGATCAGGCCTGACCGCCCCTCCCCGCCAGGCGCTGGCGCTGCTGCCGGGTCCGCTGCGCGTCAGTCGGCTGGCTCGCTTCCTGTGCTCGACATTGGCGCAGCGACAGACGGTGCGGCGGCGCGGCCAGCTGTCGCGCGCGCTGCAGCAGCGCGAGAGCCTGCTGGCGCGCGAGGCCCGGCTGCGCCACCAGCGCCAGAGGGTGGTGCTGCTCGACGGCCAGACCTGTCCTGTCTGCGGCAAGCGGTTCGCCGCGCAGAGGTGAGACGGGCAGCGCCCGGCCGTGGCTCCTCAGTCGGAGAGCGGGAGCGCCCGGCCGTGGCCGCTCAGTCGGGGAGCGAGAGCACCCGGCCGTGGCCGCTCAGTCGGAGAGCGAGAGAGGGAGCCGCTGCGGCCGACGATACCTGCGGGTCTGCCAGCCAGCATCATAGTTCAGTGGCAGTTGTGTATGATGCCTGGAGTTAGTGCACTTCTTCCTAGCATGGACCCACATGTGTGGTTTGCGGGACCTGGGGCTCCCTGATGGCAAAGTCTGAACAGCTTTCTGGAGAGGTTAGAACAACAGTTGCGCAGCATGCGTGTGATGCTACTTTAACACGGCTCCTGCGCTAAGTGTATTTGCGATGACTTGCCTCATCAGCGCCGTGATGCTTCGAGTGTACACGCTGAGTTTAGTTAGACACGTTCAGACCGGCCGCAGGTCGGATTCCTCCGACGCTGGCCGCCTGCCCCGCCGCCGCCGCCGCCGCCGCCGCCGCCGCCGCCGCCGTCGGCTCACGCTGACCGCGCTCGTGCCCGCAGCGTGTTCGCCCGGCTGCCGAACGGCGACGTGGTGCACTACGCCTGTCGTCAGACCGACCAGCAGCTGCCGGGGGCGTGAGCGGCGACGGCCTCCCGTGCTCCTGCGGCTCCTCCCGTGCTCTCGGCTCTCATAGTCCCGAGGCGAGCTGTGCGAGGAGTGTCCGTGTGTGGCCGGTCGGCTGCGCATTCTGATGGCGTTTTCTCGGCCCGCGGACGTGCAGCCCGGGTGAGCGGCATCGGACCTGCGTCCAGTCGGCCGGCGGACCTAGTCCCTGTGGGGCCGCCGACCCCTGAGCCGAGTCGTCCAGCTGGACCCGTGCGCCGCCGCCGCTGCCGTGCTGGCGCGCACCGGGTGATGTGCCATAGCTAGTCGGTCGGCCGGGCCACCGCGCCGCCCGCTCAGCGTCGAGGAGCATTGCGAGGCTGCCCGCTCGGGCGTGGCGCCGAGGGCAGCGTGTCGTTCCCTAATGCTCTGTTCATTTCAGCTGTGCATCGGGGGCCAGCGGCGCCCGACGGTTCGGTGTTTAAGTGCCTCCTGGTTCTTCCAGGACCAGTCAAGCCGCAGGCGGCGCATGGCACGACAGCTCGCGCCTCTTTTTGCTGGCACTCATGCGGGCAGCGTCAATTCCTGCCGCGATATTCATGCCGTTATGTTCGTGTTTGTGTATCTTGGGTCCGAGTGTTGTCAGCGAGCAGTGTGTGTACTCTAGCCTGCCGGGGGCAGTGTTCGGACGTTATCGGACATGGCGAGCCGGGCCACGTTCCGCACCTCGTCTGAGTAGTCAGCGTTTAAAGCCCCCACGGAGCAGTACAACACATCGCCGGTCGGTGTCAGGCATATATTCAATGTGTCAATGTAGCTTGATTTGAAACTCCTGCCTTCTCATTAAGTACGGATGTAACAGAGCCATATATTTGGTAATAAAAAATGCTGCGTATGATAGATGTGTGACTGGATGCCGAGCGGTGAGGACTGGGTCAGAGCGCTGCTTCATTCAACTCAGCGCGGTCAGGGCCAGCTCTAGACCGCAGCTCGTGGAGTCGCTTCCCAGCTGCTGGATTGTGAGTACCTGAGCATAGGTCTGAGTCGGCTTGTATTAGGCTGATTCCTAACCGGCTTCGGCTGAAGAGAGTCTGCATGCCGAATGTTCCGCATATGTTCCGCACGAGCTCTGAAAGAACCCGCCGCCCGACCCGCGTTACAATCCTTTCCTCGGCCGTCCAGCGGGACGGGAGGGTGGAGGGCCCGTTTCGTTCTTTGCGACGGTGCGTCCGACCGCCCTGCCCCAGGGCGATCCGTCGGCCGACTGTGAAGCCTAACCCAAAACTGAGCTTTCGCTGCCGGTCGGCCACTGCGCTCATCCCAGGGCGTCGCCAGAGAGACCGCATGAGCCCGCCATCCTTATGCCAGACTGCGGAGATGGGCAACGCACCAGGCGGTAACTGGAAATAGCGAAAGCAACGCCATGCAATGGTCACATGCGCAGGCACGCACGCGGAACATCTATTCCGGAAATGTGACAGACATATGCATTGGCAGATGAACAGGCGAGCCCGGCTCCCAGCAACTCAGCGCTTGGTTGGAATTCATGGAAAATGCAGGACAGCATAAGCCCATATCGGCATGCACCAAGGAATGCGTAAAACGTGAAGCCTTGACATGGTTCCTCAAAGAACCATGTGATGCGCTGCCCGGCTCCCTGCAATCGTCTGTCTTTGCTCGTCCGGGCCGCGCGGAAATCACATGTGGCCCTCACTTGATAGCATACGCCCCCGCGGCGGTCCCGTTGAGGGGTGCGTGCCGCATGTGACCCGGACGTGGCTGCTCGGTCCAACCTACGAGCTACATCGTGGCTGAAGCGAAATGCTGACCAGGCCTGCAGGCAGTCAGACAGACCTTTAAACTAGTCATTGATATCGCCTGACTTTCATCGCTCTCTTTGAATGATCTCGGGTGCCCTTGGTGGCCTCTGGGTCACGCGGCATGTAACATGGGCATGACAACATGGATAAATAATGCTATATGGCAGGTGCAGCACTGGCCGCACCTATACTTCTCTCAAAGTATGTACGATCGTAGCTTAGCTTTGTCGGGAAGCTGTCCGTTCCGGCATATTGACATTGACTGTTGTTAACATATAGACACCAACTGTTCTTGGCATTCTCTACCCGTGCCTGATCCCCCATACATATTCGCTTGTTGATAATCTTGACCATTGCACGTCGATTGATGTCCTATTTATAGCAAATTAATCGTGAGACCAGTCAGATTGTTCAATTGCCTTCTCAAGCAATGCCAGTATTTTAGTAGCATTTATTTATGCAAGAAGTCACTTCCCGAGGCACGCACGAGGCGCCATTCATTGTCGCATCGGATGCCGTGACGGTTGGTGGTCGGCTGAGTCCAGCTGAGTCGTCGCGTGCCGGTGGTTGTGGCCCTGCGGTGGGTGCAAAGGGCGCAGGACAAAACAGAAACCAACTAGCCGGATATTCGTCATCAGGTGAAAAATGGTGTTTTGTAACTGAAGATGCAATGGTTTTGTGTTCGGTCGAGGCGCATTCGCCCAAAATTTGATTAGCAAGTGCAGAGTTGTTACCGAGGCGTGCGCGGCGCACCCCACCATGTTCAAGTTCTGTACTCCCCTGTTCGCTGTTTTCTTGTCAGCGGTTACAAGGAATGACATCAAATATTCCTAGTGCTCATTTGTCATTGGTTGGATTTTTCTTTGTGTTGCAGTTAGTGATGTTTGGTCACCCATCTGTGTTCTTATTACCAGGCTATAGAAAGGGCACGCTAAGTTGGATGTGTTCATCATAGCATGACAATTATTGCAAAAAATGTATGCACACATCTGAAATTTGATTGCTTAGAGCTTGGGGTAGTAAGCGCCAATTGCAGCATTTTGAGGCTGTTGTAATGAAATGTGATGTTGCTGAGACAATTTCACGCTGAAGTGCTTTGAAAGCACTTCCCCGACAAAATGATGTAAAAGTTTACTGGGCAAAAAGTTTACTGAAAGCACAAGTTTACTGGGCCTGAATCTGATGCACACAACATTCATGTCTGGTATATAATATTTTAGAGGTTTCTGGCAGTGTGGAGGGATTTTTACATACTGAACTAAGGGAGGGTATTTGCCACTGTGACAATCAATTGTGCACATGTACTGTTTGTCTGCCATTGGCACACTCTATATCCTGTGCAATAATTTATAGCGATGATGAGCATTTAGTTAAACATAACTCATGCCATAAATGTCATGTACATCTGGTTGGTTGTGGTTGGTTTATGTTTGTGGTACAAAAACCTCAGTCTGATCAGTCTAAGAGTCATGCACGCAAATTTTCTATTCTGTTTTTCAAACTTTCTGCTTTGAGGGATATAGGATATATAAACTGCCAGTGTATATCAGTGTTGAGCCAGCTTTGGTAGCCTGATATATTTACTTGTATTTTTGGGCTCAGCTACAATTAACCTATCCTATGATATATGTGCTAGAGCTAAGGAGTAGGCAGTAATAGCTTAATTGGCTATAGTGCCTGCTTGCCTGTGCATATGCTTGTGCTATTTAGGGTGATTGAATCACTACATGCTGTAGGCATTTCTCTCCAACCCAGGTGGCCAATGGCAGGTGCAGTTCAATTCGAGATGTTGTTAGGTGGCAGGATGCACCAAACTAAGCATTGTGTCACATCAAATGCATGCCACAGAATTTTGCTGTTGAACTGTCATCTTATGACTAGATGCTCGGGTCAGGGTTCATATACCAAACACTACAGGTGTATGCCTGGATCCCAGAAATCCATCCAATCAAAAGGTTGTACTGCACACAGATATATGTAAAAATATCATGGAAGATAAGGAGCTGGATGAATGAGAGGTAATGAACTGAAATAAATGGATGTAATGAATTCAAAGGAGGAATGAGAAGTGCATGACACACTCAATTGCATGAATCCAGGGCCTCCAAAGGTGATGGGCCATGCAATATAGGATAAGGATGAGCATATGACATTTAGGTTGACTTTTTTAGGTTGAATTTTAGGTTGAACTTTAGGTTGACATTTTGTTTTGTACATCAAACTTGGAATTGATGGAACATACAATAACATGTACACTGCAAGTACTGGAAAGCTGGATTTGACTATGAGGTCACATAATTTCAGCTCAGCATTGTGCAGTGTGGAATGCTGAACTCTATTATGTGAAAACTAATGGCCTTGATCTAGTTGGGTGCAAAGGTGAGCTTACCAGCTCAAATAATTGCTCCGTGCTGCTAAGTATTTCAGTGCAAAGACAATTTGGTCTGGCTTGTTATGCTGTAGCACCATTTGATTAGGTTTGCAAGTTTTGTTTGCCTTCATACATTACCTTGGTCTCAGTTTATTGGCTTGGTGAATATTACCTGTCTTACCTGTCATTGTCCCCTCACTTTGCAGATTTCTGTGGTGTGCTTCATCTGGCATACTTGAATTGTAGTTTCCATTTGGGGTTAATCAAGAGACCAAATTTATGTTGACCTCTTTGTGATGTTCAGTGTTGTATCAAGTATGAAATGAGAACAAATATTTTTTGCAACCTCATTACTCCCTGTAGACTGCTGTGTTTGCCTGACAAGACAAGCTTCAGGTATCTGCTAAAGTGTGAATTTACTCAGCATCAGAACAAGGTAATGGAGTTGATGCTGCTTCATGCCCGATGCTTGCTTGTTGCACACTTCTTTGTTGCATGTTCACAACGTAGGTTTTGTCTGTCTTTGTGACAGTCTGCACATGCTCTAAACTGTACCATACATGATCTGTATTTTAAAGCTCCCCCATATGGCTTGTGAGGCCCTTCATTTGGGACCTTTTTAGCTGTGTTAGGTGGGTAAGTCTTAGATCCTTGCCAGCCTCATTTCTTTGCCATTTTTGCCATCTTTGCCATGATGGGGGTCAGGGGTATGCATTGCTTATTCACTGCACCTATTGTGATGTGTTGCTTTTAATGTTGAGAAAAGTTTGGTTAGCTTTGCCTGTTACTAACAGCCCTTACCCAGGTTATTTCCAGTTATCCTCTGTGGTTGACATGTTAGGAGAGGTTGGGCAAGCTCAAACCATGTCATCCAAATCCCATGTGACATGTGTATCACCACACGACTTTCCATGCCTGCAGAATACAACTGGTCATGATCAGTGAATGTTCCAAATTCATTCAGTTAGATGTCAAAGATATGCACATAAACTCATGCAGCCAGTCTTCTGACTCCACAGGTGGCCTTTCTACACACACCATTTTGTGGGCTGGTGATCTGTTTTCCTTTTACTTTAAACCATAGTATTCTGACCTGCCAGCATGATTTGCCATGCTTGAAACCTGTATAACAAACCTCGTAGGAAATGATACCCCACTCTCTGTTATACACCTGACTTCAAGTCTTGTCTAGAGCAAGAGAACATGTTTGTGGTCCATGAGTGAGCCTGAGTGATCCTGTCTTGAAAAGACACAATTGCCTCCATGTAACACATATTTTTGTTCATATGTTTAACATGCCCAAACATTTTCTACTTGAAGCATACATGTTCAAGAGGAATTTTGTAGATTGAGTGTGTTTTGCTGAGTGATCACAATGAGAGCTTGCAGCTTGAGTAATCCGGTTCTACCAGCATGCTTTCTGGAAGTAACACCTTTGCACAACTAATCACAACTTAATGACTTTGCACCGAGTTCCCGAAACAATAGATGAGGCGACGAGCAGGGCTTCAGGGACACGACGCTGGGGCAGTCAGTCATCAGGTGCGTGGAAAAGGGAGGGGCAAGAGTGGATAAGTGATGTGACTCACGTGCCAAGTACCGTCACTTCCGGTGTTTCTGTGGCCCTTTTTGTTCTGTTTTATTCCCCCAATCTACCAACGTCATGGTGGCGAATTCGGGAAGTTTGCTGTCCCAGCTCATTTGACCTTTGCTGCACCTCATAGCCCACCAGTCCCAGTAGCAAGCAAGTCAGTGCCATGAGGGCTTAAGACCACTGATCTACCTTAAGCTTTCACCGCTATGTATACTCTTAAACTGTCCCGCATGTTTCAAAAAACAGTCGCATACAAATCATTTGCGAAACATTCCGATACCATCCCAGCGCGAACGAAATGCAACACCTCCGTTCCATTGACATGGCCGCGACATATGCCAATTTCGAGGAGCTACACAACTGTGTGAGACCAGGCCCAGGTCTCTGCGACCGGGGGTTGCGGCTGCAACACGCGGACACATTTGGACCTAACATGACTGTCGTGTCAGCAAAAGTGCGTTTCGTCGCGTTGGCTGCTCGCGTTTGCGTGCTGGTATTGGACCCGCCAGTGCGGGACACATTAAAGGGAATGCTCCACATTTGAAGACACTGAAGCAAACATCAGATATGGTAAATGGTCTCACTTATGACTACCGGTATGTTTTTTAGTGAAAAAGACTGTCCTAGACAACACAAATTCTCTGTGTAGTAAACATGTTCCTGCTCCGTGCTCCTCATGCTCGTAAACATGCTCCATGCTCCATGCTCCATGCTCCTCGCTCCTCGCCCTGAAATGGTCTCCCCGAAATAGTAAGCACGTCTTCGCGGGTATGTAGCTCAGGAAATGATTGCCGTAGGTTTTAACAAGGGCCGGATGATCTACGCTAGGGACTACACCGAATGATCTTCAAGATGGCTATTTCGATTCAAAACCCATATAAATGTGGAATGCGCCCGTTAGTAAGTATGTCACGCCCGATAACTAGAGGGGACCTTCATGTCGACCAGCTCCTTGGTATTGGCGAATGTGCTGTCCTCGAATCACTAAGGGATCTTTAGACTTGAGTCATTGGTCGCTCCAATAATTGACTCTGAAGCCGTTGATATGTGAATGTTTTTTATCGGCCCGATGGTACTTTGCAATGTTGCATGCTGAGATAAAGATTACGACGTGGAGAATGGCACACCTTGTATCCCAGTGTACCGCTAACATCGAAGCAGAATATTGGGCTTTGAGCAATGCTTGAACCAGTGTCCAAAAACGCCAATCATTTCCAATGCGTTGGTCGCGCCGACGGAAATGACCAGACCAGCTGAGCGCACGGAAGCCGATTTGCAGCCAATTTAGCCGTGAATTAGCTGGCGAATGCCATCTTTGTGAACTCAGTGTCTGCCAAACTCGTAAGGAGCGAATACGGAGCTTCCATATTAGTACGACCATCTGTGGAGTGCCAGAAGGCGGGAGCGAGCCGGGGATCAAACGGCACACCGTTGGTTTGTGCACTCGCTCAAAATAGGGTCCATACTCCCTGGTGCTACAACAACCCTGATCCACTTTTTACGATGACGACTCTTTGTTGCAGTTACGCTGCTACTTCGAGTCCTGAGGTCGTGTTGGAACGGTTCTGTTTTAACAGATCTATCCGATTTCAGCTTGGAAGCATGTCTGGGCCCAGACGCGGATCTGACGTGATGCGCAGCTCCGGCAAACAAACCAACGGCCGCCAGGCCAACTTGCCCTTCATCATCGGCGTGGCGGGAGGCACGGCGTCGGGAAAGGTGGGCTACCTTGCGGCGTAGGGCTGGTTGTTACGATGAGAACGCTGTCCCGGCGATGGGTCTCAGCTCTCGAGAGCCGCCTGCTTCAGAAGCCGGCGATCTCGCTGGGCTGTGGCCCGTTGTTCTGTGATGACGTCGGAGCGGCGAGGGCGAGAGTTCGCCCGTCGTCGCCGGCCGGCCGCGCGTGACGAGTGCGGACGGCTCTGCGCGCAGTCGACCGTCTGCAAGCGGATCATGGAGAAGCTGGGCCAGGAGGCCATGGAGCAGGAGAACCGGCGAGTGGTGTGCATCAGCCAGGACAGCTTCTACCGCGATCTCTCTCTGGAGGAGTCGCAGAAGGCGCTGCGCGGCCAGGTCAACTTCGACCACCCCGGTGAGCCGGCGCTGGCGCTCCAGAGCCGGACGCGACGCTGGCGGGCGCGCGCTGCTGGCCGCCTTTTCGACGTGGCTGGAGCGATGTGGTGTGCACAGCCCAGCACCGTCAGCAGAGGCCGGTCGGTTGGTATCGTGCGGCGGGCGGGTGTGTGTGTTGTGGATGCTTGATGTGCCACGAAATCAGATATCTTCAGCGTAGCGTTTGTATCATACTTAACGTTTGGACATGTGGTCGAGCACACTAGTGTAACATTATCGCAATGTTTGTGGTTGTTCTGTTTGGGATGCGCGCGAGTCCAGTCTGTATGACAGGTGGCTGTGGTCGATCAGCCCGTCACGGTACATGCACAAGTGGCGGGCTGTCTTGTCTCGAGCGCACTCTGCGCGGCGCCGGCCGTCGGCCCTGCCGCCGCTCACAGCGCGCCGCCGTCCGCCGCAGACATGTTCGACGACCGGATGCTGCTGGAGACGCTGCGCGACATCCGTGATGGCAAACAGTGTCACCTGCCCGTCTACGACTACAAGACCAACTCGCGGTACGGCGGCGGCGCCCCGGCCGCCGGGCCGACCGACGCAGCTCGCGTGCCGGCCGCCCTGGGGTTCATGTCCTGGTCTCAGGGGATGACGGGCGCGGCTCACGTGCCGGCCGCTCTGGGGTTCCCGTCGGGTCTCAGGGGATGACGGGCGCGGCTCACGTGCCGGCCGCTCTGGGGCTCACGTTGGGGTCTCAGGGGATGGCGGGCGTGGCTCACGTGCCGGCCGCTCTGGGGCTCACGTTGGGGTCTCAGGGGATGGCGGGCGTGGCTCACGTGCCGGCCGCTCTGGGGTTCCTGCCTGGTCTCAGGGGATGACGGACGTAGCTCACGTGCCGGCCGCTCTGGGGTTCATGTCCGGGTCTCAGGGGATGACGGGCGTGGCTTGCGTACCGGCCGTTCTGGGACTCACGTTCGGGTCTCAGTGGATCGATGCGGCGGAGTGAGCCGTGCCAGCCCCGTCGTGTGACGGCGCGACGTCTGGCCGGATGGCACGCGGCGCCGGCTCTCTCGCGCGAGGCGTCGGGAGGGAGGCAGGGACGGCCGCGCCCCGACTGTGGGACCACCTGCCCGCCGGCACCCCTCGCCGGCTCTCTCGCGCGAGGCGTCGGGAGGGAAGGAGGGACGCGACGGCCGCGCCCCGACGGTGAGACCGCCTGCTCGCCGCCGGAGCCAGTTTGTTGTGGCCAGCCAGCTGATCTGTCTCGTCAGCGTTGTCTCCCCCTCCGGAACGGCCTGTCGCCTGGAGATACCACATGGCTGCCCCCCCCCCCCCCCGTTCATGCTTACGTCTGAGGTCATAGCCCCGGCTTGGCATTGCGGTGGGCCGGGCTCGGGGCTCGGTGCGGCGGGAGCTTATGGCGGGGTAGAGGGGGGAGGGGGGCGTGCCGTTGGGTGTGCCGTGCTGGCATGCTGTGGGGAGCCTCCCCGGCGGCGGCGGACAGGAGAGAGAGGAAAGCGGAGAGGATCATCCGGATTGATATCGGACTTTCGCCATTAGAGGCGGAAGCAAGCATTGCATAGGCATGGCGTATCAGGCCTGCATTGAAATCAGCGTGCGGTACCCAACGCTCACAGATCCCATGTGAGTGCTGATACGCAGGGTGGGGATATCAGATGGCTGAACCCCAGAAGCATGGGACCGTGGAGGTTTGCTCATGATTCTCATCGTGGAACAGAGGTACTGTTCTTCGCGTATATATCCGGAGCGCACCCACGTGTGGGCGGGTGAGCTATTGAAAGGCGTGAATGCACCGAAAAACAGAAGGAAGATCCCTGGTGGGGCAGTACAATGTAGGTCGCGGAGCGGATTACTGGGTCGTGCCACCGGAGCGCCTGTCAAGTAAAAGCCGGGGGAAGGTCGCTGTTGCCGGCTGGTGTTCTGTGTTCTGTTCTAACGAGTGGCATTTGTGCTAAAACAAGCAGCAAACACCTGCAATGAACGTTGAAGTGTGCTTGAGTCTGGATGACGCCGGGCCGACGTACCGCATGAGAGCCATGGCTCAGTGGCACAGTCGCGCTTGTAGGTCCAGCAGAGTCTGTTGCCAGTGTCTTTTGTCGGTTTCTTTGTCGGTATCGTCACCGGCGCCGGTGCCTTGTCTCTCCCCGCCGGCGTCGGTGCGGGCATGCCGCGCCCGCGCTGACGCCGGCCTCCTGGCGCCGACAGCCTGGCCGAGATGCGGAAGATCTACCCGGCCGACGTGGTGCTGTGCGAGGGCATCCTGGTGTTCTACCAGCCGGAGGTGCGCGCCATGTTCGACATGAAGCTGTTCGTGGACACGGACGCCGACACGCGGCTGAGCCGACGCGTGCGGCGCGACACGAACGAGCGGGGCCGCGACCTGGACACCGTGCTCGACCAGTACACCAACCTGGTGAAGCCGGCATTCGAGGAGTTCTGCCTGCCGGTGAGCCGGGCCGACGGCCGCCGCCGCTCGGCCAGTGCGCTCGGTGCCGTCCGGTTCAGCTCCCCACTGTCGCCCGCTCCCCGTCTCGCCAGCGCCCTCCCGCACCTCAGGCGCGGCGGTCCATTACGTTACGCCGTTGCCCGCGGTCCGCTACGGCCGCAGACACTCGGCCGGACCTCGCTGGCGGGCTGGTGTTCGCTGGTGTCGGCTGAGAGGCCGTGCGTTCGGCTCTTGATCAGGGGGAGAGTTCTGCTACTCATAATTCTATGATTTGCAACAAGCTGCTTTTGTTGTATTATTTGTTTTTGAGAGGGTTGGGACACTGCGCAGCAAACCGTCATCGATGTAGCCAATATTTTTTACTCGTAACAACATTAGTATGATCTCCTGTGAATCATAGTTTTGCACTGTGTTAGTTGTTAAAATGTCTCGCATTCATGTTCGGTGTAGGTTTCGAGGCATGCGATTCATCGTATTTCCAAGCCTCAACATTCCGTCGTCTCCCGTTATTGGCAGAAGTGAGTCTACATGTGGGAGCCGAGAGTTCCAATGCCCCCATATTCAGTCAGGACCAGAGCAGCCATTCAGCACGGGTTGCGTGTAGTGGCGGCGGCGCCCCTGACCCACGTCCTCTCCCTCGGCAGACCAAGAAGTTTGCCGACGTCATCATCCCGCGCGGCGCCGACAACACGGGTGAGTGCGGCCGGAAGGGGCGGCGGTCGCCTGCCGCGCGTGATGGGCCCGGCGGCGCCGCGCCGCCCCGGGCGGCTGCAGCCACCGCCCGCCGCGCGGCGAGCCCAGCGGCTTGTGACGCCGCCAGGCCACCCTCAGTGTCCGCCAGCCACGCCTGGCTCGCAAGCGGCCCGCCGGCGCGCTGACCTTCTGGGCAGTGCTGAGCGCGCAGTCTGGCGCGCCGGTGTGGCTAGCCTGGTGAGGGGTGAGTGACCGGCGGGGCGGCGGGCTCGGCCGGCCGCCGCCTGGCCCGACCTGACCTGACCTGACCTGACTTGACCTGACATGGTGCAGCTGCCGGGAGAGTAAGTCGAGCCGCGGCGAGAGTAGTTGTCGGCCAGTGAAGTAAGCCACTCGTCAGGGCGACGCACAGACAAGTGACTGGAGACACGACCCAGGGCCGTAGAACGCGGCATCAGCAGCCAACGGAGGAGACGAGGCTGAGCCAGGCTTTGACGGGTTTTCGAGAGGGCGACCACTGTGGCCTGCGGCGCATCGCGCGCCATAGCGTGAATTCGAAGCCGCTGTCGTGTTTACAAGACTCCAGCACTTGTTTGGGAATCCGAGATGATGCTCGGCATGCCCGTCCAACGGGACAAAGCTAATGTGCCAGAGCATTGATGCACTTTGATGCAGAATGACCTCAGTCCAGCACGGGACGCCGACAGTGCAGTGTAATGAAGCTGGCGGAGGCTGGGCCGCGGCGGCCGTACGCATTTCTCCATGGCACGACGGCTCGGCGGCCACAATGTGAAGGCTGCGTGACAACCTGCAGCAAACCCCGTGTTGTGAACGGTCTTGCTACGAGCGGCATCGCAGACCCAGGGGTCCTACGCTAACTGCGGCTATGTTTTCCATTTCAGTGGCCCGGCGGTCCGTGTTGTTCGTTACGAGCTGATGTGTATGCTTAATACTGAAGGCAACCCAATGTAGGTTTTAGGGGTGTGCTCACAGATGTTTATGGAATGTCCTTTTGAACTGAACAAGGCATCTAAGGTTATTGACATGATAATGACGTCCTTGTCGCGAGGCGGACTGGGGGGGGGGGGGGGGGGGGGGGCTGTAGCTTTATTTGACCGTTGATAAGGGCTATTTTCAATATCGGTTGTATACCGCTGGTGGCCGTATCATGGCCTTGGCAGCGCGTCACAGATTGCGCGGTCACGTGGCGTGGTCCCCCGCAGTAAGATAGCCCCCCCACGTGCTGCCAGAAAAGGGCTCTCGTCATACAGCTATCCGTATTGAATGCTCGCGAGATGATGCCATGCTCGGATAATCCGAACGCCCTCGGGATGAGGTTTGACCTTTGCGCCTGCCATTTTTCACTTCGAGGAGTTGAGAAATGATTATTTGCTTCAATGACGTGTTTGATACGCGGGCCGCCTCTGAGGAGCTGCGGGTTCGCCAGAGGGCGCACCGGGACCCGCCCCGCCCACCGGGTGCCGGCGCGGCCGCCACAAGGCCTGTGTTTATGTGCCCGCCTGGCTGCCAGGCCGGGCGTCGCTGCACCCGGAGTATTGCAGTTCTCTGCACTTCTGACATTTGGTCCGAAGCGCCTGCAAAGTTACAAGTGCGCCTTGATATATTTTTGTACAGCCTGTGACCCGATATAATTTACTTGTTTTTTATGTCATTCGTTTGCGGCCGTCGCTTGTTTCACCACAGCTCGCCACGCTCGAAAGTGTCTGCAAGCCGCGGCAGGTGGGCCGCTGGGGTGCTGTGTTCGCTGCCGACTGTTGCCGGGACCCCAGACACGACCAGCTGACACTGTTGAGACGCGTGGCGCGCCGTCGCTGACTGGCTGCCTGCTGCGGCGGTCGGCAGGTGCGGCCGGCCGGCCGGCAGCTGCGCGCGGCTGTCGGGCCGGCCAGCGTGTCCGCCGGACTGCCAGCAGCGCTGCGTGCGGGCTCGTGTGAAGGCGCTACTTCCCTTATTCCAGTGGCGATCAGTCTGATCGTGCAACATATAGAGGATTTGCTGATACAGGCGCACGAGCGCCACACGAACGGCAGCCTGGGCGGCGGCGGCGGCGGCGGCGGCGAGCCGGCCTGCCGGGAGCGCCGCTCGCGCTCCACCTCCGAGACGCGCATCCGCTAGAGGGCGCACCGCCACCCGCCGAGCGCCGCTGCTACCGCCACAGATGGCGTATTTTTGTACTCGCCGATATCCACTTCAAGGGCTGCCGTTTTGCTATACCAGTGTTCATATAACAGTATTTACACCGCTGCGGTAACAATTCCACTTTCTTACGTGCTTTATACGTAGCCGGTGCCAACTGAAATCCACTGCTGTGCATTTGTACTTCGGAGTGATGCCGTGCGCTTGGGGAGGACTCGCGCTGCCTGCTCGCAGGTAGCGGTGTATTTAGTCGGCCGGCCGGATGTGTTTGGTTTTGTGGCGACTGTCCCATTTGGCCCGCCAGCCTCTGCCGGTTCGGAGTGGTGTGTTGACTGCCGACGTGAGGAGCGGCGCACAGGCCGTCGCATCCTCCGCGCGCCGCCTGGCGGCCGTCTGCCTGGCCTAGGTTAAGTGGCGCCTCCAGTGGGCGGCCGGTCTTGGTTACGGTGGTTTTGCGATCGGCGTTCTGTTTATTTTTGCCGCGCCGCCAGAATGCGGCGTGCTGCGGCGTATCGCCTGTGCCAAACGGGGGACTAGGCGCCGGCGCTGATCCAGTCACCGTCCAGGCCACAAGGGAGGCGTACTGTAAAGTGTGTTCTGACTCAAGGTCCTGGGACTTTTTGTTCTCGCGGTGTTAGCGGGTATTGGACGGTTGGTTCGGGCGTTACAGGCGGAGAGAGAAAACACGCTTACGTTGGGAGACTTAGCATGACACCCATTGTGACTTGGTGGCGTACTCCGCACGGACCTGGGGCTGTGTATTATGAGTGATGTGAAGACATAATGTCGTTTTTGTGAATAGCTGCGCAGCGATGGCTCAAGAGGTGTGTTAGGTTCACTGGGTTTGCACAGGTGTAGGTGTGTGTGCGGTCGTCGTTTCGGATATGCTGCAAATACATGGACGACAGGAGACGGCGATCGGACGTTCGGGCGTTTGTTGGCACCCCGATGAAGGCGGTGTGTGCGCTGCCTCCGTGATCGCGGGGAGGCCTGCAGCAGAGTCGGACGGACCGGGCCGCGCCGCCACGGGCCGATGCTGGCGCGGGAGACAACTCCCGGCGCCCGTATCCACAGACACGGGCGCTGTTTTGAACCCAAACAACACGAGCGAAAAGGTACGCGTTGCAGACGTCTCTCATGCCTGTCGGGGCTTCAGTTGTGTAAGGCTGTCTGTCGGCCGTGCCGCGCCACTCGGCGGTGCCCATTCTGTGGAAGCTGTGCGGGCGAGCCCGTCCCGCGGTCATGCCCCGGTCCGCCTGGCTCTGCCGCCCGCCAGGCCGCGTCTCACCCACCGCCCCTGTTGCAGTGGCCATGAACCTGATCGTGGAGAACATTCGGGAGCGACTGCGGGAGGACGCCGGGCGGGACAGCAGCCGCGCCTCCGGGAGGGACGCCGGCCGCCGCCGCAACGTCTCCGATAGTCAGCTGTTCACGCCCCACTAGAGGCCGGCCGGGCGCGGCGCCGCCAGCGGCCGAGGCCGAGGCGGACGTCGTGCCGCCCCGGGCGGGAGGGCACCTCTCCACCGTCTGGTCCCGCTGCACCGCACACCGTGACGCGCCACCGCAGCAGGCGCGGGCAGTACAAACGGCCCGGGCCGTCTCTAGTCTTCTTTTGCCGTGCTTTCACCGCCGTTGCTGGTCCAGCCCGCTGCGTGGCAGTGCCGCGGGCGTGGCTCCGGTGAGAGGAGGCCCGATTACTCGCGGGAAAGCTGCTTGGTGCGACGACCGGCGCCCGCCGCGCACACTGTCCCCACCTGGCGGCCGCTTTGCACACTCGTGTGTTGTGCGCCACGTGCACGTCCCCGCCCCACGAACAACGAGCAAGTCGATGCTGTCGGACTTGCGCCGTCCCTGCTTCATGTTGAATTGAAGGCGTAGCTATGTTGGCGGCAGTTGACGGCACTGACGCTGGCCTAGAAGATGCAGGGGGCAGCCAACCCTAACAGGAATAACAGGAATAGGGGGGGGGGGACCTAACAGGAATAGTAGAGCGTCGACTGATTTTCTAGTGCGTAGTCTTGCCCGCGCCAAAGATGGTATATTGTATGGAGCCGGAGCTAGCCAGTTTTCGGAACCTGTATAAGATCTACAAAGTCTTCATTAGCGTCTTGACCTTGTTCAACGTGCTTAAAGAAGAAAGCCAAGTCGGCATTAGATGCAACTTTTTGAGGCTGGACACGGTGTCGTGGCGCACGGTTAGGCACGCCCATGCTGTGGTGTTGTCAATAGTACGCGCAGCGGAGGTGTGCGTTCTGCCGCAAACTGCTCTCATTCACAGTATTGGGTTTCATTTGCGGCATTCGGTATTCATTTGCCGGCCACAAATGTCATCTGGCGTGTGCGCGGTGCTTGTAGAATGGAGGTGGACGCTTTGCCGGCCGGCGCGTGTCAGACGCTCGATCTTCTGTGAGATACGCCAAAGCAGCTTCCGATCAAGCCTATCGTTAATCTAGTCGATCTGGTCCCGCTGTTGCATGGAACAATTTTTAACGTAAGGAAGCCTCGCCATTTTATTAGCTATTTAGCGTGTCGTAATAAGTGTACCAAAGCCTTCTCACTTTTGCATAGTAACAACCGCTAGCAGTGGCTGTGGACCCAGAGAGGGCGACGGTGGTCGATGGAAGATGAGTTGGGTGATAAGAACTGTGCATTGATTCGAAGTATGGAGCTTTGACGAGCTGTGGTTTGCTGCATCGTCGTTTTTAATGACGGTGTGAGCCGCAGACCAGCGTGGCGCCAGTTTTTTGCGTGCGACCTGGAGGGAGCCTGGCGCCGCCCGGTGGGGGAGCGCAGCTGGGGAACGACCGGGTCAGGTCGTCTTGCTCGCGCTGCGGCCGGCGCAAGCTGCAGCTCGCGACTCATTCAACACAGTTTTGATCACGTGTGTGGAATCTCATATTACGAACGGCAAATAAAGGCGTGTGGCGTTTCATGTATCTGATGTGGTGCGCACTGATTGGGGGCGGCAGGTTCGCCTTGGAAGTTCCGTGGCGTCCGAGCCGACGGCCTGATGCGGCTCCGGCTCCGGCTCCGGCTCCGCTCAGAGGTCGCTGCGCAGCGAACGGCAGGAGGTCCACGGGCAGGCCGCGTGACGAGCGGGGCTCAGTCGGTCCGGCCTCACCGAGTCAGCGTGTGCCGAGGCACCGGTACACGTCCGCTCTACGGTCGATGAGGGACAGTGTCCGCCCTCTCTCCCTGCCCCAGCCTGACGAAGATCGGACGGCTGGCGATACGTACGTCGGCAGGTACTCCGCCGCCGCCTGCGGGCACGCCCGGTGGCGAGGCGGCGGCCGTGAGCCGCGACGGGGCCGCCACCTGACGGCCGCGGGGCGGCGCCACCGGTCCGCGGCGCCCGTCCAGCGTGCTGGCGAACAGGCCGGAGGAGGTGCGCGCTGCTGACGGCGCCGGCTCCGGCGCCACGCTGGTCTGCACGCTGCCGGCGAGACCCGGCCGCAGGGTGACGAACGGCCGTGCTGAGGGCCACCGCTGGTCGGCGTCGGATGCTCTCCACCAGGAGCGGGTTGGGGACGTGCCCTGCCAGCCGTCTGCCGGCGGCGAACCCCGCCAGTACTCGGGCAGCGGCCGTCCCTGCCACCGGCTCGCCGTCGCTGTCGACCCCTGCCAGCTGCTCGACAGCGGCGCCTGCTGCCATCGGGCCGCCGGGGAGGGTGCTTGCCATCGCTCCTGCCACCGCCCGGAGAGGGCCGACCCACGCCACCGGTCCTGCGGCGGCGCCGCCAGGCCGGTCCACAGGCTCCGCGGTGGACCGGCCAGATTCCAGCCGCCGGGCGCCGCCGAGCGGCGGGGATCGGACGGCTGCCGGTCGACCTCCGGCCAGCGGCGCCAGGCGGCCGGCGGCGGCGCGGTCTGGCGCGGCCGCAGCGCCAGGTGCACCATCGGCAGCCTCTCCACCTGCTGAACACGGACACGGTCGGTACTCCCGGACTCCAATGTCCTCGGACAGAGCAACCCCGCCACCATCGCCACCGCCGCCACTACCGCCAGCCGGCGCTGATGGAGGGCAGGTGACACCCGTATATCAAAACTGCAGCCAGCTGACAATGGAAAACTATCACACAATGCGACGTCCCAGGGACCAATAATCATAGTTCAGCACGCTCGAGAGCAGTGGCAGGCGCGCTACCGCCGCGTGTGGTCCTTACCGCTGACGACCGGGCGAGAGCTAGACAGGCGACGGCCCATCGGAGCGGCAGCGCCATGGTGAGGGCCTGAGCAGCGAGCCGGGGCCAGCCGCGGACGCCGTCTGCAGCCCCGCCGACCACGGCGCGCCTTTTCTCGGCGGGCGGCGACCCTGGGTGAGGCCCCGGCGCGCCGCGCGAGGTCACGTGCCGCCGGCGCCGACACGTGACGCGTGACACGTGACCGGCCGAGCGGTGTCAACAGGGCGGGACCAGGGGCGCGTGCCGCCGGGTTTTGCTCGCCACGGAGGCCGTGTGGGGGCGGCACAGCCGCCGAACGCCAACTGCTCGAGCGCGACAAAGCAAACACACGTTTCCGGACCGACGCAAATGCGCTGTGGTCGTGGGAACTGCCGCGTACCGCACACCACAGGCAAGCACCGATTGAAGCCTTTCAACATGGCTTTCCTTGGCGTGGTCCCACTAATCGGATCGGACACCTCGACATGTCCGTCCCTCAGACGCACGAATACCTGATATGATTGAGAGTTGCCCGAATGACACGAATGATTGAGAGTTGGAGATGCTTTTTGGAAATGATCTTATTCTGGCAATAGTGTATCGAGACTGCCTTCCTTGTATGTGATGAATGCGTTCATCCGACGCCAAATTATTCGCATGCGTGCAGCATTTTGCCTCTGCCGCGGAATATCAGCGCATCCCAATCAGAAACCGATGGATGCTGCTGTGCACAATGCTGTCCATACCACTGCACCGTGTGATTTGATCATTTTTCAAACGGTTTGGACAGCTATCTTGCGGGTTTTACAGTCCCAGGCGCTAATGTAACAAGTGTGCTCTTTGGGCTGACCGTAGTGTAACATACAGATGGGTTGTGCGGGCGCATGCTCAGCACCCACACACAGTCATGTAAGGACAGTCAGCAAATGCTGCACGATGCCAGCAAATTGTACTCTCGCGACCCACGTGAGTTGGACCGAACAAAACAAGCCCGGTACTCGCCAGCCCCACGCAGTCGCCTTGCACCGAACGGCTCACACGCGGCACGCGGCAGTACCGAGGCATCTGCAGTCGAGGCCAAGCCGCTCGCGACTAGGGCCGATCGGCGCTGTCAGCCCCAGCCCGCGGCGGGTTCCGTTCGACGCGCAGACTCAGTCAGGGTGCGAGCCGCTGCCCGGACAGAACCTCGGAAGAGACAGCGGGTCAGGAGACGGGCCGCTATCCAGTCAGTCTCGGAAGACGACAGTGGGTCAGGGGACCAGCCGCCATCCAGTCAGAGCCTCGGAGGAGACAGTGGGTCAGGGGACGAGCCGCTGCCGGGTCAGAGCCTCGGAGGAGACAGTGGGTCAGGGGACGAGCCGCTGCCTGGTCACAGCCTCGGAGGAGACAGTGGGTCAGGGGACGAGCCACTGCCGGGTCAGAGCCTCGGAGGAGACAGTGGGCCAGGGGAGGAGTCGCTGCCTGGTCAGAGTCTCGGAGGACGACAGCGGGTCAGGGGACGAGCTGCTATCCAGTTAGAGTCTCGGAGGACGACAGCGGGTCAGGGGACGAGCCGCTATCCAGTCAGAGTCTCGGAGGAGACAGTGGGTCAGAGGACGAGCCGCTGCCGGGTCAGAGCCTCGGAGGACGACAGCGGGTCAGGGGACGAGCCGCCATCTAGTCAGAGTCTCGCAGGACGACAGCGGGTCGGGGGACGAGCCGCTATCCAGTCAGAGTACCTTGGAGGACGACAGTGGGTCAGGGGACGAGCCGCTGCCTGGTCAGAGCCTAGGAGAGCGATCGCGGTGGTCGGTATAGCCCGCTGCAAATGGAGGTGACTGGTACCACTGCTGTAGCTCAACAAGCCACAACAGGTGGGAAACAACGCAGGTCACATCAATGGTCAAGAAGTACGGACAAGAAACATCAGATAATGACTAACGAAGGGAGAATCAAGACTCAAACGAAACGAACGCAAGACAAGATGCGGGAAGTGTTGCCTGTACTGAAGCATCCGGCGGACGGAAGGCCGGAGTATAAATGAGACCAAAAAAAAAAAAAAATGAAAGCAGTTGAGTCAGTGTGTGCACATCTCCAAGCTATTTCATGCGGAACTTCCCAAGGTCATGTCAGTGTGACGAGCCCCGCCACCCGGCATCTGTACTCACTCAGTGCGCTGCAGAAGCGCCGATATTACGGATACCTGCCACCGCAATTTTGCGCGTCGATGCGGCGGCCCCGTGTACCCCGGCGGGCCCGGAAGCCGGTCCGGTGCGAGCCGGCCCTGCCGTGCCAGAGGCCCCGATTACCGCCGTCAGCGGCCCGCCCCGGGCGGGAGGCTCTCCACGCTCCGCCGAGCCTGGGCCCGGCATAAATCAGGCGGCAGCGGGGCTGGCGTCAACACTTAAGCAACGTCTGCCGACGGCAGAGCTTGCCCTCGCGACGAGAGAGGATTCCGCGGCAACTCGCCCCAAGGTAATATTGACTGGACGCTGATCACCGAACGTATCGCTCACAATACAACCGCTTCTCTGCCACTGCACGCTTGAGACGCAACTGGCCTTCTGAACCGCCTTCTTCCGAGCCCCACCGAGAGACTTCAGGCTCGCCTTGTGCCCGCGGTTTGTGACGGCGGTTTGTGACCCGCAGTTTGTGGTGGCGGTTTGTGACCCGCGTCCGCCGCCGTATGACGCCTGCGTTTGACACGCCCGTCCGCGGCAGATGCTCTGGCTGTGGAGTGGCCTGCTGGCGGCCGTCCTGCTGCCGAGCAGGGCAGCGGCAGCCGGACATACCAACGGCAGCAACGGCGGCGGAGGCGGCGGAGGCGGTGCATCGCTCGACGACCGCCTGCTGCTGCTGTTCTCCGGCGGCGGCCCGCCGCCGGCCGCTGCCGGAGAGGACGGCGACCAGGCCCCGGCGACGGAGGACTCTGGCCAAGGCCCCGCCGTCGCGCAGGATCGGGACCCAGCCGGGCCGCACGCGGCAGACGGCAACCACAAGGACGCTGTGCACCACGGACATGACAGCGCCGGTGGGCCGCGCGCGTGTCCCGCCGCCGGGGGCCACACGAGCTCGCACGATCACTGGGACTCGGCGCATGGTTCCGGGTACGTGTACGGGCCCGCCTCAGGGCGCGGCTATGGCGGAGGTACGCGGTACGAAGCTCCGTGGTACCCTGGCGCCGGTCACGGGCGCACCCGGCCGACCGACGGCCACGCCCACCACAGAGGTCCCGGCCACATGATGGCGGGCGGCGGCGGTCCGTGGGCTCAGGAGTACGGTGGCTATCGTCCAGACCAGGGCATGTACACAAGAGACGATCCGATGACCGCAGCGTACATGGCTGGCTACGCTCGCGGATTGGAGGCAGCTGGGGGCTCCGGGATGCACGTCAACACGGGAAAATACGGACAGCCCAGCATCAATGACGTCAGACCCGGCATGACGTCATACAATCACGCCGGAAGTCACGCACATGGTCATGGCATGATGCGTGATCATGCCATGACCGGCGCTAATACGTGGAGCCATCGCCACGCGCCAGGCGGCCACGAGGCGGGCCATGTGATGGGTGCGGGCATGATGCCCTGGGGCGTCGCTCCGGCGGGAGGTTATGGGCTCCGCCAGGCGAAGTACGAAAGCAGCGCCCGCGGCGGCAGAACAGCCCGCGAGGACGACAGCCACGCAGCAGCTGACGCCGCCCCCATGCCGAGCGCTGCCAACAGCTCGGCCCGCGGCAGAGCAGCGCCGCCCGACGTCCAACTCGCGCCCTACGTCATCAAGGCGGCCGGCGACGGCTACGAGACGCGGTACTACCCGGCCTCGCGCTGGGTGTGCGTCGCCGGGCCGGGTAGCGCTGGCTCGTGCCTGGGCGCCGTGCCGCGCTGCCGGCGCCGCCTGGAGCGCTACGCAGCCGGGGAGAACAGCGAGAGGCGGCCGCTGCGGCCGGCGGCGCCGCTGCTGCTGCTGCTGCGGCGCGGCCCGCCGCCGGCCGCCGCGCTCTGCCGCTACCTGGCACCGGCCGATCAGGCGGCGCCGCCGCCGCCCCTCCAGACGAGCATATTCCTGCTGGACCAGCCCGACACGCGCATGCACGTGCGCCTCCTGCGGCGGGACGAGGCCGGCCTGGGCCCCGTCGGCTGGCGAGAGCGGGGCGCGCAGCTGGAGCGCGGGCTGCGCAGAGATGGCGCCGTGTTCGACGACTCCCGGCTGCTGGTGCTCTTCTACCCGCCGGCGGCTGACGCGCGCGAGGTGGCGTTCATTGCGGAGGAGGAGACCGGTGGGCGGAGCGGAACTAGCGCGTAGTCTGCTCGGCGCAGGCCACCAACTGACAGTGTAATCCGCTGAGAGGCGCGTACGTGTCCACCATGTGCACCGTCCTCGTAGCTAGGGACCTCGTTGGGTCCATCTTTCTCCAGATTTGCACCAATACAACAACGCAGTAAAGAACGACCGTCCTTGAGCACGGAAGCGGCGTTATCAGTCCCACCGTAACGCGCGTCACACCGGTTCGCATCCGCACTGCTCATCGCATCACACACCGTTCATCACATACGTTCATCACACCCGCAACCAGTCATGGCCTGAACCAAAACCATTCCACTGTCGACGTCGGAGAATCAGCCAACCTCGCCAGATCGGTCATCCTGTATCCTGGTCGGAGCCGAGAAAAGCCCACCTCATTTTGCACGTGCCATGGACGCATTGTCAGCGCACTTCCATGGCAACATTTAATCACGGCATCGTTCCATTGGTGTCCGAGGCCACCACAGGTAGTCGCCCTGGTGACATATCAGTCCGTCATCCGCGTGAACGGATAAGGCAAGTACCTTTGAGGGTGGTTCAGGCACACACACAACGTGCGAGAGGACGCACACGCGGGCACATAACATGAACCCACGTGAAGCGCACTCAACAGTCACAGAACGTTTCCAGTGATACATCAGAATCATGATTATGCTTTCCATTACTCGTGTGGACCCAGATTCACCAAGCATATCGATGTATTTGTCAGGCACCCAGTCACATCGATACGCATATATAATGCTGGTTTCCGCTGTCAATGTTGGAGCAGACATTTTGCCAGCAGTCTGTACTGGCTCCTAGGCGACCCACCACAGCTACTAAACGTAGCTGGGCGCCCCGAGATCCGACTAAAACAACCCTGCCGCAGCTGTTCCAAAACATATCACCCAGCAAGTAAAACAAGTACCAATAACCAAGTGTTAGTACATTCACATAATCAATATTGTACCTTGCGATTGCATGGCGTTAAGCTCCCATTCCAAAAATATATCACGCACATACCATGGCAAGGTCAACGGCCAATGCACGTCATGGCTATTTCCCTTGTATTGAACAAAATGGGGAAAAAAAATACTGAGTATTGAGAATGCACCACGGAGCAGATCACTGCAGCAGGGCTGTGCGCCACTGACACAGGGGTGTAGCCGTCTTGGCAGCTGCAAGTGGGCTCCAGGCCCCTCCCCTCCACAACTTTGGGAAGGAAGTGGATCAAAGCTGGGTGGAAACCCGTTGTTAGGTGAGCTCTAGAGGGCAGGTTTAGCCAGTTTTCGTGCTCTTCTCCCCTAAAAATAGCTATATTGAAAAACTACATTCCTGTGCTGACGGTGACCTCTTGAACACAGTGTGTCATCCTCATGTGCGGCGCAAAACACGTGAGGCTGGTCGTAGAACACCTGAAGTAAGCCAGCCTGGATCGGTTCCCCACAACCCATCCACTACAGCGACTGCTTCAGCTTGTGCATGAAGAACCAGTAGATGCAGAAGAGGAAGCCGGGTGGCGAGAGCACGTCGTCCTGGCTGACGTACTGACGGACCTGGTCTATGGTCATCTCCACCACCTCGATCACCTCGCCCTCCTCAGGGTTGCCGCCACCTGCGCACAGGGGCAGAAGCGCAGCTGTGATGCAGGCGCAGGGTCAACATGACGGAGCCCTCACCAAACGGATGAGCAGCGGCGTTGCATACCACACAGATATATATATATATATATATATATATATATATATATATATATATATGCAGTCTGTGTGTGAGTGAGACTCAGAAACTCCCCATCTTGTGAAGATGAACTCAGGTCAGAATACGAACTCCCTAATCAAATTTAGGTAGAAATTACTTACAACGAACCAGATTACGTCCCAATGTTAGTAACACGACTATATTTTGTCTGTCTATGCACTAGCCTGTTCCAGTTGATGCCAGTTTCGTAAACGGTGACGTTGTAGACTTCTCAGCCCATGACTGGCACACCCATGAGTGAGGTAGCACAGAGATCAGTTCAGGATGTGCACAGTACTTTCACCCACATCGCACATCTAGTTTCATGGTTCTACCTGCTGCGGTTGAGAAAATCTGTTCCACAATCTTACAAACGCTGGAATACGGGCGGACGACAGCCACCACATATTTGGTTTGTGCACTTATGCTGCGTGAGAGACCGCAAATATCCATCTGCACTGTTGCTAGTACGACTGTTCGTTGTCTCGTCGGTTAGTATGAGTATATTGCAGATCTGGGCCGGTTCCCGACACGCGGTCTTCAGCCTCCCCCTCCCGCGGTGGGAAGGTTTACGCTCCCTACGTTAATGATACGGGGAGGAGTGATGATGCTGGTGAAGCAACACTGCGTGAATAACGCCTTATCAAATACACCATAGTTAGCATCTACATCATTATTCATTGTCATATCTGTGAAAAGTACAAAAAGGTGACATACTCCCTTCAAATCGAAATTGTCACTTGTACAAAAACCGGAGTTGGAAAACATCTTTTCAATGTCATTGTGTTAGACCATTATGATGTAATGGCCTTTAATACACACTTCGCCAACAGTTTTAAATAAGCCATCCCGACCTCACCGGACCCTTCAAAAGCATGGATCACCTGCAGTCCCAAAGACGCACGTGTGAAAACGAGGCCTAGGGAACGTCCCGCCAAGCTACTTCATCGCATCACCGCATGCCCTATGGTCCTCCGAACTTCAATTTCTGACCCACGGGGTGTTTCAAATTCAGTGACAGGTATCCAAAACTTCTAACATTTTACACCAAAGTAAGATTCATTCTCAACAAAAAGAAAGTAACACCATCACACGAAAACACGCCACAACAAAAATGCTACGGAAGACGGTATTTTCGAGTCACATTCGAATTACATGCCAAGGTGGGTTACCGACGAGCACTGAGCTGGTATCTGACGAAGCAAAGTTGTCCGTCTGGAGATGCAGATCATACAATTTAATTTCAGACATAGCAGTGACTCCGGCTGCGACAGCAGCGCCCCCCCCCCCCCCGCGCGTGCTGGCGTGTTACCAGGGCCGGTGCGGTCCGTGTCGGTGACGGACACGTGAAACACGGTCATCAGGTCGCCGCTGGTGCCCTCGTTGCATCTGCAACAGGCCCGGTCTGTGTCGGCTCGGGCGGGGGCGGCGGCTCTCACCTGTCGCCGTGCGCTGCTCATCCGCCACGGCGGCGAAATACAACGACATCCTCGACCCGGTCAGGCCCACCGACCCCCTGAAACCGGCAGTGGCTGTCACGGCTGCCCGCCAGTGCGCCAGTGCTGACACACCGCAAACCACGCACGGACAAATCCCGGACAATTACACGGCCTGGTAAAAAGGCCAGCATTTGTTGACCATCGTCGGCCGTAGAAGCATTCACAGACGGGGGACCACCATGGAAGCTCGGCGCGTTTTCATCAGCGGCAGCGCACTCACACAAACGACTTGATGCGCTCGAACCGGTCCAGCGGCACGTCGTAGCCGCACTCCTCGAGCACCTCCTCGCGGGCGATCTCCAGCAGCGTCTTGCGCTTGTCGACACAGCCGGCACAGAGCTCCAGAGTGACGCCGCGGGAGCCGGGCTGGCCGGCGGCGTCTGCCGGCCGGCCCAGCTCCACCTGGGACGGGTCGGTGCAGGCCGAAGACGCCAGGCTGCCCAGGTACACCGCTGCCGGCCGCGGCGACGCCAGGTGTCACACGGCGAGGACGCACATCACGGAACACCAGGCGACAGATATGAGAGCAGTGGCTGGGGAAGCGGTCGAGTGCTGCCCGATACAGCTCAAAATTGTGGTAGCAGGGGAGGGGCGGAGGTCTGGAGCCAGACAGGCAGCCATTGCCTGCCAACCGTTGCCTGCCAGCCTGGTCCCGAGTGAGATCGACAGTGACTCCGAAGTTGACGAAAATTGTGCTGAGTCATTGCGCAGTCGACTTTTTTACAAACTTGCATGGGCTGGAGCCGAGATTCAGTCAGCTCTGCGGACCGGAAGCAGCAAGGAGTCTTGGACTCAAATTAAAATGCAACTGACAGTCCATGTTCTTATTCCAAGAACGTTTACATAAAGAGCAAACGCAGCCTTAGATATACTGTCACCTTAAAGGGACGTCATACAGATTTATCTTCAGCACATAGAACGGGTGTGGATCGAGCGGGTGCCTGGCTTCCGGTTGGCGACGGTAAGAAAGCGGCTGGAGCCGAATAGTCAACTTAATGCTGGACGTCTTGGCCCACACATCCCCAGTGACGGATCCTGGCCAGAAACTTCGACGATGAGCCAGCAATGCCTGCATATTTGACGCAGAACTGCTGTCCAAACCCAAGATACGCACCACACCAGGCGCAGTTACACAGAATGAGTATCGAACACGCCTCTTAGACTTCGACCATTAGGTGCAAATCTGTCTGAAGAGGAGAAGGGGAGGAGCGGAGATCTGAAGCCTCCATACATGAACATGCAATAGCATCCAGTGCTGCCGCTGTCTTTTCTGAGGATTCGCAGCCACGTTGGTTCCGCTTAGTTCAGGTCGGCTTCTTACTTAAGTACCAAACCTTAAATACCTGACGTTTCTACAAGAGATGATACTTTCGTTCACCATAGGCTCACGGCGATCACGTTCACGACGCTCCGTTGTTATGTGGCCATTGTCCCCGCCGATTTTTATCGCTGAGTTTCATCATTTCACAGACGACTTTGGTCTTCTGCATTTGCAAGTTATTTTTGGATAAGGCATTCCCCGTGTGCTTTTGCAGTACAAAATTGCCGGTGACATTTTTACCGGTGGTTTTAGCCACTTACGGTCATCTGCAAACGATACTGTGCTTGCTGTCTATGGGTACACAATATTTTGTCCCCCACGATGTTTTTGTTGCAACATTTTACTTACAAGCACTTACCATGCGACCATCTGCTAAAGAATATGCTAACCTGCACGGGGTTGTTAGCAGTCATTGCAACAATGGCGGAACAAGGAACAAACCTGGTCGAAATTGGCGAACAAAGACCAGCACATTTCTGCTGGTATTATGAATCAGAACAGCTACAGCATCATGAACCTTCATCAGGTCCCACGATTTTGCGACGCCATTCTGAAAGAAAAGGAATCAGTAATACGTTCAAGTGGTGAAAAACGGTGCAGATCTTGTGATGCTATAGGCTATATTTTTCTGTAACAACCAGCACTGATCACCCACTGCATCACGTCTGTACAGGAGGCACTGAGCCTTGCATGTGCCACAAAAAACAATGATCTGCATTCACATCCAGAGAACAACACTACATTTGACCCATAGCAGCAATATCATGAGTCAGATGCAGAGGCAATGTCATGATTCATGTTGGGAGCATGTGGGGACATGATACATGGTAGAGGGGTCTGCAATAACTGTTTGAGGCATCAACATTTACCACGATCACTGGCTTCTGTTTGAGACACATATGGGCAGTCATTGGAATTCCCCCAAAAAACCAGTCACTCACCAACTGTGTTGACCTTGTGAGATGATATCCAGTACTCATATTACAAGGATTTGATTCCAGACAGCTTCTTTTGAATAAGGCCTGATTGGGCTAATAAACCCACGCATAGCAAGCCATAGCAGGATCATTGATCCACCAGGGTTGTGGGAGCTCGGTTGTTTGCCATCATAGTTATTTAAGTTCCAAGGCAAGAGTTAAGATGACCTGTTTTACGGTGTAGGTGTACTTTCCTACCTAACGTTAGAAAAAATCATTGCACACCATTCGTCGTGTTTAAGGCGGCACAAATCGTAAATAATCTCAAAACAGGTAGAATCATGCTCCTACCTTCGAATTTCAATAACTTCGATGGCGGGCTCCGAGCGCCGCGCGCACCGCACCGCCTGGACTCCCCAGCGCCGTTTCTGCGTTGCCGTTGCGTAAATACAATATTTCTGCTTACCAAGAGCTCTACAAAATGTACGGGACCAAAGTAAACCATTCGTCGTGTTTAAGGCGGAGCATATCGTAAATAATTTCAAAACAGATAGAATCATGCTCCTACCCTCGAATTTCAATAAATACGATAGCGAGTTCCCGAGCGCCGCACGCACCACACCGCACCGCATCGACTCCCAAGCGCCGTTTTTGCGTTGTTGCGAAAGCACAATATTTCTGCTTATCAAGAACCATAAAACATGTACGGGACCAAGGTAACAATAATAAAGCAACCAAAATCTGGTCCAGAACATATCCTAAACTAGCCTAACCTAACCTAACCAAACCTAACCTAACCTAACCTAACCTAACCTAACCTAACCTAACCTAACCTAACCTAACCTAACCTAACCTAACCTAACCTAACCTAACCTAACCTAACCTAACCTAACCTAACCTAACCAACCTAACCTAACCTAACCTCCCCACCCTATATCCCCTTCAACCCAGCATCCCATAGCTAAGCTAAGCTAAGCTAGCCTGACCTGACCTGACCTGACCTGACCTGACCTATCCTAACCTAACCTAACCTATCCTATCCTATCCTAACCTAACCTAACCTAACCTAACCTAACCTAACCTAACCTAACCTAACCTAACCTAACCTAACCTAACCTAACCTAACCTAACCTAACCTAACCTGAGCTTAGATATAAGCTCATAGACCTTATGAGCTTAGATATAAGCTAATAGACCAGAACCTAAGCTTAGCTAAGCTAACCTAACCTAACTAACCTAACCTAACCTAACCTAACCTAACCTAACCTAACCTAACCTAACCTAACCTAACCTAACCTAACCTAACCTAACCTAACCTAACCTAACCTAACCTAACCTAACCTAACCTAACCTAACCTAACCTAACCTAACCTAACCTCACCTCACCTCACCTCACCTCACCTCACCTCACCTCACCTCACCTCACCTCACCTCACCTCACCTCACCTCACCTCACCTCACCTCACCTCACCTAACCTCCCCACCCTATATCCCCTTCAACCCAGCATCCCATTGGCATCCATGTTCCACGCCATATATAGGTGCCATATAGTGAGCTTTTATTTAGCTGTCATGTTCTCATTTTGCTTTACATTCCCCACCCAATCCCCCTGCAACCCATGGTCCCGTTGGCGTCGAGGATCAAATTTCATGGATTCTTGTCGCCTTGGCCCGGCACATTTTTATGGTTCTTGATGCTGCTTGATGCACAGTAATGTTGTGACCCGCGCAGTAATGGCGCCGGTGTCGCGGGTGCTGTGTGTGTGCGGCGCTCGGGAGCTCGCCATCGTAATTATAAAAAAATTGAAGGTAAGATTATGAATCTACCTGTTTTGTGCTTATTTATGATATGTCCTGCCTTAAACACGACGAATGGTTTACTTTGGTCCCATACATTTTGTAGAGTTCTTGGTAAGCAGAAATATTGTATTTACGCAACGGCAACGCAGAAACGGCGCTAGGGAGTCCAGGCGGTGCAGTGCGCGCGGCGCTCGGGGGCCCGCCATCAAAGTTATTGAAATTCAAAGGTAGGAGCATGATTCTACCTGTTTTGAGATTATTTACGATATGTCCTGCCTTAAACACGACGAATGGTGTACAATGATTTTTTCTAACGTTAGGTAGGAAAGTACACCCTGACCTGTTTTACAACTATTTACAATATGTTCTGCCTTAGAAACAATGACTGATGCACGATGCTCTTTTTTAACATTAGGTATCAATGTATACCATAACCATCTACTTTAAGTCGGAGGAGGGGCTGGAACCCAAGTTGGGAGGGGGGGGGGGGCAAAAGCCATCAAACTGCATAAAAAATTCCTGCTGTGATTATTGGGGACAAGGCCCCGAGCTGGGTCCCCAATATCGAACTGCATAGAAACCACACCCCTGCTGTAATTATTGGGGACCGGGCCCCGAGCCGGATCGCTCACAAGGTAACTCATGATGTGATTGGTAATGTACGCGACCTGCATATCAAAAGCATACCTGTTTGTAATGCATGCGTAGTGGTTTGACGTAGTGTGACTCTCCGAGAGGCTCAGTTGACACATCCGTGATATTATCCATGTTGTACAGTCGAACAAATGCCGGCCGGCCCCCGACTCTAGCCCAATCCCCAACAGTGTCGACCCACGGAGCTCCGCGCACCAAATGCATTGGATAAATAATGGACGAAAACGTAGCACCCACGCCACTAATGTATTCTAGCTGTTTTCTTTTCTTTTCGAGCGCCCCACTCTCGTCAGGTCTCAATTTTGCGCTTCTCGTTCGAGACAGACATCGCATGACATGGGCCCGCTGGACTCGGCAAGCATCTAAGAAATAGACGTTCGTAAGAGATACGCAGGCAGATAGAGAGTGACTTACGCAACATCACCTGCCTATCTGGGGCAAATGCAAGGGGTGCTGGGGACGTAGCGGGGTGCCGTCCCTAAAACCGAATACATTAAAATTCGCATTACATTTGGATTTCGTGTGACCGCGTCAGATCTCAAAATATGACTTCAAACAAGCTTTGTTCTAAGTAAAACCCCTACAGGATGCACCCTGACTTCCACCATTCATCCTCATTGTCTACGCGAGAAAAACAGACCCATGTTCAATGCCAACCAAAACAAACTAAAAGCGAGTTTGCTCGAGGCATCTTGACAGCCACGTAACGCAGCATCGCCACCACTTACCAACGTATATTGTTCACAATGACGTCGCGCATCACCTGGATAAATCCACTCATAGCACAGGGAACGCAAGCAATGGAATAGTTCAGGACGCTACTTGTATCTAGCTACGGTCAATGTAAGGCCGGTGAATGCATGGCTACATGCTTTACTTATGCTGTCCACACGAGCACCTCACCAAGATGAGGAGTGCTCACCAGGCAGCCGAGAGGCTTCTAGCCGACAGCGACGACACAGCTGGGCCAGGCACGACCACGCAACGCACTCACTGGCGTGTTCCCGAGACTTAGGCGCCAACCCAACCTGTGCATCGCTTCATCCAGTGACAGCAGAAAAAACGACGCCGCAGTACACGGCCATTAGGTCAATGAGTCAAACTGGTATTGACCTGGCATCATCTCCGCCAGGCAGGACAGGACTAGCGATTACACAAGCACCACAACCACCAACATCAGACAAGGGGAAGTACGATGCAACACGATCGGTGCGCGATCCTCCACTTCTCACAAATCACATGGGATTGTAACGCCCGGTGGTCACATGGGATTGTAACGCCCGGTGGTCACATGGGATTGTAACGCCCGGTGGTCACATACACTGCTGGGCAGCTGCGACCATGTGCACACCCTGCGAACTAATGCAAGAGCACTGCATGCTGAATTCGGAATGCCCCTCCCCATAAAACCTCATCCATCCAAAGCTGCACGCATCTCCAAATGTAACGATTCGTTAGCAAGGTGTTACGTCTTAACAACCATTGACGTCTACGCCAACCGGCTCAAGTGGCGTTTACCAACGCTGGTGCGCGAACATAGCATCCAATCAACTCAGCACGAGGACTATCGGTCCCGTGCCCGAAGGCACTACCATTCTGTCACTGGTTAGCTGACTGGCCGTCACTCGTCTCCCTGTAGGAAATAGCTGTCCGTAACTCCACTGGTCAGCTGGATACCTGCCACTGGTCAGACAGCTGGTCGTCACTGGTTAGTTGTCCGCCATCCCTATTCAGCTGGCTGGTCGTCACTGGTCAGTTGGCTAACCGTTACTGGTCAGCTAACTGGCCGTCACTTATACCCCACCCACCCTGGCTAACCCTCAATGGTCAGCTGGCTGTCACTGGTCGTCTAGCTGGTTGTTAGTGGTCAGCTGGTTCGTCACTGGTCAGCCAGCTGGCCGTCACTTGTTCCCTGCCAGCGCTGGCTAACCGTCACTGGTCAGCTGGCCGGCCGTCACTTGGCACCTGACAGCGCTGGCCAAACATCACTCGTCCTCCTGCAGACGCTGGCTGACCGTCTCGTACCGAGCCTTTGTCAGTCGCAGCAGATCCTCGGTCAGCTCCTCCACTGTGGTGTAGCGCACACAGTCAGAGTTGAAAATATCTTGTACGTAGCCCGAAACCTGGTCCTTAAGATGGTGGCAGACGGCGCCAAACTGCTTGTCCGGTCCGAGCAGGCCCCACGCCAGCACAGGGATCATGTGCTCCGCCAGCGTGTAGAAGTGCGACTTGAAGCCGTTGGCGAACTTTAGCGACTGTCGCTTGGCTTTCATCACGGACCAGATTGCCGTGTTCAGCGCCGACTCCTTGAAGCTGCTAGTGAGCCAACGGTTTTGCATGACGGCGACGACCGTCGACGGCGGCGACTCGAGGTCGTCGAACGCGTCCAGGATGATGTAGTCGAGCACGATGTCGTAGAAGGTGAAGCACTTCACGTTGCGCGCCTGCAGCTCCAGCTTGACGGTGGGCCAGACGTCCGGCTGCGAGAGGTACTCCACGAGAGCATCGTACGCGGCCACGATGTCCTTGGGGTGTCGGTCGGCGCGCAGCAGGAGGTCGTGCAGCAGCTGCCGGCCGGCGTCCACCAGCCAGGCACGCGCCGCCGGCTCCAGCAGCAGGCACTGGTAGCCCAGCCGCACGCAGTGCAGCCGCGCCAGGAACTCGACATCCGAGCCGCAGCCGACGCGAGCGGTGCGCAGCGTGCGGAACGGAATGCCGTCCGTCTCGTAGAGCTCGAGCGCCGACTGGTAGAGTGGTAGCTGGCTGGCGGCGTCGCTCAGCTCGGCCAGCTCGTCGAAGTCGGAGAGGTCGGCCACCTCACCCTCGGCCGAGTGGAACGAGTCCACGGAGCAGTCGCTGAAGGCGTTGCGCGCGCGGCCGCGACTCGACGGCGCCGTCGGCACCGGCGTGGCCGACGACGAGCGGTACAGCGCCGACTCGTAGAAGAGGAACATCTGTTCGCACTCGGCCTGCAGCCGGCAGGCGGCGTCGAGCAGCCGCTGCAGTTGCTGGCAGAACTCGGCCTCCTCCCGGCTGGGCACGGCCGCGCCGCCCGTCACGTCCGCCCGGTACGCGGCCAGCGCGTCCTCCCAGTAACCGGTGGCCGTCTCCAGTGCCTCCATGCCCATCATGCCGAGCTGCTGCGGCAGCATCTGACCGGTCTGGTTCTCCGGCACCACCGTCATCAGCGACGACACACTGGCCGTGCTGAGCGCAGACGACGGCAGCCGCCGACGACGCAGCGTGCCTCCCGGGCTGGCCGCATCGCCGGCGCCGTCGCCGGCCGCCGAGGCGCGCACAGAGGCCGGCCGCGGCTGAGCACGCATGTAGCGCAGCGAGCTGGCAGCCGTCAGCACGCCAGGTGGCGCGCGGCGTCGGCGCAGCAGTCGGCCAGCCAGGCCCAGCAGCAGTGCCCCGCCGCCAACTGCCAGCAGCGACATCTTGTGGGAGCGGGAGAACACTAACACACTCTCCCAGGAAGGCAGGTGGACTCGGACAGGTGATGTCACAGACATCACAGCTTATTTTTGGCTGTAGTCAAGTGCAGTAACCTGAAAGAGACAACTGTTATAGAAAATTGCATATAGTGCAGACCTAGTGCAAACCCGGTAGCCAACCTGGTGCAGGCCTAATCACAGATCAAGTGTGGCGCATATGCACACTGCAAAACAATCTGTTGCTCATCTCAGTACTTTATCTTTGCCACTTGCTGGGCCAGACATGTAATTTTTTCTTTCTAGCTGCAGGGTACTTTTTCTTCACCATGGGTGCCAAATAATCTGTATGGGGGGGGGGGGGGCCTAAACAAAACTGGGTTTGAACACAACATGTATTTTTGAAATCAGTGTTACTAATGCCAAAGGTGTTGTATGGATGCCTTGAAAAAATATTTGATGGAACTAACCTGCCACCCGTGGTTGACCCATTGCAAAATGGGAGGCATCCAGTTGCACTGCCCTTTCTTTTCAAGAATACACTGCATATCAGCAACATTTCCACTTGAGCCATGTACCACTGAACGAAATAAATGCAATTTCATTGTGCATGGTTGTGCCATGGCTGTTCAACAATGCTGTCTCTTACTCAGTAACCCTACAATTTTTTTTCACTCATGGGTACCGACCGCTTGGTACAGTTCACAAAAGGAGAATGACAGCAAATTAACTCAGGTGAGCTAACTTTAGTCACATGTTGCAGACATACCTCTGTGTGCCCCATAACTCAGTCTGTTACTGCGCCTTTCTCCCAACCTAACCATGGATGGGCAGATAGATTCAAGCCACCTCTTCCCAAAAAATTCGCAGACCGCGTTGAGGATGGGGATGAGAAGGGGAAAATGCATAAGCCTGCCTCTTAAATATTTAATAACACGTTTCAATAAAATCTGAGGAATGGAACCCCAGATGACCAGAAAACTGTGCTGAGGAACGCACCCCCTCCCACTGTGCCTCACAAACTCACCTCACCACGCGTCGCGGCGCCGACGACGACACACTAGAGCATGCACAATACAGTCGTGAATCCGGTGAACTCGACGAGTGCCGCATATCGATCACTCGCGTCATATATGTCTTTTACTTTTTTAGAGGAGCTGGTTTCTTGTGGGAGTAAGAGACCAACTTAATATTTTGAATTTGTCATATTCAGCTGTAATAAGTATTCATTGATGCACCTTTGTCATCTAGCAACTCAAGTTCAGTCATATGAAATAGTAATTCATTTATGTATTCATTTTTGTTATTCATTCAGGCAGCTATATCTTTACCTTCTTTCCTTTCCTTGCTAGCAATGCTGCAAGTTTTACATTTATGACACCTTTGTTTCGCTCTTTCCATTCCATGCTATATGCTGAAACTGTCGCTCGGCTTTACACCCACGGCTTTATTGGACGGTACTATGCGGTGTTAATTGGTATTCTGCGGAAGAAGTACGTACTGTGGACAGCTCAAAACAATTTTATGTGAAATTTCAGTTTTACAAGGGATTTGCGAGCTGGTAAGAACATAAGATGAGATGATTTGCTGTATTTCCTGTTTGTTTTCCTGTAGTTCAAAGGTATGAGGGGCATGCGTGTTGTTTTTGACTTGTTGCTTACTGTCTGTGGACTGAGGACTAAGTGTTGGAGTGGTGACATATGCTTTTGGACACTGCCTGCACTGGTCATTCATATGGTACCCGAAAATGTTTGAGGGTGGAGGACACCATAAGAGTCAAGTTTTCTATATGACGGTGATCCATTACAGCATGGCCATATAGCACAAAACTGCAACTACACACCCACCTATGCTCAAATCACAAGGCGAATTTAATGAGCCAGAAATGGGTGGGCTTAGATTTTATTTTATAGGGTTGGATGGAATGTGCGTGCATAATGTGTGTGATCTGTGCATCAGGGTTCTTCCACCATTTATATTAATAAATTCTGACATTTCTTGTGACCAGCTGGACACAAGGAAAGGCCATATTCATGCCAGGGGCTCATGGTGTTAAACACAAAGCTTTGGGCTGGCAAGGGCCTTTGGGCCAGGCCAGGTCCCATTCCTGAAGAGGGCTGTGGACTGGGGGTCCCCCGAGTGTGGGATTTGGTTCCAACCTTTTGATTGGGTGACCTGGGATCAGCACCCACTGAAGTGTTTTTGCAAACCCTTACCCCACCATCCCATCACAAAATTCCTTGTCAATTATGTATTTTGTTAAAATTGCAGCAGAATTTCAGAGTACTGCAATGCTCAGCATGTTCCTCTGTCCTCTTGTTGCACCTGAACTTAATTACTGGGGTGACCACTGGCTGCAGTCAGAATGCTAGTGTCCTAACCAGCTGAGCTATTGCCATGGGTACTGCTGAATGAATGGAAACCAGCTGAGCTATGGGGATGGACAATGGAACACATTACAATGCAAGGAGATACAATAATTGGCTGCTAAAAGGTTTTTGCTGGAATGATTATTCAGACTCTCGTCCTCGCTTGCTGTGATAGCATCTGCACAATGTTTTGGTCCATCGATGATATTGCCTTCACCGGTGTTACTGTGTTGTGATAACGTCTTGATGTTGTTTTGTTTCTTAAGCATGTATGTGTCTCAGCAGGGTTTTTTCCTCCTTGACATTGCTGGCATTGAGACCAGTTTCTTCTGAGTATGAGTCCAGTACTCTATCAACTGAGCTAACCACGACGGACCCAGTTGTTGGAGCACTGGATGTGTAATCATGAGTGAATACCAGCTTGAATCACAGAAATTCCATGGATAAAAATTTGGTTGTCCATGTTACATAAATGAAAGATAAACACCATTGCTTCCTTCTCATGACTCAGTTAACAATGGCCAGAAAATATTGTCCAAAACATCCAAACATTTCTTCCATCCATGATATTAGAATCAATGAGGAACGGGTCAAGATTCAGCAAGGGACCCGGCGTCGACCGGGTGTCAACTGATCTGGTCAGAGCGCCTGCTCTGTCTGGAAGGGAACCCATGTATGCTGTGCTCCTCAGAGGGCCTCCAGATTGACCTGGGGGCTCGGGCCGTTGAGTCGACAGCACGGTTGCTGGAAGTACCCCAGGCTGGAACTGAAAAGCCCTTAAGCCCCTGAATATGAAAGTGATGTGGTCCCCTAGTGTTCTGTCCACAGGGACCCCTGCCTGGGATAGGTAAGAGGCCTCCCTAATGTGCAATCCACAAAGTACCTTACTGGATGTGCCCCTTGATATGACAAGATAAAACAAGAAAGAGGAGAATTTTAAACATTGAAATAAAGTGTGGTGAACCAGTAATGTCTTTCAGGAGTCTTTTCATTAGAGTCTTCTTTCCCTCCCCATACAAGACTGGCTGGGCCCCTGTCACGCAGCACAGCAAGATGAAACACAACTTTTCCCAACGTAAGGGTGGGGTCAGTGCTATCGCCATTCCTCGGCCGCTACCGCTGCTTTTGCGCGAACACGTGTGAAGTCTTACATGCTTGTGAGCATGACCATCAGTGGCTGTATCGGCCTTGGACGGTTGCCAGAGACGACCGACCCTGTTCCAGGCTGGCGTCATGACGTCGCTATGGCGGGCTGTGACCTGCAGTGCTGCCAGGTCCTGGCCGTGCCAAGCGCAGCCAAGATCACTGTGCACTTCGCCACTGGTGCATGTCAAGAAAAGTAAGTGGCGTAGTTTGATGCATCTTCACGAGTCAGTGACTAGGTAACAAGGTTATATAAAAATATATATGATCGAATTATGGCGTGAGATGTCACGGGGATTCCGTGTTCGTTTTTTGGCCTCCGCATGCGTGGTGTTTATTGTCGTCATTGCAGGTGGCCAGTTGTCTGCATGGTGGAGAGTGATGCTGAACCTGTACCGCGCGTTGTTTGTATGAGTGGCAAGGGTTTCTGTGTCCCTTGCCTGCCCCCAGGCGAGTGCGTGAACGCGGTACTGGTCCCCATTTGTTCCCCCAGCGGCCTCTACAGAGGAAGATGACTCTGACCTGTCTTTTCCACAGTCGTCTGCGCGGAGGAGGACGGCAATCTGACGATAGAGGGGCGGATCGAGCCGTCGCCCAGGGAAGGCCGTGTCGTTAGTGCCCACGCAGGCATGTGCACCTGTTCTCTCTGTCAGCTCAACCTCAACATCAAGCACACAGTGAGTGGGTGGCGTTGAGCTGCGCTATTGCTCGGAGGGGGGGGGGGGGCGAAGGCCATCGGTTTCTCGCCCCCTCCCCTTCCCACCTCCATGTTCCCATAGCTGTGCGAACTAGCAGGCAACTTTGACAGCGGACGGATTAAGCTGATCATGGTGTAGTGTATGTTCTCAGTGACAAAGCCTTGATGTGTGGTACTGTACTGCATCGCACATGGAGCCCGTTTTCAGAATGCCTATGTCAGAAGCCCCGTATCGGAAATATTTATTTTGAACAACCTGTTAAAGCCATTTTCAGAGGAACTGCACTTAAAGGACCAGATTTCAAACTTTATGTTTTCAGAACACTTAGTTTGAAAAGCTTCCCGAAGTCTGTTTCAGAAAGAATTTGTTTGGCAGCCCACTTTTTACAAAGCCTTGTTTCCAAAAGGCACATTTTCAGAAGGCATGTTGAGACGCCTACCTTCCATAGCCCATGTTCAGGAGGCGCGCCTGTGTAACGTCTTCTGAGCCGTGTGTGATGAGCACGTGGCCGCGCGCAGGACGTGCTGATCCTGAGCCAGTTCCTGCGCTCCGACGGCTGCATGATGCCACGGCGCGTGACCGGAGTCTGCCGACTGCAGCAGCGGCGCGTCCAGCAGCTGGTAGCCATGGCGCAGAAGGCAGGTGAGGCCGCTGGCGCAGATGGCAGGGGAGGCCGCTGGCGCAGGTGGCAGGTGAGGCCGCTGGCGCAGATGGCAGGGGAGGCCGCTGGTGCAGATGGCAGGTAAGACAATTGAAGGCCTTGGCATAGAGGGCAGGTGAGGCCACTGGTGGCCATGGCGCAGAAGGCAGGTAAGGCCGCTGGCGGCCATGGCGCAGAAGGCGGGTGAGGCCACTGGTGGCCATGGCACAGAAGGCGGGTGGGGCCACTGGTGGCCATGACGCAGAAGGCGGGTGAGGCCACTGGTGGCCATGGCGCAGAAGGCAGGTGAGGCCACTGGTGGCCATGGCGCAGAAGGCGGGCGAGGCCACTGGTGGCCATGACGCAGAAGGCGGATGAGGCCACTGGTGGCCATGGCGCAGAAGGCGGGCGAGGCCACTGGTGACCATGGCGCAGAAGGCGGGTGAGGCCACTGGTGGCCATGGCACAGAAGGCGGGTGAGGCCACTGGTGGCCATGACGCAGAAGGCGGGTGAGGCCACTGGTGGCCATGACGCAGAAGGCAGGCGAGGCCACTGGTGACCATGGCGCAGAAGGCAGGCGAGGCCACTGGTGACCATGGCGCAGAAGGCAGGCGAGGCCACTGGCGACCCAGAGGCGCAGGCGCAGCGGCTACAGCGACCGGCTGGGACGCTGACGGCGTCGCCTTGCGGGGCGGCCCGCTTGTGCAAGTGACATCCAAATGAAATGGCTGCGTAATACCTTCAAGACAGGTCATTTGACGCGAGACGAGCCACAAAACGACAGCTGTATTGGAGTTTTGCAAATGTTGCAAACCAGTCGTGCCATTATTTGTGTTTATCGCGATTTTCTGACAGGTGAGAGCGCTGGCTAGTTGAGGCTGGTGACGAGTTGACTTATCGTCATACGTGTGGGGTAATGAGATATTGCTTGGATGGCTCACAATGTGGCTCATAAATGCATTAATGAAGGATGCTTGAATGCACAAATTTGTGATGTATGAATGAAAAGTATTCACGAACAACATGACCTTAGGGAATTGACTGCGAAGACGCTACTTTGAAAAGAGCGTCACCGTGGCGTCGTGTTTGTTCCCGCAAGTTGAAATGAGCTTGTGATCTTTGTGTCCCCCAACGTTCGACAACTCGGGGCGGTGCCCGCGTGGGGTGTGCCGCCTGGCAGCAGTTGTTGGCCACCCGCAGGTCTGATGCCCAACCTGGCGCCGGCCTGGAGCAAGCGCGACCCCAAGCTGCGCTACGGCTACAGGAAATTTAACAAGTACTTCGACGAGTCGACCATCCGGGACGTGCGGCCGTTCGCCAACCTGGAGGCGCGGGGCGGGCCGCCGAGCGTGCAGTGACGCGGCGCGGCGCGGTGCGGCAGTGCGTGAGAGGAGTGTGGTGACGTGGTGGTGAGCCTGTACACAATACACGGGGTGCTTGTGGCCCGGACAGTGCCGAGACGTGTGGAGCGCCGGCCCGAGACGTGGCGTTCAGGCCCGGCATCCCATCGCAAGTCAAAGGCCCGGAAACTAGAACGATTCATCAAAAAGCTCGTCAATGCTGAGTCAGCAGTTAGTTTTAATCAAACATGCATCAAAGAAAGGATTCTGCCAAAATATTCCAACACAAAGCGACATGACCAGGCAGTTAAGAAAGAGGGTTTTACCAAAAGGTATAGAGAACGACTTGTGAATCACCGACTGCAGCAAAAGAAGACGGCCTGTGAAATCCTGAAGAGAAAGAGAAAAGTTTTAGAGCAAGAGCTACAGATATGTTGCCCTGAACATGAACTAAAACAAAAAGTATTTGACGGACTCGACGTGACTAAATGTGATGCTAGACGTCTTACTAGAAACAGAATCTTGAAAAACTCTCAAGGCTCCATGGCGGACATATAGTATTACCGGAAACTGCCGACGGCTACATCAATTTATCTCAACATGATCTTACTGAGGAACAAGAATAGGTGCTTGATCTTGGACTTCATTGCCATGTGTTGTCGAAATATGATAAACTTAAGAAGAAAGTAGAACTAGAAATTCTTTACCAGGATATCTTGAATTTGGAAAAAGAGGACAGGGTTGCCGTGGACAAGGATCTAAAGAACAGCGTACTGGGAGAGAGCACAAAAAAGCGTGGAAATGATAGGAGCAAGATATTCCCACAAGGACTCAGGACGGCGCAAAGGAACTTCGAGAAAAAGACGACAGCATCATTCGGCGAGGGGACAAATCATCACTCTACGTAATACTTGACAAAAAGAAATATCATGAGAAACTAAACTACATCTTGAACGACAAGAAGTTCTGGCGCATCACAAAAGATCCAACAGACAAACTCAAGATCAAGCTTAACAAACTAATAACTGCTGCCAATGCCGCTGTTGATGGCATACACTTTTCCAAGATAACGGGGGAATTTGCGCCTGGTTATGCTTATGGGTCTGTGAAAACTCACAAAAACGGCAACCCACTTCGTCCAATAATTTCACAGATCCCTTCACCAACCTAGAGAATTGCAAAACGTCTTAATGGTCTTCTGTCCCCATATCTTCCCATGTGTTACGGCTTGTCATCAACGGATGAGTTTATTGATATAGTGCGATCTCGTCAACCTAAGGGCCTACTAGCCTCTCTAGATGTTGAAAATATATTTACGAACGTGCCCATTGAAAGAACCATATCCATTATCCTTGACCGCGCCTACAATCATCCTGAAATTCCTCCCCTCAAAATATCAAAGCGCCTTCTTGAACAATTACCAAAAGCCTGTACGTTGGAAGTTCCTTTCCACGGGCCTGATGGCCGAATGTATTGCCAAGTTGGGGATGTTGCGATGGGCTCACCTCTAGGACCTCTATTCGCTAATTTCTTTATGGGACACGTATAAGCCGACGTACTACAAAATGACGACATAACACTGGACATTTACTGCCGCTACGTAGACGATATCTTTGTGGAAGTTAGGGACATTGACCAACTAGGACGTCTCAAAAACACCTTTGAAGAACGGTCCGGCTTAAAATTCACAACAGGGCTAAGTGTGCAAAGCGTAATACCATTTCTTGACGTGGCTGTCGATGGACAGGGATAACAATTCAAAACGACTGTATACCGAAAACAGACTGACAACGGACGGTGCTTAAATGCTGACAGTGAGTGTCCTCGACGCTACAAAATTAGCGTAATAAGGTCCTTCATTAGACGAGCATGTAAGCACTGCTCTGACTGGAAAGGACTACATTCGGAATTGATCAGAATCAGACAGATCTTGGTGAACAACGGTTTTTCAAATTCTGACGTTGAAAACGAGACACAACGACATATGACAAAACACTTGACGGCAAACCAAGGCAAGACATCCAACCAACCGTCAAACTGTGTTATCAAAATCAAGTGACATCTGCCCACAAACAAGACGAAAAAGCTTTACGGGAAATGATCTCTCGACGTGTTAAAGGCAAGAACGGCCACAAAATAGACATCGTCATGACAATCGTAATAAGAAAATATCTGACTTCTTATGAGAAACAGCCCAGACAAACCCGACAAACTAAAATGCACCAATGTAGTGTATCAATTCCAATGCAACATGGAAGGCTGCAAACTTCGTTCCATACACTACATTGGTGTGACCACAACGACGCTCTCACGACGCCTGACAATGCACTTACGTGACGGGGCACCTCTGGTCCACATGCGACACGAACACGACATGACATTGACACGACAACAACTGACAGACAGCACTGACATTTTACGAATGTGCGGTGATAGAAGACGCCTTCAAATTTGGGAAAGTATATTCAGTAACGAACTCTCTCCGGCCTTAAACAGACAGACCGATTCTTGCACAACTCTTGAGCTACTAGGTGGTGGGCGGTGAGCACTTCTGATGTGATTGTGGCAATAGTGTTCCCGTCGTATCTTTGCAGTGTTCCCATTATGAGTGTTTCTTACATATGTGAAAATGAAAATAGGATTCTACCTTACTTCAATTAGTTATGCTTCATTTATGTTCTCCGTACAAAAAGATGCTTCCAACAGTAGTGCACAATTTTTCATCCTTTAAAACTCAAAACTTCTTTCTTGTGCCATTTAGTTTTCTCCGACGATGAGATAGGATCTCGAAACGTTAGAATGGAAGGAGCCATGAATATATGAGTAATTTTGTGCAAACCATCTTTAATCTAAGCGATGATGCCAAGTCAAAGGCCCGGAAACTAGAACGACGCATCAAAAAGCTCGTCAATGCTGAGTCAGCAGTTATTTTTGATCAAACATATATATACACACACACACACACACATATATATATATATATATATATATATATATATACCAAGTTACGTACATGTATGCACGCACGCACGCACGTACACATGAACACGCACACACGCACGCACGCACACGCACGCACACACACGCATACACGCGCGCGCGCGCGGCACAAACGCACACAAGGCGCACAGACGTGGCATTTGCATGTTACTGAAAATGCAAGTGGGAGGTCAGAATGGCTTCGGAATTTCAGCACATGCTGTTTTCACTTGCGTTATTAGTCTAGGGATGTAGGCGCACAAAAAATGTTTTTGACATTCTTGTCGCAGTACGTGAGTGACAGAACCATCATCGGCCCGAACCACAGCATTCAACCTTTGCTTCCGCGGACGGTTGCTACGCCTTACCCACTCGGGAGGAGCCAGGGTGACCAACTTCAGCTCATGCAGATTGGGAAACATGTGATTCCTTGATTGGGGTACTTCCTTCTACCACACATTCGAGACGCAACAGCTTAGAAGTCTCAGCTCAGGGAAAGCCGGCGGCCACGTTTCCTTGATGAGACGTTGTCCAGCGACGAGCTTTTGAGTGTCCAGCAAGGAGCTTGTGTTGGAGGGGGGCGCAGTCATGCATATGGCGACTGCAACGCCGGGCGTCGATTCACAGCGATATTTCGATCGGCTCTCGCGTCACGAATTAAAGTTTTTGGGAACAACTTTGGTACCCCGTGTACTTTGGCCTCAAGCGTCAACTAATTTATCTGTCTCACTTGGTTTTGTTACTGATGGCACACCCTATTCTAGAGTGCTTTCGCTTTATCTCATACAAACGTAGGGTAGAATCAGCGACAAACCGCCTCATGGGTCGACCATGCGGCTTACAACTGTTAGAATTTTGCGAGTTATTAGCTATTGGAATGTAATTACTCACGTTATGTTTACATACTATCAGCGATGGCTTCCTCTGGTGCTGGTCAGAATGGGAGTTCTGAGCATAGGAAGTCATAATATTTATTATACGAATTATGAAAGATCATTATGAAAGACATTAGCTTTAGGTTAAGGAAAAATGAATTTCTATCAGCACTGGATCGGGCGGCCGCGGCTGGGAGCTTCGGTCATCCGCTTCCAGTGTGAAGCAAGTACCTGGATCCAGGTCCCAAAGGCGAATGACTGTCGCCCGAACCAGAAGATACCAGGTGGCAGGAGACCAGAGGGTCTCCATGGATATACGCCGTGGTGTGGCTCTCCACAGCATTGGATGGCACGTAAAAGACGCCTGGACAGGTACAGGAAAAATGAGAAGTCTAGCAGGGCGAGCCGGCGATGTGAAAACAGCTATCTTCTCAAACCGTTCAGGCTACATCCAAAAATATTTTTAATCGAAAAAGTATTGTTTATTTCGAGGCTGCACACACGAAGCACTCAGAGACAACAACAGAAGGCTCTCACATTAGCCACAAAGTCATGTGCGCCAAATTGCGATGGACAATTGCCTAACGCACCAGTGTGTTGCATATAGTTACCGTGAAGTAGCGAAGTGTGCGCATGTGATAGGTCTTAATACCAAAACCGGTATAAAGCTAGTAGCACACCACGACGCGTGATGTGCAAGGCGGTCACAGACGTGATAGTATCAATTATCATGCATTACGTGACGTCACAGCAAACCTGATGATCGCCGACACACCTGAAAACCAAAGCCAATAGGTCTGGTAAATCCCTTGGAAAATCCGCCTTTCAAGAGAGTTGGGTGTGGTAGTCTCAGTCGACGGAATAGATCTGTCGTTATCACGGTGATCTAATCGGTCTCAGTCGACGGAATAGATTACCGTGATAATGACAGATCACACCATTCCAAACAATGCACTTAGTCTGCTTGGATATGGGCCCCAACTTGGAACTGCTTGGAACCCAGTCCCCTGGGGGCTTAGGCCGCGGCTTGTCTTGTTTGATGTATCCCCGGGACGCAGGGTTGGTGAGACCTGAGAGTGGTTTTGACCCGTGCCGAACACCTGTTCGTGATCAGAAAACGTTTATTGAACGGAGAGGCGATATGTCGTCTCCGTCAGCCATCATACACGCTGCTATACTGTACAGAATATCCCGCCCGACGTAACAGCTCATGTGCAAAGACATGAAAACCTGCGCAGCGAACTTTAAGATGCGCGCGATCCCTGTTCCTGAAAAGGCGCGGAGCTGCGACCTGTGGTTGTGAAGATATTCCCCGCAGACAGCGCGACAGCCTGACTGGACCGCACGGCTAAACAAAATTGTATCAAGGTATATATCAGGAGCATCATGCATGTTCCTGTGCACAGGGTTCGGTTGTCCCATCCGCGGCTTCCATGATATCTAGTGCCAGATCAAGAGCAGTGTGTGTTGTTGCTTTTCAAGCATGAACTGCAGGGCAAAAGCTTGCTCTAAAAGTTGGCGGGCAATTCACGCGATTAAATCTTTATGAATAAGTTGTAGACTTGTAGTAGCCTTGCCTCAATGTATGAGCAGCAAATGCGTCCGATTGTTGGACCTGTGACCATTCCATGCAGCCAAACGTCCCTTGCGTGTCTGTCTTTGCGGCAATGGTTTTGTTTTCGCGGCAGACAGCGGTGCAGTATATTGATGTGCTATAACAGGTCTGTGTGCGCGGTCTAGCAGTGTCCGCCAGCTGTTAGTACCGATTACAAAGGCATGATATTACCTTCAAAGTAAGGCAGTAAACTACCGGCCGTAAACTAGTCATTGACGATCGCACGATGATAGCAGGCTTTGGTGATTACTGGAACGTGAGGCGTGTCGACAAAGAGATGATGGATCGGGCTTCACGTCTGTGAAACAACGGAAAGGGAGGACAGAGATGGGGGGAGGGAATGAATGTCGGAGATATAAGGAGAGGGGAGTCGTAAGGGTCGCCCCAACTATGTAAATATTTGACATGAGCTATTTGTCGCTGTAGCGGTGGACCATGACCCGGGTCAGTGCGTCATCATGTAAAGCGATTGGAGCGACGACTCATGTCAGAGTAGGGAGAACAATCGCGGCTCAGGGCGGTGCGTCACGGTGGCGCCGGCCAGTCGCATGCAGATCGTGTTGCGGAGATGAGCCTTAGGAGTATAAGAGGTGCTGCCCGGGCGCGAAGGGTGAGAGACTCTCTCTGTCGGCGTTGTGTGCGGCAGTTCGCCGGTGTGTGTGGGGTGATCCAACCGAGATGTGACCACCGAATAGAGTCGCTGCAGGGTAGACGCTCGCTCAAAACTCTTACCAACTCTCCGCTTCGTGACGTTCATTCGCTGTGTGAGAGGATGAGTGTGTAGTTTCCTATCCAGTTGCGGAGATCGCGGTAGCTCTCTAGTGTCTGTTAGTGAACTGTCTTGTTCCCTAGACACGCGTTCAGTCACCAGGGATGGCATTCTTTGTAAATAATTTGTGGGAGGTGAGTGTGCTGAGCCGAGGTCGCGACGACCTTCCCTTTTCTGAACGGATTCGACCCACTGCGCTCGGACGAAAGGTCCATAATATCTAGCATTTTTGTACTATCTAAATTAAGTTTAAGCTACGCTTTGACGCGTTTTGAATACAGCACAGAAGTCATGCATGGCCAGACCCAAGGGAGATGGGGGCGGGAATACTGGAGCTTGCGCCTCTTTTGATCGGAGAGCGAAGACGCACTCCACAAGCCACCTTAGGACGTTGAAGACAATCTTCTATGGCGGTCGTGGTCGTGGTACACGTGTTTTTGGCTGTGCAATACGTGAGGGGCGTTGGTCATGAAGGACTTTTGGAGCTTTAGGACTTATGTTACTGTTGGTAGTTGCACCTCTCTATTCAACATGTTGTAAGTTTTGTGTCTATTGGGCGGTGAACATCCAGCTGCTTTAACTGAGCAATTACATGGTTTGGGGGCGAAGCCGTTAAAATTTCTAACCCTACTCCATTTTTTCCGTTCTTAGATATAGGATACAGAACCCCCATGTAAAACAGTGCTGCGTTATTTAACTAACGATCTCTGCGAGACGCGAGCGCAGTGTACGAAAATGCTGGCCTGAATTGTGGCGTCCACCACGTTTTTCAATTCAGCTATGAAGTGACATTAACAGTCGCAATCAGCAACATACTGATAATCAATAATGTTCAGCTATACTCAATTATGTTCGACAGCTCACAATGAGCAATTCACATTCACCAATCTTGTGTGGGATTGAGGCTGGAAGTAAACTGCTTTAAGTAAATGCATACAGTGAGAAATGTGTTATAAAAGTGACGATGATGATGAGTTCGTTGTAAATATGGTGCGCAAAATGCGTGTGCTAGTAATAAACCGTCACGTGCAAAGTTATATTTGAATTATTTCATGAGGGCATGTTCTCCATCAGCAAAACAAAGTGATGAATTATCGATCAAAACCGGTTTGATTTAAGTGTATAAGGTAGGGCATGGGCAGAGGGAGTATATCACCTTTTTGTACTTTTCAATTGTTGTTGGATCAGACGCGTGCGATTCGATCGATAATACCAGTTTGTTCGAAATGCTGAGTAGCTTTGAATTTCGATTTGGAGCAGCCACTCCTGCGGTAGAAATGTCATTGGAGCCCCTGCTCACCACTTTGAAAGAAATGGATTTCTTTTGCCTTGCTTTTTCAACACATGTGTTTTGTAATGTTTACGACACACTTGTTTGTCAAAATGTATAGTAAATGCTATGAAAGCCTGAAATACTCTACCTAGACAAAAGGGTATGCGAACATGCAGCTAGTATTCCACGAATTCAGCTAAATGTTTTACTATCACTTTGATTTCCCCCCTATTCCGTGATTATGATGTTTACTATAGTGGCTCTTTTCCAAGCGAACTTTGGCTCTGGGGAACAGAGCATCACATGGTCTATAGTGACGCAATGAATCAAGCTTCAACCAATGCGCTTCTCGGTAACTGGTCCTTACTGCCCGCTGTACCAATCACAAGCGTTTGTACTGGCGTCATTCAGTAACAGCTGACAGCGGCCCCAGCATATTCTGCCGCCATCATGGCGACGGCTGCCGGGATTGGTGCTGGTGCAAAGCGTTGACAACGCATTTTGGACTCGAAAACAATGCAAATGTATATCCTTGGTAGGTTCTGAAGGCTCTGCAGTGGCACTATCCAGCGCTATTATTAGACGTCACTGGTCCTGGGGTTTCACCAGGATTTTGTTTGTTGAAATATGCTCCAAAGGGGAACACATATTTTGAATGGTATCATTACCAGCTGCACACGACGTTTCGCTTCCCCCTGCGGCATGAAAGTTTACCTCCATCTTAATTTCGAGTCGTTGAGCTCCCTTCAATGGTAAGAGAACGCAGCTTAAAAATTCAGGCGCGTTGGCCGCCAGATTCCAGCAAAAGCTGAAACAGTCCTTGATGTTACCCCGAAAATGTAAGGGATGTTGAAAGCAGTGCCACTGGTCTAACCAATGGCGTCACGCGTTTATCCAAATGGAACTATGCATGAATACGGTCTTGGTCACATGGGTGTTATCTTTTGACAAGATTACTACAATCTACAGGTCTACAACCTACAATCAATCTGCAATCTACAGACGTCGCTTTTCTCCGAACCCGTTGGCTGCAATGCGTGAGATGCTCGTAAAAAGAGCGCACATTGTCGTGAAGGCGCACCAATTGTCGTGACGGAAACCCAACGTCTGTAGAGCACCGAAGGTATAGGTAATTAGCTATATACTTTGAAGCGGAAAGAGTGCTCTAGAAAACACCATTGCTACGTTCGGTAAATATGCTACTCAATACGTCATTGTTTGATTGCGTCATCACATATTGCACAATATTGTTTGAGAGCCAATTGACGGTCGCTATATCTGGAGTTGTGCTTGCAGACGCCAATATGAATGACTCGACATACACATTTTTTGTGGCCTTGGCCATTGCATGGTCAATTGAATAAAATTATTTCTATGGGGTTATTTCGGCATCATGGATGACTAGGTGAGCTTAAAATGGTCTGCATGCAATAGTCTGCACATCCTTGCTGGCGTGTAGTTCAGAAACTAGGGTGGAGGTGGGGGGTGGGGGGTGGGGGCTGAGGTCATCAGAACGGCAGGCCCGTGAACTGCATCGAATAATGTTCAAGCTGGGTCGAATAATGTTCAAGGTTCCATCTCCCACACAAATGTGGAACGTTCCCTTTAACCTTGGAAAATCCACCGCGGGCACACATGAGCTGAGGCGTTGGTCGCACCTTTGTTTTTGTGCGCAGCATGTCACCGCAGAACTTCATGCTATGTCACAGGCCTACAAGGGAGCTGACATAATGCTGTTACAAAAGCATTCATGTGTGCAATTTCCCGGTAACTTTGAGAGGCGTTTTGCTCAGTCCACCCAGCCAAGAACTGCGCTACCCCAAGGACGGTGGGCGTTGTTAGAGCTGACAGCTAACGGACGGCATCCCATTCCGGATCAGTTTGTGCCGCAGAACCCGCCGCGGCGTCCAGGGCACTATTAGCCCACATGGACAGGAAGACAGCACTCGCTCCATTGATGGCGCCGCCTCCCTCATCGCAGACGCAGCTTACTAGTCACGTCGCGAAGAGGTCATTCTTGATGAACGGTCGCTAATTGGATTCGGCTGCTGACGTCATAAAATAGCAATTGGGCTAACGTCCGGTAGTCCAGCCGCAATAGCGTTTTCCAAGAGTAACCAAATAATAGTCTTACTATGTGGACATCCGAGACTATGCTGGACCCAATTAAAGGGATTGTACGAGTTTCCTTCCTGAAATCAAATGCGGTCCAATGCTTTTATTTCCGCTGCAAATCAGTCAGAACGCTATTAGGGCTACCTCACTACCTCTATATTCATACGACATGCCGGCTTGATAATTATTAATATCGGAATTTCGGCAGTTTTTAGTAATTATAAAATGAAATTGTTACTTGCTTTATCAATGATGTTACCCAACAGTTCATAAGAACCACATGGCTTCATCACCAATTGAAGAGCAAATCTCGTTTCTGCTTAGGTACCCAACGTGATCGGTATGCATACCCGGGCAGGGATTGCAAGAGGCCTGGCAGGTGTATTTTCCGTTTGTGCTTGCCTTTTACTCAATGAGCGCATGCGCAGCAAATACTGGCTCCAGCTGGACGCGCTGGGGTCTGCAGGGATAGCCGAACTAGCTGGGATGTTAAGCTGGGGCCGCTAGTCGACGTTGCCCTGAGAGCATCCAAACCGCTCCATCGCACGGGGGCATACCCCTGCTGGTACAGCTTGTCGCCTAAAAACGGGAGCTTCACGGCGACACACACTATTTTGTTTGAACTTCTTATGCGACTTCTTTGCCGAAGTGATGTAGTGTTGTATCAATAACGTCAGCGCAGCCGGCAGATCCGTTATAGAGGGCCCTGGGCTCATCTCAGTCGGCGTTTGGGGAGGCGTTTCGTAGACAAGAATATATCTTTAACGAGACTAAGCTCACGCGGCGGGGGATCAGGATATATTCACAGCTTTCTGCCTCTTTTATATATAGCGTTTCCTTAGCGATTATACCGTGTGCTGCATTATAGCACACTATGATGCCATCGGACGCGTGTTCAACATGCAGTTTTGTTGTATTGCTTCTACCTGGTTGTACACCAAAAGTGCCTAGGGATGAAATCTACATGTGCTGCGTCGGCTCCATCTATAAGTGGAAAGAGGTGAAGTGAAGAACAGGGGAATGATTGGCTGATCGATTAAGAAAATAAATATGACCATAATCACTGCTTTGAAACGTCCCGTTTTCTTAATTTAACCAGCCATGATCTGACAACTTCGCTTACCAGTACCTCCTGGTACAGCATGAACTATCCTCGATGTAAAAATTTTCAACCTGATGCCGCGAAACCAGTAGTTCAGGGTCCTTCTTGCGAACATCAAATCCCAACTCAGAGGTCATCCATGAATTATGTTGCGCGTTTTTGGCTATTTCCCCTGGTCACGCTTTGCTCACGGTGAGCAAAACCCGTGCACTGGTCACGCTGCGTTAAACGTAACGTCACAAAAGGTAAGGTACGTTTAACCCCTTATTCAGCTATAAATGCGAAACGAATGACGGCGTGTTCCTGACCACGAGTGGTAGCCAACGGCATCCGGCTTTGGGTCTCAGCTTGTTTTTTTGTTGCAGATTTTAAGACAATTTGCGACCACACCTTAGCGTAATGCTACGTTGTTCAAACCTAACAATTCCTCCCGTGTTACACTTTCGTTAAGCTCTTTCTTTTGAAGACGAAGCCCCCTACAGGTCGCATTATTTCTTTTAAAGGAGCTCCCTCCAGTGATCCGCCCTGTCACAGCTATTGACCTCTGCTCTTCCAGTTATCAGAATGTTTGTTAAGAAGGTCCCGCAAACCTAATTTCATACTTAGATGCAGGCAGTCCCTCCAGAGTACGCGAAATATTCTATATCGCCTCTGATCTGCACATTACAAGTTGGGTCATTCTGCACAAAGCCATCTTCTTTTGGGTGTTGTGATAAACACAGAATCGCAAAAAGTGCATTTATATCGTGAACGTCCATCGAACTGACCGAGTCTAAGGGGAATCCGGATCTCGGGGCAGATTAGGTAAGTTGTTTCGACTCCGCCCTCCCGAACGATTTTAGAAAGTCCCTTGATTATAACATTATAGCTTGATGGTAAATCAATAGTGAGCAAAGCTGTTTTTCAGGACAGACGCCATAAACCAGCCACCTGTATTGACATTCTCAAAGACGAAGGGGACTGCATCGGTCCCCTTTCTTCGGTTTCTTCTTCAGAAAATATGCGGTGGTATCGCCGCCACCTTGCGATGTTGCTTCTGTGGACACAGTCATGCTTCCGAAAAAATCCTGTTGCCGTTTGACTGCCACTACCTTGATCTTGTTTCAGGAACAAACTCATGTATGGGGAAAAGGCGTGCGGTCCCCTTAACACGTGCCAGGGTGGCCGGTTGGATACTCTTCGCTCGGGTGGGGGTCAATTTGGCCTCCTGAGATCTCAGGAGCTAAGAGAGCTAGAGACACTAAACTCACAGGATGTGTTGATCCATACGTGAAATCACTCAGAACCAAGTTTGAGGTTCTTAGGTTCTCGCCTTCGGGTTAAATAAGGTCAAACGAGGTCAAGTTCCGGGCTGATCCTCAATGTGCCCCCAGCACCTAGATAACTGTTCAAAGCAAATGGTCGCATGCTCATTTAAGGTCAGTGACCTTGTTTGACATTTTGAAGGTCATGGTGACCAAAATCATACAAGACTGCTTTGAGTTTTGCGGTTGCATAACCGGCAAATATCACGCTAGGCAGTGCGTTCCTAGAAATCAATATTGAACTGGGTCCTTTTAGGTCAGTGATCTATTCTGACCTTTAAGAAGTCCATGGAAGATATGTAATGCGGCTCCTATTATCAGTAAACTCGAAATGAACACCAGAAACTACCCCATCCAGTAAGCCCTAGAGTTATAAAAGGGGCTGGTTTTGACCTTGGTGTGACTGTCATATCTGACACTAGGTTAATTTAATTTGTTCATTTAACTGCTATGTTGCCTAAGAAAGTACCTCAGAGATGTATGACTTCGTCAAACATTCCGTTGTTGCTTCAGATTGAACGAGTCCCTGGAAATTAGCTTCGCTGAAACCATGCCATCATTTTGACCTACCATAGGTCAGCGGCCTTACCAGGTGCATTAATGTTGTGCATGCCAAACCATCTGTTATTCAATTGTCTACAGCTATGCAAAATTTGGCGCGGCTTCGCCACGTCTTTCGGAAACCATTTCGGAAAAACCTTCGGGGTGGTGTGGGGTGGTGGGCAATTTGAACTCCACCGGAGAGTGTGTTAACCGGTCAGCGCCTTTAAAGTCGACCTCTTGCAAAAACTGCGTGCATAACATCCACTCGCATTTCTTCTGTTCAAGCACTTCATTTGAATACTGCCAAAGAGTTTGGGGTTTTTCGCTGCGGCATTCATCGCTCATAGTAAGCCAATCAGCCAGTCTCACAAAAACGAACCCTCTGGACCGGCCGAGAAAGGCCACTCCTATTTTCAGCATTAGTCAAGTTGCAGTGCTACGGTAGGAATAATGCGCCCAAGTCTTCCTAAAGTTGGAGCTAAGTAGGCCGAACCGCCTTTCCGCTTCCGATCACTTTTTCCCTGGTTCAGATGGTATCACAAACAGTAAGTTGTTTCCGGTACGTTGCAAAACAGAGTACTTGTTTGCGATTGCTTCTCCTTACACATCGCCCTTCTACGATGGGAGGTGAATTTCGGTGTTCATGGATAATATTTATGATTTGCCTCGCCGGTTGAGTTCAAATAAGCCTAATGGGGCTGAGAATTAGTGGAGGTAATTTGCAATTAAAACAAGCATCGACGCTCCAAACGATTTGCCCTCCCTCGCTCCCTCCCTCCTCCCCAACCATCATTCGCGTAGCGTGAGCCCATCGGCGCAAACAACTGAAACACCTGTTACAGGATCAACAGATCACACCAATTACAGCCGCCAGCTGTCAAGAAGACGGTTGTAACTTGCGCCGCCAGTGGTACGTGAAAAGCCCCAATAGTTTCGTGGCCAAACGTTCTGCTTGATTGTCGTAAACATGCTCCATTTCGACATCGCGCCAACATCAAGGACGCTTTAATGTCATGCGATGATCCCTTGAAGCATGCACAAGGCACTAACGCTTTCCATAGTGCTAGAAATGTGATCTGTCTGATGGTTGGATGGCTTCATATGCTGCTGGGCATCGATTATTGATGACGCGGGGAGCCTCGGCTGGTTGATGACATTCTCCAAGACTGAACGCATCGCAATATACATAGCTGTATGAATGCGTGATTATCAGCGACTCGCGAGAAATCAAACCATCGCGTGGAATGTGCCCGCCGTCGAATGTCAACGCAACGTCGCCGCCATCTGTATTAAACAGCCCGATAATTGGTGGTCTTCGGCGCCCCTCCGTCGGCCTGCAGCCTGGCCGACGGTGGCGCCGCCTGCCGCCACCTATAAGATGGCGCGCCGGCGCCAGCCGGCGGCGGTCGGGGCACAATGCTGCGCCGAGTGCTGGCCGTGCTGCTGCTGGGCGGCCGGCTGCTGGCCGCCGCGCCCGCCTCGCTGGCCGAGCTGCTGACGCTGCTGGCCGACGGGTCTCGGCCGTGTGGGGTCGTGCTGGCCTCCGACGCCGCCTTCTTGTCGGCGGCCCTGGTGCGCGCCACCCGCTGGCCGGCGCCGCTCGTGCTGCTGGACGTGACCGAGCCGCACGCGCTGGCCGCCGTGGCCGGCGTGCGACGCGACTGCCTGCTGCTGGTGTTGGCCTGCGACCGGCTCAGCACGTGCACTCGCTTCCTGGAGTTCGGCCGCGACACGTTCAGCCGCGACGCTCGCTTCGTCGAGCTGAGCGGCGAGAACGTTACGAGGGTGGCGACGGAGCTGCGCCGGCCGCCGCGCAGCCAACTGCAGCACCTGGTAGTGGCGGCCGCCGACCCCAGCGCGCCTAGGAACGTCGTGCCGCTGCTCTCGCACCGTTTCTTCGCCGGCGAGGTGGGCGTGTGGGCCGGCGTGGTGGCGCGCTTCGCCGCGTCACAGCTGCTGCCGGCCGCCGAGCTGTTTCCGGACAAGTTATCCGACCTGGGCGGTCGCAAGTTGCGCGCCGTCACCTTTCACTACCCGCCCAAGAATGTGTTCGAGCGGAGGCCGGACGGTAGCTGGCGGCACGGCGGCCTGGAGACGGTGCTGGTCCAGACGTTCGGCACCGTCATCAACTACGTGCCCGAGTTTACGCGGCCGACAGACGGCGGCCTGTGGGGACGCCACGAGGAGGACGGCACATGGAGCGGGCTGGTCGGCGACCTGCACTACGGTCGCGCCGACGTCGGCATGGCCAACCTCTTCATCTCGGAGTCCAAACTGGAGGCCATCGACATGACGACGCCGTACATGACCGACTACGCCTGCTACATCGCGGCCGTGCCACCACCGCCGCCACGCTACCTGTCGCTGGTGCGGCCGCTCACCTGGCGCACCTGGCTGTGGACACTCGGCTCGTTCGCTCTCGTCGTGCCCGTGCTCTGGGGCCTGGCGCACGGCGGCGACGGCGCCCACAACCCGTTCCGCAGCTTCACCTACTCCTCGTTCTATGCGTTCGGCGTGCTGATTCAGGAGGCCATGCACAGACTGCCGCGCCAGCTGGCCGCCCAGCTCTTCCTCGGCCTCTTCTTCCTGTTCTCGGTGGTGATATCGTCGGCGTACCGCGGCAACCTGATTGCGTACTTGATGGTGCCTGCGCCACCCACGCCGCTGGACACGTCCCGCCAGCTGCTGGCCAGCGGCCTGGAGTGGGGCGTGCGCCGCGCCGCGGAGTGGGAGAGCTGGTTCCAGAACTCGCCAGACCCGATCGCCCGTCGCCTGGCCGACGACATTCGCTTCGTCGGCAGCTTCCAAGAGGGCATCCGGCGCGCGCGCGACACGAACTTCGCCTTCATCAACTCCAAGCAGTCGCTGCAGTACCTGGTGGCCACCAACTTCACAGACGCGATGGGTGAGGAGCTGATGCACGTGTCGCGCGAATGCTACATCCCGTTCAGCGTGGCACTGGGCCTGCCGAAGTACTCGCCGCTCACCTCCAAGTTCAACCTGCTCATCCGCAGGACCATAGAGGCAGGCCTGGTGGACAAGTACTTTAAAGACGTTCTGGAGAGCGTGCGCACGCAGCAGGGGCGCCGCAAGGCTGCTCGTGAGAGCAGCACCCGACAGCAGCCTCTGAACATCTCTCATCTGCAGGCCCCACTCGGCCTGTACGTCATCGGTCTGCTGCTGTCGCTGACGGCCTTCGTCGCGGAGGTGGGGCTGAAGAAACTGCACGCCACTGTTGCCACTGAAGTGACCACCATCCCAGCCTGACCCGCTGTGGTGCCTACTGCGGCGGTCGCGTCACTTTGCAAAACTTGTGGGGGTAGATGTGTAAAATCTAGGAGCAATGTTATCTAACCGCAAACGCGATTTGCTTCGACTGCGGACCGCTTTTCAAGTCAAAAACATCGCAGCGGACAAATTGCCAGTTGAACCTGATCAAGTCGACGCTATCACCACACCTGGCGGACAACTGTTTCAGATGCTCTAGAATTTGCACAGCCGCGAGTGCGTGCCTCCGTACTACCCCGGCTGATATCATTGCTAACTAGCCCAATATCCCGAAATTTATAGCTTGAATTGACCTCTTGAGTCGTCGCTTGGAGGGGGGGGGGGAGTAATAAATGTAATAATATGCAATACATTTCACAAGCATTTAGAAGTCATCCGTACATCGCATAACAAGTAAGGGCGAGACGCGACGAGCCAGTACGTCCCGTTATGGAACCAGCAAGTCACCAGTGCGTCCTGTTATGGGATCAGGAGGTCACCAAGTTCCGTAAGTCACTCTGTTCCGTGGCAGGTTGGAGCGACAGATCACTTTCGTTTAATTGCAGTGCATGCTACCATGCCTCGTCCTTCTATCTCCCGCCGTTAATAAGGCTATAAGCGGAAGAAGAACCACGGAGAGGTGTCTTCATAACAACATTATGGGTCGTCTTGCGGAAGTGTGCCGACTTCAGTGAACATATCCCCAGGAAGGTACGGCGACCTCGCACGTGCCGAATAAGCTTGCACCTCAACTTAGACACCGACTGGCGAGAGTTGCTTAGATCGTTATAAATTGAATGCCGCCGGAAGGTCAATTTCGCGCATTATGCATGTATATGTATATATATTCAATATATGTGTATATCTATACACACACACACACACACACACACACACACACACACACACACACACACACACACACACAACACACACACACACACACACACACACACACACACACACACACACACACACACAACACACACACACACACACACACACACACACACACACACACACACACACACACACACACACACACACACACACACACACACACACACACACACACACACACACACACACACACACACACACACACACACACACACACACATATATATATATATATATATATATATATATATATATATATATATATATATATATATATATATATATATATATATATATATATATATATGGCCTGGGGGGGCCCCGGGGGACGAGATGACGGACTGGTGGTTCGTCGGCTATGCCGTCATACCCAAGGATCTCGTCATACCGATCAGCCGAGTCACATTGGTTGGAGGCGAATTTGGCGCAGGTCGACCGCACGGCAGCGTTGTAGAACGCACGGAAGATCCCTCCGCGATCCCACCTGGTGAACGAGGTAGAGGTATTTTACTCCCTCATAACAGACTGGCACTAACTCGGCGGCGCGTTCAGGGTGCAAAACAACTTAAGCCCTGCTTAACATGATTACGCTGAGACCATCGCCACCCGTTCAATGCGGGCATAATGGCCTGATATTGGCGGAACAAATGCTTTGGCGACAGGAACACCACAGAAACGAGCAAACGGCGCAAACAAATTAATCACTCCCAATTTAATCTTCGCACACTCCGGGACGCACGCAATGCTTGATGATTGCGATAATTTGCGATGTTCATGCGACTATCATGCTTGCTTATTTCAAACGCGATGTGTTGCAACAGGACTTGAGACATTGGTCGATGTGCACCAACAATCGGAAGTGATGCGTTCTTTGTAACGCCTACAGAAGGATGGTCCACACCATTTTGTTCATTAGGGCTGACCCGTTGAGTTGGTCCATACGGCGGCAAATGTGCTTTTATGCAGGATATGTAGGGAGCTTTTTATTACCTGCAGATTACAGCAGGTTTAACTCAGCTGATGCCGCCATCCATCGTAACACCAACGGCGGGTCATCTAACTTACATTTCGCTCCATCACTTGTAATGACATAGATATTGTTTTAATTTATGTTTTACTCTGTCAGTTTTAGTGCCGTGTTGGTCATTTTGGACGAGTTTTACTGCACCCTTTCCACAGGACTGATCATCTGGCGATGGTATTTGCATTGGAAAGCTTATTTACCTGAAAATCACTAAGGCGTAGCACTCCTTTCACCTCAGTTAAATTCACACCATTTCCGAAGAAAAAACATCTGTTTTCTCTCAGGACAGGCAGCCATCACATTAACAGCGTCGGTGTCAAAGCCGGCACCAGGGTAAAAGCTCAAAAAGTGATTAGGCTGCACAATCAATTTCTCAGTTGCCGCCACCTGCAAAGCCAACCTCGGTCATCACGAAAGATTTCACAGACGCTGGTTTTCAGAAACAATTTCTTTGTTTCCGATTGGCATCCTGCTGCACATAGAACGGCACAGCTCAGAACAGACTGTGGAAAGACGAGCATTACAGTCATGACAAACGCAAGGCAAAACTGTACAAATGCGCTCACCAAATGCACACCTGACACGTTGGTGTGTACTAACAACGAAGCAGTTCGAAGGGGAGCATAAGCAAATTTCATGTGTTGTTGTGGAGGGGCAGGTCAAGCGTTAGCGTGTCACATGGGGTTGGGGCCAAAGACACAGTTCGAAGCGTGCATTACATGGGCCATGGATAGTCCTTTATCCAGCGAGCGGCTACCAGAGGGGAGGGAGCTCGTCTCCAAGTGGCCGCAATATGATCCACAGGTGTCGATGGGACCGATGGGGAGTACATTTGTAAGAAGTTACATGGTAGAATATGATTTGGACATGATTTAAGGACATTGTCGGCCGAGCCCTCCTGTGAATGCGCTGGCGTGGCTTGTGCGTTGCCTGCGTTCACGTGTGGGCCCACCGGAAACAAGTCTTACGAGCCAGCAAGTGTGGCATGTGCACTGCGCATCGCACTTTGCGATATTGATGTTGTACCTGATGTCATTTACGAGCTTTGTATGCAATGAAAGTTGTCCTTATCCTGCAAGAGAGCGCCGCGAACCGGCGACATTCGGGCTTGTCCGCGCGGCAGGGCGCGGGCACGACACCGAAGAGCTACGCACCTTACCGCGCATTAACACGAAGCGCGTCAAAGCTTTAAGGGATGTCGGACCTGCTTGTATAGCCAACGCCGCTGAAAGAAACCGATGACCGTTACCTTAGCCGCGGCTTCGCGTGTCTTTGTGTTGACACGTTGTCCAGTAAACTTCGTTGTGCACCATAACTAAACCTGCAACGATTGCAACGCCGGATCAAAATAAACATATTCGCCGTTTATGTGCATGTATAACCCGCTGAACTTTTGCGGAAGCAGGGACTCTGAGCCACGAAGGCGTTTCTTTAACACTACGGACGGCCTCAACAATTTAACCAAATTGAGTACCCGTAACAGTGGCATCGAACCCCGCGTCATTACAGAAGGGGAGGGGGATGGACACATACGTCTAACATATAGCTTCCTCATATATACATATATATTTGTATTCCGTTCAGGAATTATTTTATATATACATATATATATATATATATATATATATTTGTATTTCGGAAGCAGATGTTTCATAAACATTGGTCGTTGGAAATAACCGCGGCCTCGCTGTTTGCTATCTTTTGAGATGCACTTTCAATCTTGCGTATTGCGTGCTTGCATTCTGGGCTTTAATTGTTAAGAACAGTAACAAAAGTATTTGCAAGAGCAGTCCAAGGGAACCACATTCCATACCATTCGTCGACATTTCGCCAATTTTCTGACATTCTCAAGACATAAGACGCATAATTTACAATCACAATGATCACAGGCAATGATGTCGGGTAACACCCACCATGGCTTGCAGCTAATTGATAAAATTAACGGATAGGTTAATTTGCCCAGCCGTAGTTTTAAGACACTTTGCAAAACGTCGGCAGACTTCTCTTCACTTTTCTCACGAACACGCGAGACGTGCTACGCATCATCAGGGAACTACAGTACAGCAAAGACTCATGAAAGCTGATTTCAAACAGTATTTCAAACAGTAACAGTAAACAGTACTTATTTCAAACAAATCGCTTCCCGCTGTTTCGTTTTGTCTGTCGATATATGGGTCCATGTCGCTCACGTATCACACATGCGCCTCGAACATACATATCCGCCTCACATCGTAGTATCTGTCAATGATAGTGTTGTTATCGTACCATTTGTCTGGTCAGCCGCTGGTCATGGCTGGATTCCGTATGTGTTTTTGGGCCGCCGTTCTAGATGTGCATTGTGATGCATCTACCAAGTGAGGTGTTCGTAAATACAATGTAGTGGCGGTACAGGCGGAACGCACAGTTTCCGAGAGGGCACTTGTAACTGCTTATTGTATTGGATTGTTTCAGTAGAGATGTGCCACGAGTCGGGCTGTTTGTAACGAATGAGAAACGTGTCGTAGGATTACGGTAAAATATAATTAGCCTCAGCTGGTTCCCCGGGGATGCTGGCTTACAGTGTCTTCCGACGATTGATCATACGACCTTTTCATCGGCCTTGTAGGCTTGCGACATGCCATTCTTACAGTACAGTGTGGACTCGAACGTCTGGAATGGTGGCTATAAGAGCTTGGACATGCTTGCTGATTGCGTCGCGTAGGTGATTGTCAATGGATTGAACAGGATAATTGTCGGCTATCATTTGTTTCATTCTCTACAACTCTTAGGTGCGTAAGTTTCTATCATGAATAATGGCTTATCGCACCGTTCACATAGCCTTATAAGGCACCATTTTTGCATCATTGCATCAGAGCGTTTCAAGTATCTGCCCAAGTCCGTTAGCTTACGATAAGCAGTGACCGTCGAATGCCCGCAGCTGGTATTCAAAGGCCCGTCAGTAAAGCTGTGATGCTGTCATCTACGCTTTGTTCGGTAGTAAATGCTAGCGCTGAGGCTTGCTCTAGCTGGTTTTTAAGCTGTAGCAAGTGCTGATATCCATTTACGCCTGCAAGGATGTCATCGGCGTAGCGGCAGTAGAGGGTTCCCCTTTCCATATTCGTCGTTTCGCATCACCATTAACCAACACTGCCCCACTACTTGTTAGAAAAGGATGCCGTCTGGGAGCGGAAAGGAGCTTTTGTGGCGCAGACCCAACACGGCTCTAATTACATGGTCAGGCTAGTGGCGGAGCATCCGGGGGCGGGGAGGGGGGGGGGGGGCGCAGGGGCAAACTGCCCCTCCCCATCTTTTGAGGCGGAGCAAAAGTACCTTTTTGCTCCCTCCCCATAACGTCAGGTGGCCGAGAAGGGGCCCTCGGGTACATGGTGGTGCTTGCATACTATATTACCAGAGCAGGCATAGAAGGTCCTTGTCTAGTCCGGAAAGGGCCCATTTTAATCTCAGAAGAGAATCGTTTCGTGTCCACTAAGGGCCCCATCTCAGAGAGCCGATCTCCGGTGCGGAACAAATCAAATTCGAGACAGGAGTCCTTGTAGCAGCTTCAGGCACAGGAAGGGCCGTTTTCCGGTCTGAAAAAGGCCCATTGTAGACTTAAAAAGGCCCGTCTCTGATCAGGACGGGCCCATCGCGAGGATGGCCATAGCCTGAGTTGCAGTTTCCGTGAAGCTGAACGGTGTTGGCCACTGTCAGTAACACCGGGCGGCGGGCGCTGCGCGCGCGGGGACGACTGTCATGGAATAATATTTCCGAATGTCGTAGAAAATTAAGTCATATCGTTGAAAAGTTAGGCTGGGCGTATCTTCCTTACAACTCTGAGGCTATCCTCTGAATAGCTGCAGAAACACAAAAAAATAAATATTCTCTCTGTATTTATGCAGTTCTACCACCAGATTTTGTGGTGCTGCAAAGGCCAGTCCATTTAATGCATTAATTTAAAAATCGTACAGGTGAAATGTACACCCGGCTGCTTGCGAAATGTATGATTTAAGCCCTAAAGTGTTGAAACGTACTTCTTTCAAATTGGTTGCCATTTTCGCCTACCCGTTGGTCACAACTCGGTGTTAACCACGGTGCCCACGTCGCGCCGCCCATAGAGACTGCAACGCCTGGCGTCGAGGATTTTGTTGAGATCTACGAGCGCGCATGCTCAAAACTACGTTACATAATTTACATCACTTCTCATTTCTGACTGAACGTTGAACATCTCCAGACAAACATGGCGCGGCCGCGCTAATACAAATTGTTGACCAATTTCGATCTACATTCATGGGGTCCTTAATATTTCTGTGCAGCCCAGATAAGATTCGGACAAACCTTCTGAATTTATGAAGTCAGTAAAAGTCGGTAAGTCAGTAAGCCACTGTCAGTAAACCACATTTTGTCTCCAAAATATCCATTAATTCAGTCGACAAGCGCAATGAGAAGGTCTAGGGTACAAAAGGCGAAAATACTTTGTTCAAATACTTGGCTAGGTGATGGGTGGGGATGGGAATCTGTGAAATTGTGACCATAAGGTACAACCTAGTTTGCGTTTTTGGGCTCCTGTGGAAATGCCAAGCGGCAGTCACCTGTTATCTTTGACAGCTTATCACCGACAGTATGCATAATGGCTGCGCTAGTCAGGTCGTTGGCCCCTTTTTTCGTTCACCCGTAGAATTGCGCACCATTGGAAGGAACTGATTCGGCCGATCAGAAGGGTTTTCATTGTTTGACAGTAGTCTCATTTGTTCAAGATTACGTTAACAGCAGAGTTGTCAGCTTTTCGTGTCACTGCATCCTCGCTCTACCTTGGATCCCGGGCGGCACGGCGAGGACGGGGCGAAGCGGTTTTGTTTCCCCCTCCCCTGATCTTGTTCTCAATGCCTAGAGATCTTGCTGCTGATCTCCGCCAACAAAATATTTTGAGTCAGGACCAATGTCTATCCTTGCGTAGGATTACAATTTCAAGGCATCTTGATACATAATTCCAGTTCTGTTTCATTTTGCTGCGGTGAATAGCGCTAAAAAGCACACCCGCCGGGAAAGCAAGCACTTAATACGCAAGACTCAAAGTATATCCCGAAAGATATCAAACAACAAAGCTACTGTATTTCTAACGACCAGTGTAACCACACCCACCCACACACCCATGATTTATATATATATATATATATATATATATATATATATATATATATATATATATTATATATAGGGCGTCAATCCCCGCCGCCAGCAGATTCCCCGCCAGGGCATCAATCCCCGCCACCAGCCGATTTCCTGCCAGGGCGTCAATCCCCACCGCCAGCTGACTCCCCGCCAGGGCGTCAATCCCCACCGCCAGCTGACTCCCCGCCGCTGGCCGATTCCCCGCCAGGGCGTCAATCCTCGCCACCAGCGCTAGCGCACCGTCACTTCAGCCGGCGGCTCCGGCCGGTGCACTGTTTCCGGCCTATCTCAAAAACGTCGAGCAACACCGGCCAAAATCCTCTGGAATGAAGGCCTGAGAGCACGCCCGCCGGGAGGCCCGCCTTTTCACACGCCGTGACCTGTTATGCCAGCAGCCGGCTGCTGCCCAGCACCAGGGTCAGAGTCGGCCGCAGTTAAGTCATGCCCGGCGGCGTGGTGCACGCTCGGTTGCCACCGCCATTGCCGCGTGTTGGTTGCCCCGCAGTGGCGGAGGCGAGCGCGGCTCAACACTGCCAGATGACGCTGATGACGCCTCTAATGACCAACGATTTTTAAACGCAGGCTGACAGACATGGTATATATTTCAGCGTTACTAACATTGCATAACACTTCGAAAACAAACACCGCTGATTCCGCACAAGGGAAATAGCAACGGTAGTCCTGAAGATCAGGTAACACGTCATTCTGCGACACACGCACACGGCGCTATCTCGGCGCGCGAACCCGCCGCACCGGACGGCGACTACGCGCGCAGATCAGGCCGGACGGGCTCCAGGCCCTGAGACGTGGCCAGGCGACTGCTCATGACGCCGGACGCCGGCGACTCGTTACCGTCCGCCGTCGTCCCTGTCCGCGGCTCGCCGCCCGCCGCCGCCGTCCCTGTCTGCGGCTCACCGTTCGCCGCTGCCGACCCTGTCCGCGGCTCGCCGCCCGCCGCCGCCGCCCCTGTCCGCGGCTCGCTGTCCGCCGCCGCCGCGTCCGCCGCTGTCGTCCGAGCGGCGCCGGCCTCTGAGCCGCGGGCCGGGCTCAGGTCGGCATCCAGTCCCGTCCAGCGGGCGCTGGTGGCCCACAGCCGGGCCCCGAGCCGCTCGTTCAGCGCCTCCTCCGCCACGGCCGTGCCCTCGCACTCGCTGCAACCAGAGGCCGTCAGGACGCCGACGCCGGCTCCGCGCCCGGTCACCGCGGGCGGTCCCGGCGCGCTGCGCAGCCCGAGACCGAAACTGCATCACTTGAAGGTAAATAAATCGTGCGGCGCATCAGGCATGCTACTTTCAGACAAACCTAACATCGCCTCAAGTGCATACGCCTACTTTTCGCCGTTGCCAAAGCTGCACATTGACTTACGCGTGAAATAGTCGCCTGATGAACCCACCAAGAGACCCTCCCCCCCGATGTGTGCCACCCGCCGGTGCCGTATGCCGTTCACCACGTGCAGTGTGCTCACGCTGGCTTTGTGAACCGCTCGCATGGTGTCCTTCCCGCTCGTGTTGTGCACCACTCACCTGAGACACTCGCTGCTGGCGCTGGGTTCCACTCACCTGGCGCTCTCATCGATGCACAGGAGCTCGTGCTGCCTCCTCGGTGTTCTCTATACCGGCCCCGTGTTCCACTCGCCTGACGCCCTCACCAATACACAGTTGTTCATACCTCTTACTCGGTGTTCGTTCCACCGGCGCTCTTGTATCGCTCAGCGTGATGCCCCCCCCACCCCCTCGCTCTCGCTACTCTCTCCCTCTCCTCTCCCTCTCCCCTCTCCCTCCCCCGCCCTCTCCCTCGCCTCTCTCCCTCTCCTCGCCCTCCCCTCTACCTCTCCTCTCACCTCTCCTCAGTCCATCTCCTCTCCCTCTCCCTCGCCCTCTCCCTCTCCCTCTCCCTCTCACCTCCCCTCTCCTCCTCCCTCTCACTATCCCTCTCCCTCGCCCTTCCCTCTCCTCTCCCTCTCCCCCTCTCCCTCTCCCTTCCCTCTCGGTCCCTCTCCCTCTCCCTCTCCCTCTCCCTCTCCTCGCCCTCTCCCCTCCGCTCTCGTTACTCTCCCGCTCAAACTCTCCCTTCCCTCTCCTCTCCCTCTCCTTCCCGCTCCATCTCTCTCTCTCTCTCATCTCTCTCTCTCGACTCTCTCATTCTCTCTCTCTCTCATCTCGTCTCTTCTTCTCTCTCTCATTCTCCTCCTCTCTCTTCTCTCCTCTCTCTCTCTCCACTGATGTGGTTCCGCTCACCTGATGTACTCGCCGCTGATGTCTGCGAGGGTCGGCTCGGCGGCCGCATACACGATGCCCTGCGCGCCCTGCGCCGCCGTCTTCAGCGCGAACCACTGCAGCGGCTTGACGACCACAGCGGCCAGCCAGCTATTGTAGAAGCTCATGTGGCGGTTGAGCTCGGTGGCCGATAGGCCCGGGTGGACGGCGTTACAGGAGACGCCGCTGCCTGCGGAACACGCGCAGCGCGCGTCTACACACGTGTGGCATGGCACAAAATTCCGAGCTGCCGATGCCACGCTACCCCGCGACCGCTGATCGCCGATCTATACCGATGGCTGCGCGCTGTAGCCGGGTCCGACAACGAACGACCTAGCGGCATCAGGGAACCGTGCACTGCCACAATGTCATAGAAAACGGCCGATACTGCGCCGCGGTGAACAGCCCTAGTAATGCATTCTTCAAAGTATGCTTTAGATCGCTGTTTTCTTAGTCGAAGAAGCTAGAAGAGAACTCGTGGGCGATTGCCATGCCAAACTCTCGATCTGCAAGGCGCAGCACAATTCCCTGCCGTGGAAGAGGCAGCAGCCGGCCTGCGCGGCGACCAGTGCCGGCCCTAAGGCGCTGCTGTTGGGCGGGTCACGGCGGCGGCCCACCTTTCAGCCGCCTGGCCAGCTCCAGCGTGAACACCATGTTGGCCAGCTGGCTGTTGTTGTAGGCGTCCACGGGGCTGTACTCCTTCTCGCTGTTGAGGTCGCGGAAGTCGAGCACGCCGCGCCGGTGCGCCACGCTCACCACGTTCACCACCCGGCTGGGTGCGCTGCTCTGGAATACGAAGCCCGCCGTCCCTCGTACACACACGGCACAGTCGCAGGCCAGCCGCGCGAGGCAGGTCAGGCGGCTGCGCGATAGCCCGGGCCTTCACTTCATCCAGGGTCGAAACAGATCGGTCGGCAGCGTGCTCCGCTTCCATGCGGGATCCAGATACACAATTCCCGGCTAACACGATATGATCTGAGCGCCTATATGCCCAGCTGACATTAGCGACATTTTACATAGTTTATATGACAAGCGGCACACAAACGAGCTATGACGATCATCATGCATCGTACATGTATTCCTCTGCGACCTCCAACATTCGCTGAAGCCGCCAACACCATGTCAGTGATGGCGCATCGACGAGCTCTAATCAGCCTACAGAAAAAAACCACAGAGTTTGTTCAGCGGCAGCGCTGTGAGCACAAAGCGGCTCCACACGGAGAGGGACCGAAAGCTTCTCACGCCAATACAGCAGCGGGCCGTGCCAGAAGGTGCAGGCCAATGTGGCCTCATGCCTATATGGCCATCGACTCCCTGGCTACTACCTTGAGTTTGTCCAGGAGCAGCGCTGTGAGCAGGAAGTGGCCCATGTGGTTGACGCCCAGCTGCAGCTCGATGCCCTCGACAGTGAGCCGGCGGGGACAGCGCATCACGCCGGCGTTGTTGATCAGCACGTCCAGCCGCGGCTCGGCTGCAGAACACGGTGCCGATCAGGACACGGGCATGGCGCCGATCAGGATACGGACACACCGCCGATGAGGACACGGATACATCGCCGGACACGACGCCCATCAGGACACGGACATGCCGCCGAAAAAAGCGCCGATCAGGAGAGCGATCAGTGAGCGTGAACGAGAGCTAGGGCTAGAGCTAGAGCTAGAGCTAGAGCTAGAGCTAGAGCTAGAGCTAGAGCTAGAGCTAGAGCGAGACAGAGGCAGGCAGAGACAGGCAGACAGAGCCAGACATACAGACAGAGACAGACAGAGCCAGCCAGACGTCCGGACGTACGAACGGACAGACAGACAGATAGACGGACAGACAGACAGATAGACGGACAGACAGACAGATAGACGGACAGACAGACAGATAGACGGAAAGACGGACAGATAGACGGACAGACAGACAGATAGACGGACAGACAGACAGATAGACGGACAGACAGACAAAGACAGACAGAGACAGACGGGGTCAAACAAAGACAGCCAGACAGACAGACAGCGATAGTTGCAGAATGCATGGAAATGTCTTTAAACGTCACATAACAGCATCTACGGCACATGCCATATACACATCCCTGCACACAAAATGGCTGTCTAAGTTCGGCCGCTGCCCGTAACTCACTTTTATTGAAGACGTCGGCAAACTTTCGGACGGACGCCTGGGACGCAAGGTCGCAGTGTTTGCAGTACACATATCTATTAGAGGTCTCGAGGACTATAAACTTCCGAGTCTGAAACACAATTCAAACATGGACGGTACAATAGACGTGCATCAACCAGTTCGCAAGATCGCGTCAGAGGCTCATTAGGGATTCAGGAACGACAGACACACGAATGATGATGAATACAGAATGAAGGGCAATCGGTGGGAACTGCCAGCACCCGGTGACAGGAAATACAGGTTTTCTTCAAAAAAGGTGAGCGATCTCATGAAACTTTACCCAAATCTCCATATAATCAATTACGCATGCATCTCCCGCATGTCGTTGACTTCATCCACACTGTGTCGGCACGCGGTACATCCGTCAACGCAGCAGCCGCCACCCAGCTCAGCAGCGGCCAGCACGCACCTCCTCGCACTTGGTCATGTCCCGGCAGGCCATGAAGACCCTGGCGCCGCGTTTGGCGCACTCGAGCGCCGTCTCGCGGCCCAGGCCCGTGTTGGCGCCCGTCACCACCACCGTGCGGCCATCCAGGCGGGCGGTCGTCGTGAGTGTGGGCGTCGTGGTCGCGTCCCTGCACGACACGCCGCCGGCGCTGACACAGCGTACGTGACCGCGCCCCGCACAACGCACAGCAGCGCACAGCAGCGCACAGCAGCGCACAGCAACATGCGCCGGAAGCGGGCGACCGTCGCGCGACGCCAGGAACGATCAGCCGGGCTTACAGGAGATGGGCGACTGCACTAATGGCGCACATAACGGCTGGTATACGGCTTTAGCGCGAGACCTGAGGCTGCGGCCCGTCTGTCATGACAGACACTGTGAAGATGGCCGCGTTCCTAAACGGTGCAAGTGGCAAATATATTCACCATGAAAATCGCGTAGTTAGCATTCACATCCACTAACGAAGTGCATGCCAGTCAAACAAGCACTTTCAACGAATGATGGTAAAATTGATATGCTCCAACACCTAGCGTCAGCCGCCGACATAAATTAGCTCATCACACAGCATAGCTTCGAACATAAAACACGTACCTTAAGAGCACGGCCCCGCCAGCCAGTGTTCCAATAACTGATGCAGCCAGAAACACCCTTCTTTGCCCAACTCATCTTCAGGCTTGTCCTCGCAGTGCTGGAGGAGATCAGAATGCATTTGAAGGGCATAAGTAGACCAGGCAGTCAAGGGCGTGGAGAGTTAGCCCTAAACGAGTTCACCAGCTTTTCCACTCCACGTAACGAATACAAGATGGGTGGGGCACGGCCCAGCGCAAATCTCTTAAAACATTTAATTCGAACCTTTCTGATTTTCTTTAATTTCTAAAATAAATGCCTAGGCTGACCGGGACCTGTTGCGCGAGTCCTGACTCTTCCGTCCGATCGTCGAACTCCGGGGTCAACGATACAACTGTGTGGCGACAGCTTAAAATGCCGCAATGCCTGGCACAGCCCTGCCCTCTGATATCACCCGAGCTTCAACGCGATCGCGGCCGCTACTCCCGGTCGCAGGGCGTTCCAGTCAGGGAGAATGGTTGGCACCTAAAGGAAACTGAGCCTGCGGTGTGATGACTATTAATTGCGAGTCGAAGAAGCTAACTGCAAGTAACGAAACTTCGGTAGGCCAGACGTTAAGCAATGCTGGTCTTTGCTGTAAGTGGACAGCTCGTGGCCGCTAATCAATCGGGAGAAATAAGCGTCCTTGTACGGCGCCTACGTTTGGCGTGTGCTAAAAACATAACTCAAGAATAGTCTCGATATTTCAACAGCACGCTATCACATGGTGACAACAGTAAAAACCTATCACGCCCCGATCCCCACCAAAACAATGGCGGAAATGGCTGGTGTACATCTTCCTACATTCTATTGGGATGCTAAAGGCCTGCAAGAGATATCCAGGAAGCTCACTCAAGATGTAGGACATGAAGCCTCTGAACCGCCAGCTAACAAACCTGATGAAGTCAAAGCATCTGTCTTGCTTTTGTGGCTGGGAACTCCCGGCACCGACCTGGACCACACGTGGGCATGGCAGAAGCTGAACGGAAGAACCCAGAGGCTTCCTAACGCGGTTTGCAACCCATTTCGACCCCCCCCCCCCCCGATAAATTTCAGACTCGCTCGCTTTGAACGGGGTGTTCCACATTTGTATAGAGTTTTGAACTGAAACACCCTTTTCAAGATCATCCGACGCAGTTCACAGGTCTGCTCTTGTTTAGACCCCAAACCCTCTAGTTTCTGAGCTACACGTCCGCAAGATGTGCAGACTATTGCTAAGTCATTCAGGCATGCATGACGCCGTGCAAAGTCATTTAAATCCTGCGACCTCATCGGCCATGTGGCTTCCAAGGCCAGTAAGAATAGTAGCATCGAATCGTTCATATCTGGCGCTCGTGAGCACGATTTCCAAATACATCAGACGCCAATTGGCTCTAAACCAAAGTTGTGCAGACAGCACAAGTTTCCATCAATCTATATTTTTTATTAGAGTCCTTTCGACCAGAAATGACCATCTCAGGGCTACGGGATGAAGGAAAATAGTTAACCGGTGGGACAGATTCGCATGCGCATGGAGGGCCAACCACTGAGCTTTAACCCACGCCATGCGCTGGGTACCCGATCTGGGCCACCTTTACCACGGGGCTCTCGGTCCCCTGGTGGCTGACGCATGCAGCCTGCCCCGGACAAGCGGGATGTCGCGGGGGTGCAGGATGAAGCAAAATAGCGGAAGGGCGGGGCGGATGTGGTTGAGCTCAGCCTCAGATCTTAGGGGGGGGGGGGGGCACATCGATCCCCTCCCCACCCGAGCAAAGCATATCCAGCCGGCCACCTGGGCACGTATCAAAAAGAATCTGGACCAGATGAAAGATATAGACGTTATCAAGCCCATCACAATGGTGACTGACCGGGTATCCAGCATGGTGATCATAAGAAAATAATGGGTAACTGCGCATAAATCTTGATCCTCGCGACTCAGCGAGCCCATCCAGAGGTCCCACCACAGGCACATCTCTACTGCAGAGACCACCCACCACCTGGCCAGGTCAAAGCTGTTAACTAAGCTTAATGCCTGCTCAATATACTGGGCTATGGAGCTGAATGAAGTCAGGTAAGCTTATGACCTCAAACTCTCCCTTCATTAGATATCAGCACACCATACTGCTGTTTGGTATCTACATGCCTCAAGGCTTGCTCCAGAGAAGAGTGGAATAAATCCTAACAGGTCTAGAAGGATTCATGATCATCCAGGGCAACATCTGATGATGATGATGATGATGATGTAGGTTTTGGGGCACCCCGAGTTATCACATATAACTTGTAATCATATCATATGGTTCCCATCATATCACCCCCAACCTGGGAGATATGCAAAGCTCCAAACTGAATCAACTGGTTTTTGGAGCCAGCATGTTAAGGAAGCCCCTCACACCAAACCTGGAAGTGCCCCAGATGCCCCACAATATCAATGTGGCATGTTAAATGTGTTGTTACTCAGAAACTATGCAAAGCCCACCCAAAGACCATTTTTGGGGAGTCAGCCTGCCCAGGGGATCTGAAACACAATACATGGATGCAATCAAGAGATTCTACAGGATCAAACAGGCATGTTACATGTCTTGTTACACAACTTGAAAATTACACAAAATCACATCCCAATGCCTCTGAGCTCCACAACCAGGGTGTCAAGATGTCTTATGCACCAAATTTGAAGGCAATCAAGATACTCTGCAACATCTGGCAGCCAGATATCAATCTGGAAAGCTGGACTTGATATGTGGGCTGTGGGTGCAGGATGCCCATATATGCAGTGTGCCAATAAACATGACTTAAGAATAGTCTCCATACCACAACAGCTGGTCATTGTTCTAACCAACCGAACAACTGGGATATACCTATGATCTGAATGCTTGACAATGAGCTTGGTATACTACAAAAAGTTCACCAACACTTCCCTGTGTGATTTTTAAGAAATGTCCTGGCATAACTTTGACTTCAAATGCTCCTCACACTACAACAATGAGTCAATATCTACACATATGATGTGAGCTTCACCAAATAATTCAAGATCATGCAGGTTATTTCATATCTGTTGTAGTGACTGACCACTTCAGGTATTATTATCATGGGATATCAATAATACATAAATTCAAGCATGAGTAAAACAAGGCAGAAATGCAAAGCAGAACTGTCAAAAGGTAATTTGATATCCAGAAAACGGATTAAGACTTTTCAAAGCAGCTCAGAAAGAAATTGGCGTCTCCTACAAGAGGCAACTGTGCCTACAAAAAATCTGAAAAATCAGGAAGTCCTGATGACAAAAAAAATGCCTGAGCCTGGGCTGAAGCTTTCTCAGCACTCAACTTGAAGCTTCTTTCAAAAGATCGCAGCAGAATATGCAAAATATTTCAGCAATTCTGAAGGGTCCTAAATGACATAGATCACCCGGTACTAAAACTAACCAATGCCACAAGTTCTCGTGGTCATGCAGCCTTATTTATCGCTCGGAAATAAGCAATTCACTACAGACCTCACACTAATTCACTATTGGCACTACTGCGCTATTTCTGTAGCGCTAATTTCAATGACGAAGTCAGCTGATACGATTATTCTCACAAAATATGGTACCAGTTTTTCTCCGCGAGGCCGTTTTACATGCGGCCATATCGCACCTATTTACAGTTACAACTATGGCGTTTCTGTTTCATTTTCATACCCAAACTGTTTCCGAGTTGTGGGCCTCAGCACGTCAATTGTGTATGTAATTCGAAAGAATAAGGTATATTTCAACACATTCCACCGGTATTGCAGTATGTGTAAAAATCCATCAACTGGGCTGTGCGCCTACATGACATCAGTGTGCATTACCTGATGCGCATTTATGCCAGATTAGGGCCGCACAACTTCCCCTAACGTTGAAGTTCGTGTGGTTTTAAAATTGTTGAGGCCTATTTTTGTCCGAAGTTTTCTTTGAAATTGAATGTTCCTTAATAGCTCTCCAAACTGGAATTGGCAGAGACTTTGCTTCACGTTTTGAGGGAGCAGAATTCAGGTGCAGTGTGATATGTGTTGGCACCAAAACTGTTGCTATGATTTTGCCATAATGTGAGACTTGCTGAGTGTGACATGTACATTTGTACAGTTTTGTGTATGGCTAGGTATTTTTAGGATGGCTTCATCATTTTGCAGTTAGTTAATTAGCCTCATGCTATCTGCTTTCTTTGTCCAGGGTTCAGGCATTAACTAACTAGGAATGTGCAAGGAATTCTATATAACTTATTTATTATTAGCAATTACCAGGAATATTATGACAACCTACCAGTTCCTCAAACTATACCTTGCATTATTTCTGAAGTTTTGCACCTTTTCAGATATTAATTACAAGAAGGCCTCAAATATTTCAGATTGAGCATCCTTCAGTGTTACAATGAGTGATGAAGAACCAGATTATATGTCTGAAGATTTCCTGAAAACCTGGTAGGAAGATACCATCTTTTTATACACCTTAGCTCTCTGTATTCAGTTGTGCATATCATACCACAATAATAATACATTATCTGTTACATTCAGTGCATTTTTGTTGTTCAAAATGTAATCTGGAGTAACAAAAAACAGTGGTTTAGTGATATTTTAAAAAGTGGAAGTGTGACCTCTGATCCAACCCTTTTGTTTGCTGTGCATCATACTCGTGTTGTATTAATGCTGTTAATATCAGCCTTGTCATCATTCATGGAAACCTAATTTCAGAACTTAAGCTTTGTTGATCTTGGGTAGATGTCTTTTTTTAGTCATTTAGCACATTTTTGACAGCCTTAAAGTACATTTTACTGGTCTGCTTGTCTCTCTTGCCTGTTTTGATTCTTTCACTGGCCTGATCTGTCCTGACATTCCCAGTCTTATCCCAGTGATGCACAGTGTCACTGTGCATGAACCATCATTGCACCCTTCCCAGGCTGGCTGTCGCTGCCAGTGGGCTACCATTGCACAACATCAGTCCAAGTGTCGTTCTCACAGCACGTCAGTGGACGTGCGGCCGGGCCTCCAGTTTCGACGGGAGACCGAGCGGCGCCACCGGCTGGAGCGGCAGCGCGAGGAGCAGGCTGAGCGGCACCGTGTGCAGAACCGGCCCCGCCACCAGCTGGAGGCTGAGCACCGCGACCGCGCCCTGGATCAGGTCAGAGCTGGGCACCGCCCCCCCCCTCTCAGCACTGTGTTCAGCTGCTGCATCACTGCTGGATGCAAGCCCTTTACTGAACCAAAGTCAGAAGAGGTAGCTTTAAGATAGCTAAGAAGGATTTCTATGTTCTGGATACATTTAACAGAAGCTGTGTCAGAAAAAGAGTGGAGGAGCCTTTAAAACCAGCTTATTGTGGTTTAAGGAGATGAGGACTTTCTTCTAAATCTGAGGTGAAGGACTCAGTACAAACTGACCATTTCAACTGCCTGCTTCTTTGTTGTTTCCTCAGGTTGTAAAAGTCAATAGTAAAGCGAATATACCGTGCACCTACCAGCTCAGGGAGACAGTGATGCCTGAAGGGAAATTTTTCAGAGCCTGACATATGTTGTCACTGTGTAGATGTCACATCTACCCCTATTAATTCCACCAGGAGGAACATACATATACCTGTTGTCTGCCCATTAGTTCACTCTCAGTCTCTGAGGCTATTTGTCTCCAAATGCACGGTGCTCCTTTTTGCGACATCCCTTAATTTCTGGACATTCAGGAGTAAGATGGCTCCAAGACTGAGTGGTATGAATATCAACCTCGATTGGGAACAACAGTTATCTGCTATTGTGAAGCGATCATATAGCATTCCAGCACCCCGCGAATTTCGCCTTCAGCTGCCATTTGAACGGGAAAGGATTGCCATTGAACAGTTTATTTATACCCGCTTGAGATACTGGCTTGATGGGGGGGGGGGGGGGGGGGGGCAGTAACGACGCAAAAGCACGCTTCTAAAGAACAACCAATTTCGGCGCCTGAACTTGGATTAAGCGGCCACAACATATCTGTCCCGTCGTGTAAACACTCGGGAGGCTTGGAGTGCACTAGATTTGTTGCCGAGCATGATCTGCTGGCTCTCCACCACCTCCTGAGGTCGCCAACCGCGCCAGATAATGTGCATGCGCTTGTGATGACGTCATTTGACGTGCCCTTCACTACCACACGACGTTGTGAAAGCCCGCTGCTACGAGCTCTACTCCGTACCGATTTCGTCCGCCGGTAGTTTGTGGGCCGAGCGCCACTTATGCCGTCGAATCGATTACCACGGGATGATAAGTCAGTCAACCGTGCAAATGTTCTGTATTGGTTCAAGTGTTTTTGTTGCAGTGATTACCTGTAATGATTCGAAATGGGAAGCGCTTATATGTGATTATTTTCGCAAATAGCTGTAAACGTCCATGCAGACATACAGCAACTGTATCTTGCGTTTGTTTATCGTTGTTAACCCAATGGTTGCCCCGACGTTTTCAGCCCATCGACTCTAGCAACAAGGGCTTTGCGTTGCTTCAGAAAATGGGATACAAGCCAGGCATGGCCATTGGCAAGCAAGGTAAACAGCGCGTTTGTGAAAAAAGTGGTAATGGATCGTTCACTTCTACTACAAGCTTGTCTCAATTTGATTCCTGTATGTCTTAGTTCTGTAAAAGCAGTTGAGGTTATGGAGGTGTCAGTGATAAATCTCATCACGTGTCATCTGGTGGAATTGCATGAGACGTAAACAGGGGCGCAAATTTCAATATTGGTTGCATGGTAGACTTGAGCTTCCGTACGAGCTTACCTTCCTTCAAACCATTGTCTGGGATGAAGCTATACATAACAGTTATATGGGGCTGTGATATGATTCTGTGAATGTGAGAACCGGTACTTTGCTACTTGACTAACCGCAATGCGATTGGCTACTCAGGCCAGAGTATTGGAGAGCTGCCCGTCACCAGTGCGTGCCGCAGTGTAGCTGGGTGACGGGCCGGTGTGCAGCACGCCTCATGCTCCGCCCCCCCCCCCCCCCCCTCCGCGTGGCCTGCGGGCGGGTAACGGGAGCTCGAGCGTGCCGCCTCCAGGCGACGGCCGGACGGAGCCGATTCGACCCGAGGTCAAGCAGGGCCGTGGCGGCCTGGGTCGCGAGGCCGCCCTCCAGGCCGTGCAGCGGCGCAAGCAGGAGATCCGCGCGCGCGCCGCCGAGCGCCGCGAGCGCGCCACCTCCGCCGCTGAGTTCCGGCGTCGGCTGGCCGACAAGATGGCCGACCGTCACGTGACGGCCGACCTGATGAAGAGCCAGCGCGTCTGCCAGCAGCTGGATACCAAGATAGTACGTGGTCTGGTGTGCGGTCGCTGGCTGCGGACCCACCGGTCCGCCAGTGCTGTTGCCTGCACTCTGAAATCGGGATGCCATGCCCGGTGCGGGTACAGCGCGCGTTGGATCCTGAATAACGAACACCTGAAAAACTGGCTTGCATTAATGCATAATTAATGCGGAAGTTAAAATCGATTAATTAATTAATGCAGAAACAAAACGAAGTGGAGAAAAAAAACAAAAAAGAAATATATCTGGTGACGCAATTTTGGCGTTTTCTTATGTAGCATGGACACAAAATGTAGAAGGTCGTTGCTTGCCTTAAAATTTGAAAAGTATGTTTTGCAGAGCTAACTGAGGGTGCTTGTTTGCCGCCGTTGGCCGGTTCTCTGTGCCGTGTTCCGTGTGGGCGGCAGCCGGGTGTGTGGGGCGGCGACTGTTAACCCGTGGCGACATCGGCAGGGCGTGGACGCACCGGCCGATGCCTGGTTCTGGCCACCGCCTCTCGCCGACGAAAACGCCGAGGAGGAGGCGGACGGGGAGGAGGAGGAGCCGCTCCCCTTCTCGCCGTCCGAGCAGCTGGAGATGTTGACAGACTACCTGCGCCGCTCACACCTCTACTGCATCTGGTGCGGCTGCGCCTACGACGACGGCGATGATCTCAAGGAGAACTGTCCCGGCAGCACGCGGGACGACCATTAGCGATCGCGGGGCGGACTGGTCCCGTGATCACCACTGGTCATCAGTGAACGGACTCTCCCTGCGTGGCTCGGGATGATCACGAGCGATAATCGATGGACGGGCTGTCCTTGTGCCACCCTGGACGATTTCTGCTGTTGGTCGCTGCGTGGATCGCCCCAGCGGCACGCGAGAATATTACAGTGCTGCTGTGGTGCAGCGATTTCGCGGTTAGGGCCCGAGCTGCAGCAAGATGGTTGTTCTTTGAGAGCGTATCTTGGTGCGTCGTGTAATAAACATGTATTGTCATGGACCATCAAGGTACTTACGTGAGTAAGTGAGTGCATGTGTACTTACGTGAGTAAGTGAGAGCGAGGGGAGTGCATATGTGTGCTGGAGCGATCGCAAAACAAACAACACGAAAGTCGCGACGTTCCATAAGTGGTATAGAATGTGTTGGGTAGAACATTCTCACGCTCCTTTCTGCAGAAAACCGGTTCCTGTCATTTGGGCATCTCAGCTCATTTGCATTTGGCGTCCTACTATATCTTTAAATCACCCGGAGACGACACCATCTTCCGAGGGTTGCTATTTAGGCCATTAGTGAAGTTACGGTAGTTAATGGCTCGGTCGCTGGAGGCGCCCGATGATGGTTTCAATGGAAAAAGTGGAGGTCGCGCATCACTCCGTATCGCGAGATGTGTGCGTGTGATCACACTCGGAAAAAGTTCCTCGGCCATTCGCGGTCCGAAAATAAGGACTTGACCATCTCTAGAGCAGCCTGCTGCCCACCCCTATTTGATTGAACGTATTACGGCGCAGTTGTGACAAACTGATAGGGGATTTAGCGGAAGCTCGCGCCGTTATCATGATCGCGGGTGCATTTTGGGCGCGTGCACAGCCTCGACTTTGGTGACCGGTGTGGTGCATTTGAAGAAGCTGTGCACGGTAGCGCAAATCAAGTGCGACTCTGCTGAGGTATGTGCTCTGTGCTGTGTGATGGGGTTGACAGCATGCCGAAAACATTTTCTACATAAATTGTGCCAATGCTATGTTTTGCTGGGCTGTCGCGCTTGCTTAGCGAGCACCATCTCCCATTCAGTTTTGCCCGACCTTTTTCCGTTGTCGTGACACGTGATAATGCAATGCTGCTGTGTTAACAGTTATGACCGTGTCGTTTTCCTGTGCAGATGGCGCTGTTCCTGTGGCTGGGTGCCGCATGCGTGCTCCTGCTCGTCCTGTTTCTGTTCACCGACTGTAACCCGGTGCTGTGGGTGCTGGCGCGGCTCGGCCGCTCGCCGGCGGCGCTGGCCGGCCGCGTCGTCTGGCTGACGGGCGCCTCGAGCGGCATCGGCGAGGCTCTGGCCGTCGAGCTGGCCCGCCACGGCGCGCGGCTTGCGCTCTCGGCGCGCCGCCTGCCCGAGCTGGAGCGCGTGCGGCGCCGCTGTCTGGAGGCTGGCGCGCCGGCCGACGCTGTGCTGGTGCTGCCGCTGGACGTGACGGCGCTGGACGAGCACCGGCCGGCGCTGGCGCGCCTGCTGGCCCACTTCGGCCGGCTTGACGTGCTGATCAACAACGCCGGTCGCACCCAGCGCAGCGGCTGGGCCATCACGCATCCGGATGTCGACCGCCAGCTGTTCGACGTGAACGTGTTCGCACCGGTGGAGCTGACGCGCGCCGCGCTGCCCGAGCTGTTGGCGCGCCGCGGCGGCCACGTGGTGGTCATGTCGTCGACGGCCGGCACGTGCCCGGTGCCGTGCTCGGGCTCCTACACGGGCTCCAAGCACGCGCTGCACGGCTACTTCGGGGCACTGCGCTCGGAGCTGTCGGGGGCGGGACTGGTCGTCACCCTGCTGTGTCCGGGCCCCACCTTCTCGGACATGCTGCGCACGGCGTTCGTGGACCGGCCGGGCCAGGTGTTCGGCGGCGAGATGGCGCCCTCCGACCGGCGCATGTCGGCCGAACGATGCGCCCAGCTCTGCGCCGTCGCCATCGGCGCCCAGCTCGCCGAGGCCTGGATCGCCATGCAGCCCGTGCTGCTGTTCCAGTACCTGAACCACTACACGCCGCGGCTGGTCAACCTCGCCTTCCGCTTGTTCGGCGCGCGCATCGCCATGCAGCTGCGCGACAGCAAGTCTGACTTCTCCACCGACTTGAAGGAGGAGTAAGCTGGGCGCCGTGGCCGGCGAAGTCGTAGGCGCAGTCCGCATCCGGGCTGAGGTCCGCGCGCGCTGCGGAAGCGAGCTTTCAGGTCCGACGCAGACCAGGACCGGCCGGCAACGCTGAGGGTCAGGGATGGTGGATGTTTTACGATCAAGGCTTTTGCACTCGAGCTTGTTCACTGGTCCCGTTAGGGTTTCTAGCGGTCATATATCGATGGGGTGGTTTAGACATGAAATGGCGTGAGCGGCGAGCTGGTTGCGTGTCGAGGAAAACGCCTGCATTGTGATTTCTGTGCGACGGCGGGTGAGGAAGGCGGCAGAGAGGGCGCACCAGAGCCACACAAGCTCACGTCGGCATTGTGATTTTCTCGTTTTCTCATGAAAGAATGCCAGTGCTGGTGATGTCGATTCACCAATTTCCTCCACATAACCCACTCATGTACGCGTTATGTTTGTGGTTTTCTCGAGCAAAGTAACTCGACCGATACTACTCAGGACACTTTCATGCACCGCCAGCCATAATGAGGCATTCGACGCTAAGCCTGTTTTGTGTTGCTTATGTGCCGCTATATGACGCGGGAAGTGATAAGAAGCGTGACGACTTTGTAACAGACAGTCACGTCTGTCACATTGTCGGTGCTAACTGATGGACCACAGCGACATTTTACGCCAAATGAATATCGTTCGACTCGTTTCAAACACATAATACTCTCACGCTGGTGCGATCGTACAGTTCGTGTGCCTGCGGATGTGCGCCTGCCAATGCAAATATACCGCCGTTCAACGCCAACTGTATTGATCTATACTTGCTGCACATGCCGAGACAGAAAGGAAGTGCTCGTCAGTACCGTCATCGACGCTCAGCATCTGCTGTACGGGGCGGTGGGGGACGCTGTGGTCGGATGGCACCTCCTCACCCTGTGAAGCTGGCCGGCAGGGGCTGGTGACTCGTGCGCACCGCAGCCGCATCGTTGCCCCGCCCCCTCCCCCCTCTGACGCCCGCACCTTCCTTTGATGCCCCCCCCCCCTGACGGGGGGCGTCTGATGCCCCCTCACCTGATGCTTCCCCCCCCCTCCCAGGCCTGCACCTTTCCCTGACACCCGCGGGCCCTCTGAAGTCCGTCCCTTCCCCCTCTGCGTACTATACTTCGTCCCTTTGCCTACCATGCCACGGCTGTCTCGCCCCCACCTACCGAGTCTCTGCAGCAGGGGGTCGGGCGTCACCGTTCACAGGCTGCCTGTTCGGACGCCCCTAATGAAGTGATCGTACGCCTGTGCGCCTAGTTCGGTGGAGCACCCCCTAATTACCACCCAGCTCGTGGCCCGTCGTGGTGTCGGAAGTTTGTTCGACCACTGACTGTAGCTGTGGTGCATCCATCAGGCGTTTGCCCGGCACTCTCGTGCTGTGCTCTAGCAGTGAGCAGCGAGAGGTCGCCCACCACTTCTCACATGGCTTGTCATGGCATCATCAGCCCCCCTTCCCCCAAGCCTCGTTCCGGCGTCAGGCACTGGGGCGTCGCTCCCTCGCAGCCCGCTCCAGCATGACGAGCCGCTGCAGCAGCCGGTGCCGGGGCAGCTCGGCGAGGTCCCGGCGCCGACGAAAGCCCAGACCGACGCCGCTCACCAGCGCCGGGAACGCCGCGCCCAGCGTCATCACCAGCGCCAGCAGCCACATGCCTGTCGAAGGGCGACAGACACGTTAGAAAAAACAACCTCACCCCTGCCGGCGAAGGGGGTGGACATGTCACACCTGGCGGCTTGGAGATGCACCAGCGTCAGCCTACAGACCTGCCATTCATTTTTCATGTATTGATGCCCATTCACACACTTTTTTGATGCGTTGATTGATGCTCACCCCACGTCGCCAGGGCTGTGAAGATGGCACGGCATAGCCGTTCCATCTGGATTTTTCGCGTCAATGCTATGATCTCGCACGACAAAACTGGGTCGCAGAGGTTGAAAATGCGTCTACTCTCCTGTCCGTGGGCCAATTTCAGCACTCCTGCACCTGCACAATGTTTATTTCAGTCAATGCATTCGTTTACACGCATCAAATGCGTTAAAGATGAGTCCAGTTGAACACGCGAACGCGAACGGCGTTTTCTCTCACCGGCTCTGAAGTTGTCATCGTTGTCTCCCATATCCAGTCCCATCGTCTCCCCTGCCATGCCCATCAGGGACATGGTCAGAGCGGCGGAGCCGGCTCCTGCGAAGACAACATACATCGAACCCGATCCAGATATATCCAAACCCAAACATATGGGCGTTTGGCGATTCGTGTGGAGGTGTTGCACACATCTGTCTTGTTTTGCGCAACGTTACTGGAAATTACAGCCAGTTTGTTGAGGAATATAAGTTCCGTCGAACGATGTAACGGCCGTGGGAAGAGTGCTCAACCAGAATCACCAAAGTCAATCAAATGCCAATCACGATCACAAACATCCACGAACACAGTGTTGCCAACACTAAGCTGATCAGAGATCAATATTCATATGCAGTAGGAATTGGAGAACCTTTTAAATTTGGTAAAACTTAGCTCACAGTTAGACGTCAACTCTCAGCAACCAATCGCGCGAATTTTCCCAGACGCGAAGTCAAGTCCAAAAATCTGAGTCCGAGCCATCTCCGAGTTTTGCTACCGATTTTGAACCCAGAGTTCATCTTTGACACAGGGCATGAGTCCGAATCCGAGTCCAATTTCAATCATTTGCGTAAAATTACACGAATCACTCATTTGACGAAAGTACCCGGTGCGGACACAAAATTCCTGGGTGGTCGTTCCCATTCGTCAGAAGTTGCACGCTGTCTGCAGCCACTTTCGCCCTGGTAATGACTTCTGGCGTTCTTGAGAACGCCAGGAAAAGGCCATGCCCGTCATTTTGATCTGTCTATACTTCCGTCTCACCATGCATCCGAGTTTCGGTGCTTACCACACGTATGGCCTCACACCACTGACCTCAGGAGGACCGCACCCGCCGACAGCGCCGATGCTCACCGCAGCAACTGAGACCTGCACGGCGGCTGGACCGGCCTGCACGCGCTGCACACTCGACACCACTGCAGCGTCCCGGCTCGTGCAGACCGTCACGGATGACGAGCGCCATCGCAGCGGCGCCCTCCTGACCCGGTCGTCACACCGCTAACGGTGACGAGCAGGGTAACGGTGCCGCCCCGTGTGCGCTGGCGGGCAGTCGCCGCGCTCTCCTCCCAGTGTGGCGCGGCGCTGCCGGCACCAGGCTCGGGCGGGCCGGCCGCGGCGCCGCCGCAGTCTCGCGCTCGTCTCCCCGCCAGCAGGCAGTCGGCGTCTGCTGCACGGCGAGCTCCTCACCGCGGGAGACCGCCGCATGACGGCTGGAGGCCGGCGGTGAGGGCGCAGCCGGCGGCGGCGATGGGTCGGCTGGCGCCGGCGCTGCTGCTGCTGGCGCTCTGCTCGGTGGCGGCCGGCCAGCCCGCGCCCACCGGCGGCAGCAGCGCTCTAGTGCAGGTGCTGCGGACGCGCGTGCGACCGGCGCCACTCGTGCGTCAGGCAGGGTCGCCGGCCGGCCGGCAGACGGTGGTGGTGGGCGTGCCGCTGCCGCAGTACCTGCAGATGCAGACCATGGTGACGGCCCACCTGCAGCACCTGGCGGAAGCCGCGCAGTCTGGAGCCGCGCCGGCCGCGCCGTCGTCGCTCGCTCACCGTCCTGGCCCCGGCTCAGGAGGGCCGGCTCCCACCAGTCAGCCGTCTCCGGTGGGAGAGCGCGACGCTGCCGATCAAACCGACCAGACCGAGCTTCCCAGTGTGGAGCGGCGCGCCCCGGCGGTTGGGGCGAGTCCGCTCCCTGTCGCGGGAGGAGGGGCGCCCCCAGCGTCGCCAGAGCCAGCGGCGAGCGGCGGGACGGCGGCGCCGGCTGGGCCCAGCCAGCCGTTCCAGCCCGACCTCTCCGCGGTGGACTACTTCAGTCAGGCAGCGCAGTTCAACCAGCTGAGCCCGCAGGAGTCGGCCAGCCTGGGCGTCACCCGGCCCGGTCAGCCGCTCGCCACCGCTCCGACCGTGCCTGACGTCGCCGTAGCAGCAGGCGGGACCCCGGCGTCGAACTTCGCCCGGCCGGCCGGCGCCGCGCCCCACAACGGGCTGACGGCGCCCCTGGTGGCGGCAGACTTCGGCGTGCACCACCCTCATGTGCAGCGGCCACACGCGCAGCCCGGGCCCTTGGTGCCTGTGAGCGGCGGAGTCATCCCCGACGACCGCGTCCCGAGCGTCGGAGCCGGCGCGCTGTCGCCGGCAGCCGGCGGGCCCGGGCCGATCCGCCCGCTAATGACGCACAACCGGCCCGCCAACAACGTGATTTCGTCGTGCAGCAACGCCGGCGGCTCCTGTTACACGGGCGTCTCCCTGGGCGGCGGCGCGACGCCGCGCCCGGCAGCGGCCCCGGCGCCTGCGCAGCCCGGCCAGATGGGTGCCGGCCACCAGCCGGGCGCGGCCATCGTGCACAGCCGGCCCGTCGGTCAGCAACACCACATGGGCAACGGCAACGGCCGGCCCACGACGACGCCGCCGCCGCAACGTACCACGACGGCGCCGGCCACCGCCCGGCCGGCTCCCAGCGCCACCGCCACCACCGGCCGGCCGCCGCCGGACCGACGCACGGCGCTGGCGCAGGCGCTCCGCAACCCACTGCTGCTCACGCTCGGCGTCGTCGCCATCATGTCGGCCGCCTACATGGCCATCGCCATCGAGGAGAACAACGGTCTACAGGCGTTCCAGGTGGCGCAGCTACAGGCGCAGCAGGACGCCTTCGCGGCCAGCCAGGCGGCGGCGAGCTAGGACGGTGAGCACTGCCAGCGGGGCTAGGACATCAGTCGTCGCAGGGCTGTTGAACGATGATTATCAGCCGATTTGCATATCCACTTTACGATTTGTTCTGCCTCTTTGGTGGCCTAATATTGGAATTTCCCATGACTGGTTGGAGCACTGGGCAGGGGCCAGCAAAGCATCAGATCATTTCAGAGCCAGACCCTGGATCGCGTTTTCAGAAGGTGGTAGAGGGCTAACAAAGCACCAGACTATAGCCAGCCTCAACTGGGATTTGGCACGCGGTCGCGGGTGAACACTCTACCAGATGGTCGTGGGTGAACACTCTACCACACAGTCGTGGGTGAACACTCTACCAGACGGTCGTGGGTGAACACTCTACCACAAGGTCGCGGGTGAACGGTCTACCACGCGGCCGCGGGTGAACACTCTACCAGACGGTCGTGGGTGAACACTCTACCACACGGTCGCGGGTGAACGCTCTACCACGCGGCCGCGGGTGAACGCTCTACCACGCGGCCGCGGGTGAACGCTCTACCACACGGTCGCGGGTGAGCACTCTACCACGCGGTCGCGGGTGAACGCTCTACCACACGGTCGCGGGTGAACACGCTACCACACGGTCGCAGGTGAACGCTCCACCACACGCGCTGCATTGGCTCCTGCAAGCGAGATCCCCGGTCAGGCTCTGATTGGTTCTCTCATATCACTTGATCCTGGATTCCATTGGCCTGCTTTACGGACATCGTGACCTTTTCCCCCGACTCCCACTGGTTCCTGACATCCATTGCTCTTTTTTCTTCTCAGAAACCAGGCCCTGTTCCCGCCATTTTATCTCGCAAACACCAGACGCTGGTTACTGGTTCCCATTGGCTCTCCCACAAGCAACATATCCTGGTTCTAGCTTGCAAGTGTCCATTAATTAAGTTTCAAACACCAAAGCCTGATTCCTGGTTCCCGTCAGTCTGTCGCAAACACCAGGTCCTGCTTCCTGGTCAATAGTGATGATTTCAACACCAGTTCTAGTTGTAATTTAGCGGTTGCCTTTATCACTGCACAGGCGCATCGTCTACTATGAGAGGTGTCGTAGAGTGATTCCGTAATATGCGCTTGCATGGTGCTGACTATCTTTATCATTGAACAGGTGGTCCATCTGAGATGAGGAGGTGTCGTAGAAAGGTGTCTGAAAGCGATTTGTCATATGCCCTTATATGGTGCTGAATATCACCCACATCGGTTCGCAGTACACAGTAGGTATTTATGCCATCTTGAGTGACTATATTTACAAGACCACAACCAGCAAAGACTACGAAAAAGTTTAGACATGAACTGGCTGTCGGCGACAAACAGCAGTGTTTGAGGATTGTATATTCATCGAAAACGCTGTCCAGAACCATAAGAATGGCGTGGTTTCATCAGCGATTTAGAATTATTAATAAAGACTTCATTGCTAGAACTGTTTAACTGAAACTTGCGAACCGCCACTGGTTTCGGGCAACAAGTTATTTCTTATGGTTTCATGAACATCGTTATACTGGATCTTCGGCTTTGGTTAGATACTAGGTCCCATTCCAATTTTGTTGGATACCCAGACTGAATCTCGACTTTTGCTGAATCCCTGGCTGTATTCCAGGCTGGACTCTGGTTCTTCCTGGATCCCTTGCCATAATTGAACTGGATCCTGGTTTTCCGCGGATTCCTGTGTCTGTTCCAAGGTGGATCTTTTTTCGCAGGATATTTCGGCTCAGCATCGGAGTGGAGGAGGATGGAGAAGCGAAGATGATAATCTCACCCTAGTTCCGAAAAGGAAACAACCGGCGTGGTGACCTGAGAACAAATACTGACTCCAACATAGTGAACAGTGCTGTTGGGACTTGCGCGGCGCCAGACGTGACCTTGACATCCGGTTCAAGATGACGCAATCGTGACGGGGTTCACATTTACTCATGGCGACAGCTCACAAAGCGTATTCAGGACCAAACATCATTGCACAGGTTTTGACATTTTGGCAGTGACGTGCCACGACCTCGGTGTTTCGAGAATCCGGTTCAACTAGATCCACGGCGGCCAGTTGGCCGCTCGATCAAAGGTCTGTCCCGCGGTAGAAGCACATTTTCAGCATTATCAGGAAGAGTAATTTTATACTTTGCACGGGGACAAATCACCGTAAACTCGCATGCAAATCCCGTATTATATTATTCGAACATTATGTGTACTTTCTCATATCCTTCACTTCACTACTCCGTCACTGTCAGGAAAGCTTTTAAATCGAGCACCGAAGCGAGTGGCCAGAATCCCATCCATCCCGCCAATCGAGACTAGAATCCCATCAAAAGTTTGTGTTCTCTCGTCTCGCGCCTCGTGTCCGAGGTCACATCTCCCCAACCACGCACACACGGGGCTGTCGCGGTGCGCATGACCTAGTCACACATCGTAACATTATTCTCACGCCTTTTCAGAGTCTGAGAAATCCGTTCATTCAGAACCTTGCGCCGCGCAACAGCGCACCACCTCGGTGACGTTTGCGGCCGCGACAGCGCACCACCTCGGCGACGTTTGCGGCCGCGACAGCGCACCACCCCGCTGACTTTTACGGCCGCGACAGCACACCACCTCGGCGGCTTTGCGGGCGCGCCGCTTCCGCCAACTTCCCATCGGTCGGCGCGCCGCGTAATGTCATGTGTCACTGAGTTTCGCCCAAGGCGATGTTTCGCCACAGAGCTGCGCCTGTCGCGGCGGGCTTCAGACATCAACTGCATTGATACGCGTGGGTACGCTGGCTCTAATTATGATTATGGCCCGTGGGTGTAAAATGATTATCCTGTTTAGGACATTCATCAAGGCTGTTGCAACGTCATAATGCCTTTCCGCTATTTCTGCGGATGTATCTTAAACATCTCCGAACACGTGCCCTGAAACTTGGTGACTTCTCCTAAACATCAGTTTCACACAGTCTATCAGAACTGTAGCTCCCTGCAGCATTCATAAGCGACTTCATATATGTTTTTGTATTGGTGCCAGGATGAACCTCGAGCTGGTTCAAGCGAGTCCGCATTTAAAAACACTCCATATTAGGGCCATATGGAAAACTTGACCACGAGGCCACCAATTGACATGCCCGATGTTTGGTTGGCGCCTGCCAATCGCAGATTATTTCAAAACCGTTTCCAAGTTTTATTAACTTCGTCTTCACGTGACATGCGAGGCCGCTGATGGCCCTACACATTGATAAAAGTACGTTCCTAAAGGGAGTGTTCCACATTAATTTGCGGTTTTGAGCTGAAATAACCCTTTTGAAAATCATCCGGTGCAGTTTACAGTCCTGTCCTTAAGACCCAAAACACTCTAGTTTCTGACCCACAAGCCCGCAAACATCTGCAGACCACTTCTACTTCAGCGCGGACCATTCTAGGCCATTCAGGCATGCATGGTGCGATAGTAACACCGTTCATCGCTATCCTGCTATTCCACTGGTTATGCACCGATCAAGGTCAGACAGAATATTGTCGTCCAGCCGTTCGCATCTGGCAATCGTGAGCACGATTTCCAGGTGAAACGGCCGCCAAATGGCATTCATACAACGTTCAGCAAGCTGTGCAAGCTCCAATCATGAAGCACGTCTTTTTATTTCAACTGTTTGAGACGTTTCGGCAGATTCGGGGCATTTCGCGCCTACAAGATATTCTTTCAAAGCAGTGTAGCTAAGTATGTGAAGAAAAAACACCTACGTTTGTTGACGTTTAAATCGCTTCGAGCAAATCGGTAAGTTTGAAAACGTTGGAGAGAATATTTAGCAATTGAGGACAGTCATCGCCAGGATCTTTAAAAAAATGAAAATCCGACACTGTGCGTACGCCTTTGCGTTGTTGTTGATATTTTGTGCACTCAGTAATATGTTTACCGAAAGTGGATGATCGCACGGCTGACAGTGAGGACAAGGGTGACGGAAGTATACTTATGTAACTATGTGTGTGTGGTGTGCTCAGTTCATAGACGGGCCAACACCTTCTCCTCTAAGCGGTCTGTACGGGTGGTCAAGGAGTAATGTCTGGTTGGATATCGTGAAGCTGTGTTTTGGTAGTATCGGTCCATTGTCGTGGCCAGGAATGTTTTGTCAGCGTGCGAAGCGAAGATTTTGTAGATGCATGATCAACGGGGATCTCTATGATGTGTGGGGCTGTCGAAGCTTCCTTAGCTAGCTGGTCAGCCCGCTCATTGCCCGTGATGCCTCTATGCCCTGAAATCCACAAACTAATGATGTTCATGTCCTGTGTGTGTAATATATGATAGAGATTGACGATATTAACAAGATGGTGGTGAGCGAAGTCTGGGTCAATGAGAGATTGTACAGCTGCCTTCGAAACTGAGCAGATCGTTATTGTCCTCGTTGTATGGGCGTGTTGTTGAATGTGCTGTGACGCGAGAAGTAGGGAAAACAATTCAGCCAAATATACTGAGGTGTCATCTGGTAACCGACAATTTTATAGCAACACTCAGCGCAAAATGTTGCACACAGGGTGTGGTCATTGGCCCTAGAGCCATCGGTGTAAACAAAACTGCTATTTTGATTATTGACAATTTGACGATTAAATGTCTGTTGACCATAAATGTTGTGAAAAAAACGTGTGGGGTCGTCAAAAAGAAACAAAACTTTTCGAGGGTTTAACTGCTATGGTAGTATCATTAAAGCATGTGGCACGGAAGAAGGCGATACAACAAACTAGAAAGTCGCACAGCAGACAGTGGTCTTGCAAGTCCTGACCGGCATTCTGCAGGCCCTATGTAGTTGTGATGAGTGCGAGGTAAGATATGTGTAGATATAAATGCTGGGTGATTGGGATTCGTCGGAGGGCAAGAGACATAACGTGGGCGTCCAACTGAAGCGCTGAAATTTGAGAAGTGCGCAAAACTCCTCGGACAATTCTCAAGAATATATTCGGTATGCTATTATGAATACGGAGCCGTATTCAATGATGGGAAGAACTAATTACTCGTATAATAATAATAACATTGGGCGGTCGGCACCGTACCGTGTCCTGGAAATGCATCTAAAAAAATAGTCTAGGCGTATGGAGCGAGCATGCTCGACGTGCTGTCGCATCGATAGTCAAGAAATGCCAAGAAATTTGAAAGACGAAACAAAAGGAATGTCCATCTAATCGGAGCCGAAAATTGGGAATATCACGCATATTTCTACCGAAAATGACAACTGCAGATTTGGGGCGGAGGAGCGGAGCCCATAACGCCCTGACCACTGCTGCACCTTGTTTAGGGCGGCTTGGGGGCGTGGCAGGGAATGGTCATACACAGTGCCAGAGCACCAGACTGCGCTACCGTCCGCAAAAAGTGAAGGAAAAATGTCCCGTGGAAGTGAGTCAAAAGTCGTTTATCATGAAATTGAAGGCAATCTGTAAGATACAGCTCCCCTGTGGGGGGAGGCCGTTCTCTAGATGGTGAGTGTCAGAAGCGGCAGAGCTGCATCAAGAGCTGCACTCTTGAGCTGCATCAAGAGCTGCACGCTTCGCCCGACAATAGCTTATTTAAAACGATGCGGGAGTTTCTCCAACCGTTCTCGCACGTAAAACGAGATGTCGTTTGTGTTTTCCATATTTATGTAAAATTCAACCTTCTAGCCGTAGTATCGTATACAGGCATAATGTATCGACCACTCTCATAACAAGTCATAAGTCTTTGAAGGTAGATCTACCGCCCGCCTTAGCATGATGCATCGACCGCCCTCATAATAAGCTATAAGTCTGAAGGTAGAGCTACTGCCCGCGTTAACGTAATGTTAGTAATAGCATGTGCTGCGAGGGTCATGTCAAGTAACCGACCTAAAGCCAGGACGGCGAACAGGTCCAATGTACGTAGGTCGTTTGACAGCTTTGCACTCAATTATCGTTGTGATGACTAACGTTACCGATGAGCCTTTTGAATGCCCGCCTTCATCTGTCCACATGTTAACAAAGTAAGTAAATTATGTTACTTCTGCTAGGATTGCATAGGTGCGTCAAATGTACAATTGTTAATGTCCGTGAAGTTAGCGATTTATTCTGCGATTTATTCAACGACGAGTTCCGATTTTTCTAAAAAAAGGTCTCGAGGGAACTAGGAACGAGTGAATCATGTTTTGATAAAATAATCAATACAACCAACAACCAGGGTCTGACATTTGTGAAATAAAACTACTGCGGGCTGGAACCCGTGCCCATGATTTTAAAAAGGGTCAGTCAGGACTAGGAACCCCAAACCGGTGCTTTCAAAACATATAACGGGGTCCATGAGCCTGAAGAAGGTCTTGTTTTTACAGAGTGTCAATGGAAGTCGGGAACCATCATTGCAAACCAGGCACATCTGTGGTTGGTACCGGGCACAAGAGCGACACGTGACGATCAGCGGCCGGAGCACAGCCGGAGCACGGCCGGAGCACCACTCGGCCATCCATAATGCATGCTTCGCCAACCGCCCGCTGTACCCATACATTCTGAGTCACGCCGCCTGTCTGAATACGTCACCGCATGCCCTTGACGGCCGTCACATTCGGACTATGACCCGGCAAGCCAACGGCTGCGGACGGCGGCGACAAAACGCATCCGTGTGGCTGACATCCGAGTGCTCCGTTATAGGACGCCAACACAGCAGCCGCGTGCCATGACAGCAGGCCGCAGGGGAGCGTAGGTTGGTATTGGGTGTTCACTAAGACAAATTACTGTGCAGTTTGGCCACTCGGGATTGCGGGCAAGTTTGAGGTAAAGTGAGTCTTGATCAGATTTTAATTGGACTGGGTCTAATAACAAGCCAAATATTTTGGCACGCGCACAGAACAGTTCGGAGACCTCCCCTGACATCTAGTGACATCTCTGTTCGTCGTCCGTTGCTGTCACATCACCAGGTAGCAATTCTGCGGTCTCCTGATATCCAACATCCATTTCTTCAATTACGCATATATGCTAGTTTCCACCAATGCCAGACTGTGTCTGCAAAAATGCACAACGGAGGCTCGCACAATGTTGACAACACACATTTTTGGAATGGGAATATGACATCTGTTGATGTTTTTCATGAATTTGATGAGCAATAGTAGGCACATGCTTCTCAAAGGGTTCTTTGGCTTTTGTTTGCTTGCGCCCGAGGTAAAGGCTACTTTGCGGCACGCTGCTGCATTACTTATTTCTCTATCTATACATGTATATATATATATATAATATATATATATATATATATATATATATAATATATATATTTGCGCGTGTATTTATGTGTGTATATATTATGCTGCATGTCATGCCATGCATAGAGAGATAGAGAGAGAGAGAGAGAAGAGAGAGAGAGAGAGAGAGAGAGAAGTAAGAGACGCGAGATGAGAGAGAGAGGAGAGGAGGTTCCTAGACCGAGAGAGTAGAATCTTGATGATAGTATCGAGGCGAGGAGAGAGATAGGAACCAGAGAGAAGTATTGAAGATATGCATATAGCATATCGAGCTACAGTCTTTCTTTAGGTCTGCTTTTTCTCTTCTCGAAGTAGACCTAGAGAGATAAGAGAGAGAGAGAGAGAGAGAGAGAGAGAGAGAGAGAGAGAGAGAGAGAGAGAGAGAGAGAGAGAGAGAGAGGAGAGAGAGAGAGAGAGAGAGAGAGAGAGAGAGAGAGAGAGAGAGAGAGAGAGAGAGAGAGAGAGAGAGAGAGAGAGAGAGAGAGAGAGAGAGAGAGAGAGAGAGAGAGAGAGAGAGAGAGAGAGAGAGAGAGAGAGAGAGAGAGAGAGAGAGAGAGAGAGAGAGAGAGAGAGAGAGAGAGAGAGAGAGAGAGAGAGAGAGAGAGAGAGAGAGAGAGAGAGAGAGAGAGAGAGAGAGAGAGAGAGAGAGAGAGAGAGAGAGAGAGAGAGAGAGAGAGAGAGAGAGAGAGAGAGAGAGAGAGAGAGAGAGAGAGAGAGAGAGAAGAGAGAGAGAGAGAGAGAAGAGAGAGAGAGAGAGAGAGAGAGAGAGAGAGAGAGAGAGAGGAGAGAGAGAGAGAGAGAGAGGAGAGAGAGAGAGAGAGAGAGAGAGAGGAGAGAGAGAGAGAGGAGAGAGAGAGAGATGATGAGGAGAGAGAGAGAGAGAGACGAGAGAGAGAGAGATGTATCTACATGTATTATATATATATATATATATATATATATATATATTATATTATATATATATATATATATATATATATATATATATATATATATATACGCAAAGAAGGCTCAATAGGGTGCCTACAACCACTAACCCCTCGTCCGCCAACAGACTTCAACTATCATGCAATCTTGCAACGGTCTGTTGGCAGTGAGCAAGAAGAGGGATTCGATGAATGGTGCAAAGGCATCAAGCTGACCACCAGGCATGAGATGTCATTTTTTCAGAGTGAAAACTGATGACGTTGTTCTGCAGTAACTTTGTTTCGAAAGCTGCTCATCAACGCTGTGCTATTGTTTTGCTCCAAAAACTACGAAAATGAAGCATCTCTTCTGTAGGCCAGCTATCTTTGATATCAACACAGCAGACAGTTTGCAGCTTAGGTGGCCCGTCTCGACCCAGCCTAGCCAGTCATGCCTTAAACGGCCTCATAACTTCACATCCACTGAACATGACGTCACACATTTTCCATAAAATCAGCACAGCTCCTTGCCTGTGTTATTTTGCATTTTCAATGATTTCCAAGGTATTACACACTACTTAATAAGAGGGAGATTTCTCAAATTTGTTTCCAAATTTCGTCGGTGACAGTGAGAACATTTGTCCACCCCTGCCTGAGCGGCCGCGCGCATCTTCACACGTATGGTGTTGACGTCATATTGTGCGGTCCTCCTTTTTTGTGACCAGCGAAGTTGAGGTCCCCATGCTGCCCCATCGTCCCAATCAGAGCTTGGTAAATTAGAGCAACTGATAGACAAGTGACATGAAAAGCAATAGGGTATGTGTTATAAAAAATGATTGATGCTTTCCGCAGCAGTGTTTGCTGGTGGAATATCACAACGGTGTAATGCAGTGTCGCATGGGATCCAACGTAGCTCATCCCTCAATGCGGTGCAGAGCCACCGCATACATTTATCCGTACTTCATCAGGGTAGGCTATCGTCGAATGTGGTCCAGCCACGGACCAGGCATGGCTGCTCTGCTTATCGGTGGCGACATGACCCAGGAAAGCGCGCGGCGTCTGATCTTGCCTGTGATTCAGAAACTCGCTGAGCAGGTGGAACGCCCGCGGTCAGCACACAGATTGGGTCTGCGGAGGGTCAACGCCGGCGTCGCGCCGCAAACGGATGTGCCGTTCGGGGGGCATTACTCACTGATAGCCGGCTGACAGGTCCGCCGTCGCTTTGCCATGGTGCCACGTCCGGCGCGTAAAGGTCCCGCCGGCGGCACACGGTCAGCGGCTGGCAGTGGAGCGCCGCAATAGCGATGGCGCTCCCCGTGAAGCTGGTGGGCCTGTGCTGGCCGCTGGCCGCCATACTCCTGCAGGTGAGACTCGGGTGCTCCTCCGAGGCAGCCGTTGGGCTCGCGCAGGGTCACAGCTGTGGTGTAATTAAACGACCAGAGAATGCCCGACCGCCAGACTTAGTTTTCAGCAAAACTGACGGTTCTGAGACTTACATCCCCCGCTCAGGCATCACACTCTGCAAGCGAATGCGGAGATTGCCTTAGACTGGTGCCACCCTGGCATCCAGAGGCTGATGACAAGCTGGTGACATCGACTAAGATTGTCACTAGGCTCAGGCTGCAGATGAATGTTGGCAACCCGAACGCAGATCTGGATTGTCACGTCTCGGCACATCGGCCCTTTCGTGCCCAGATATAGATGATTATGAGGCATGCTGGCATACCGGCATACACACAGCCGGTATACGGGCACTTCCAGTCTCAGCTTGGCGAACCAAACTAGGCATGTCCAGCCGTCAGGTCTTTGCAGATTGTCTGTCGGTATGCACGCTAACATGATGCCTGGGGGTCAGAGGCTGGATGCACTTGCTTGCCATAAATTCACATTTCGTTCAGCTTGTCAAAGCCCATGCAGGCTGGAGGTCAACTTACGAATAGAGGTGACTTTACCCATACGATAAGATCTGAAGCTCCAACAGATTTGGCGCGTCACTGTGATCAAATTTGTTGGACCTTTGGACGCCTGAAGCTCAGATGGCTGGGTTCTCTAGCTTGCAGTCATGTTGCCTTTTTATAAATTTTCGGGCTCCCTCTAGCTCGCGGGTCGGCATTGGTTGGAATGCAGGGATGACAAACGGCCTGTTCCGAGGCATTCAGCTGGCGTCTGATGCGAATTGGCTAGATGACCACAACTTGCCACAACTTTACAGTACTACATCTTCCATTTGGCTGGACCAACTCCAGTTCGCACGGTATTTGACGTCGGCGAGAGGTGACGCCAATGTGGCCCATATGTCAAATTCCGACAAGAGTCCGCGACCTCTGGATATCAAACTGATAGTTCAGTACGTCTGGTGCTAATACTGTGAACGTATGCGTGGATTGTAGTTTTGTCTTACCTGAGATCTCGACGTCAGTCATAGAAGACAACCATACTAGCTCTAATTCAACCCTTAATATATTAATTTAGCGTGTTCTTTGCGTGCAGTTATGACGGGTTCTCTAAATTTCAAATTGCTGGATGAATCAACTTGTCCAGCGCAAGCCTTGACTTCACCTACCAAAATCTATCCAGCCTAAGAATTCGTGTTTATTCACGGTAAGCTTCATGCAGATCGAAACAAAATTGATCCATGGCTGAACTGGAGGGCTTCCGACCATGCATACTCACCTGTTTTTTCTGTCAAGCCGCACGTAATCCGGGAATTTGGAGTGGTGATTATGTGAAATCCATGTTCAAGCATGTTACAAACCGAAGCATGAGTAAGTTGTTCAGTGCATTAGCGAGGAATATTAGTCACATGGATAAGACAGTAGTGTCAGCCTTATTTCTCGGAAAAACCAGGAGAAAAGAGGTATGGTTAGGTTGATATTTTGGCAACATGCCTTTCTCTAAGCAATAGCAGAAGTGTTGGTTTCTATTATTCAGAGAAGAAGTTATTATTCAGAAGTTTCTATTATTTCGAGAAGGGCATGTTGCCGAAATATCAACCTAACTATACGTCTATTCTCCTGTCTTTTTGCGAGAAGTAAAGCTAATACTATTGTCTTATCCAAGCATGAAAACATAAATTACTTGTGAAGGTCAAGATATGCTAATCACAGAAATGACTATCTATAACTCATGAAGATTGAAGTGTCAGAGAAGGCGACATGAATCTTCCGTAGCACGCAATCACGAGCAATGCTGAATATTACAATTGTCTCGGCGGAGAGCAGAAATGTCGTATTCTGCAACGTTTTCAACTTCACTCGATGAAGTGAGGACACATCCCAACACAGGCAGGGGAGAACTTTTTAACTTGGTTCTTGTCATGCATCACAACGGGGCTTAAGTTCACAGGTGGAGGGTCAGCCACATTGTCCTTCTGTGCTTAATCATTTTGTTGGCCACGGCTGACCGGATCCAATATCTGACTCCGGCTCCGCACGAGCTAAGTTGCAGCCGATTCGAACCATTTCATGCATCTCACACATTCTGTCCCACATTCTACAGCTTTGATGCTAGTCATACTTTGCATATAACTATTTATTTCGACACATTGGATACACCGAGAGGTTCATATACCGTTTCTAGCTTGCAATCCACTCAAGACATGTTCCCCATTTGGCGCATTCGCAACGATTCTATGGTTTATAGCTGATCCGATTTGTTCGCAAGTGTTCGTATAGTTGCCCCTGGTTGTAGACAGGACCGAGCACTTAATGCCTACACTAACATTATTTAGTAGGTAAGTTGTATTTCTGGCAAATGTCCATCTACGCCCTTACCTGTCCTGAGTGTTGGTGGCACCACGGTGACCAACACTGCTGAGGTATGCGGCCATATTGGGGCGTACGTTCCTGCGACAGTCCTGGCTGGGTTCTCAGGACCCTGCATTTATGCGACACAAGACACTGAGTGAGCGTTATCCAGTTAACTTCCACTCTTCAAACACCGATACTTACGTCAGGTTTTCGATGCTTGAACTCATGACGGCCATTGCCAGGACTGAAACATAGCATCAGGTCCTGATCAAATCACCAGAGGTATGCTTCAGAACCTAAAAAGTCAGTCTCTTTCATCACTATTAAACGCCTTCAACTACATCTGAGACACTAACGCCTTTCCGCCACAATGGAGTGAATCTATCATTGTTCCAATTTTCAGACCAAAGAAGGACGGATTAGATCCACGACACTACAGACCAGTATTCCTCACCTCTTGCGTGTACAAGGTCTTCGAAAAGATCATTAGTGCGAGACTCATGTGGTTTTTAGAGACTGAGGGCCTGCTGACCAACTCCCAATGTGGTTTTCGGAAAAAATCGATACACCCTGGACCATCTGGTTGTTTTAGGCACCGCAGTCCAGAAGGCTTTCAGACAGAAGCAACACGTTTTAGCAACATTCTTTGATATTCAATCCGCCTTTGACGTCGCCTGGCGTCACGGAATTCTCTCGAAGCTTCACAAATACGGTGTGCGCGGGCACATGGGCTGTTTTCTAGGAAACTATCTTTGTGACCGTTCTTTTAGAATTCGAGAAGGGAATGCCTATTCGGGGAGACTCCCGCTACCTAACGGTGTTCCGCAGGGCGGAATATCGAGCGTGGCGCTGTTAACGCTCATGGTGAACGATATCGGGACACGCTGCCTGCGCGCGTCAGGCGTTCGTTATTTGTGGATGATTTTGTCATTTGGGTTCCGGCATCCACCACGCCATTGGCAGCGCGTCAACTCCAGCTCTGTGTGTATAAAGTCGCCAAATGGAGCTCCACCAGCAGTCTTACACTATCAACGACATAGGCAGTGTGCATGCACTCTCGCAACAGAAAGAAACATTGCAGTGATCCACGCGTAAGCCTGTGTGGTAGCACTTCCCTGATGGTTGATAGCTTTTGGATCTGGTTTTAGATCGCCGTCTTTCCTATGTAGGCCACTTCAAGCATCTTCCCACTAGGTGTTTTAAGGCCCCAGGCATCCTTAAGGTGGTATCACGTATGACGCATGGGGGAGACCGCAAAGCTTTGGTCATGCTGTATCGCTCATTGATTAAGTCCAAACTCGAGTATGCACGCGCAGTCTACGACTCGGTCCGCGAATCCAGCGAGAAGACGCTGGACAGCATTCATCATCAAGGAATACGTATTGTTACTGACGCTTTCCGCACGTTACCCACGACGAGCCTGCTAGTAGACGCCAACGAGTCACCACTGGAGCTGAGGCACCGTTATTTAGCTGTGCGGTACGCGTTCAGGATATGCCAGTTTCGCACGCACCCAGCACACGACGCGATCTTCTCCGCAGATCTGGTGAGTTTCTTTTCTCAGAGAGGGTAGGGAAAACAAGACCACTCTGTATACGTGTAAGTGAATGCCTACGCGCCGCTGGAGCTGATATGCACCAAATACAGCCTCGCGTTCTTCCACTCGCAAAACCATAGCTACCTTTACCCCCCACGTATGATACATCACTTACCAGGTTCTCCAAGGGACTGACGCACGCTGCTAAACTGAGATATGAATCACGAAAGCTCATGAGCACAACGCATGGACGGTCAGCACACTTCTACACGGATGGATCCAGAACGAACCTGTGTGCGGGTGCGCATTTGTGTCGTCGCGAGGCTCTGAATAGACCGAGTTACCGTCCATCGACGTCCGTTTTTACTGCCGAATTTCTCGCCATCCTGAGCTGTCTAGACTGCGACGTAACCTACCTTCGTACACAGTATTTACTGACTCGCTCAGTTCGGTTTTGAATATCCAAAACATGTCGACGGCAGGCACATATTTAACGCAGCTGAACGTAAGTAAACTTTTCAGGCTGCGGCAGAGGGGCCAGCAGGTAGTGATGGTTTGGATCCCCAGCCACGTTGGCCTGGCTGAAAACGAGTCGGCTGACCAGGCTGCCAAAGCACCCATCCTGCTGCCGCTTAGCGGCGCCGTGTGAGTTCCTGCGAGCGACCTGTACGCGTCAATAAAACTCTACGTTACAGGAGAATGGCAGGCAAGGTGGGATCAGAAGAGCAGCCAGAATAAGCTCAAACCCATTAAGCTTTAGATAGGCCACTGGTCGTCCTCACTTTGGAAGTCGAGGAAAGAGGAAGTCATATTGAGCCGTCTACGCACTGGCCATAGTCATAGCGCGCACTTACTCCGGCTGAGTAACGCAGCAGACTCCCCTACATAAAATAAGTGCGGTGAGTTCCTAACTGTCAGGCATGCACTGGTGGAATGAGCATATCTAGTTGATGAAAGAAAGCATTTCTTTGGACCTAAAGTTACCCTGACTTCACTCATAGGTGAACATCCAGAGACCAACGTACGTGACGTGGTACTGTTCTTTGGACCTAAAGTTACCCTGACTTCACTCATAGGTGAACATCCAGAGACCAACGTACGTGACGTGGTACTGTTCTTTGGACCTAAAGTTACCCTGACTTCACTCATAGGTGAACATCCAGAGACCAACGTACGTGACGTGGTACTGTTCTTTGGACCTAAAGTTACCCTGACTTCACTCATAGGTGAACATCCAGAGACCAACGTACGTGACGTGGTACTGTTCTTGATTGTTGTTGGAATCTACATGATATATTCAACTCAATGGCACCCTGAAGTCGCCGTGTGTTTAAAAAGTGAGGAAAGCACAGAATGGACTGCGTAGCTGACGCGCTCTATTATACCAATCATCATCATCATTGGTAAATGGTCGCCAGTGTTCACCATTCGGCACATTCGCTAACAAGTAGACTACAACTGCTTCTACTACGGTACACTACAGTGACATTGGGGAGGTGATGGGGGGTTACTGCACTACGAATGCACCTAGTACAAGTGATCAGACCGGGTGACTAGAATGGTGAAAGCAGGGGCTGATACAGAGGATAGGGGGTGGGATGAGAAACTTAGCATTAACCCTGCGACGTGAAATAAAAAAAAAACGGTGTTTCTCTTTGCCTGCTTATTTTCTCAGAGAACCCGCCGTTACCGGCTGAAACGTGTCATGCGTTCGCTCTCCGAAAAAGCTCGCGCCGTTGAAAGCTAAAGGGAGAAGCTTGCCACGCACCCTCGTGCTGTTAAGGCATCAAAGGTCCGAATCGCTGCTCCGATGGCCACCGCATCACGCCCGTCGCCAACGTGTTTAAAAAATGTCCCGAATTCCCTGCCACCTGTACAAGCTCTTGAACATGTGAAATGACTGGAATCAGCTGGCAACATTGCAAGGCTACGCAGACCCGTCGCATTGGCCAGTAGCTATACAAAGTTCTGCGGTCAAGTTCAGGATGGCAAGTCGATTGAATGTGTAGAATGTGCCCAATATATTTCGCTGCGTGGGAATGCAAGACTGATATGAAATGCGACAAAATATCGGGTGAATCGGAGTCACGAAACGTATTCGATGTGTCGAATTTATCGAAGGTCTCCAGCACAGAGGCGTGCGTGCGTCTAAGAATAGAATATGGGAGAGTAGCACGCCGTTGCTGCCAGGCTGCACAGCTCCACGATCTATGGCACAGCTCGAAATATTTAGTTGAAGTGGAGATTTGCTGGACTGAAAAGCTGCTTTTTGCAATGCAACTGTTCTGCCAGATCTCTGGAGAAAAATATTGCTTGATCCTTTAACCCATGCCAGACGTGGCCATTTTTACACCCTCGCTCGACTGGAAGTGTGGGGGGGGGGGGGCTGAGAGACCCTCAGGATAGCTTGAAACTAAGACAGATCAATGGTATGGAAAGAGACGAGGGTGTTGTTGGTTGCCCAAGCCATCCAAATATGTCCGTCTGCTATTGGGATATGTAGCTTATAGTTCAGTGACTTTAAATGGGCATATCCTAAATTCATTAAAGCGTTCTTGCCGATATCATTTGCAAACCAAGGAGTAACAAGCAATACCGTAAGCTACGTTGCACCCTTCACCGTATTCCGGTTACGCAAATGTTCTTTTTTGGGTGTATGAGTCAATAAGTGACCTCTCGAGTCATGGAAATACCACCACAGCTTAACTGTCCATTGCGATGTATCATACTAAGCAAAGTAAGATAACGGTGAAAAGACTGATGTGTTGCTCATCGGTTAAGCTGTCCAAATGTACTTTTTTCTTTAGGCGTTGATTTATCATCTCTGAGTTCAAACCAGGACATTGAGGTCATGCAGGCTTTCCATTGCTATACTATGCAGATACTTGGGCTGCGATCATCGGGTAAATGTAAGTTGCATCTTGAACACTGTTTTACTGTGGACTAGTTTTGATTATTTGCATTTCACCTTGGAAAAGTAAGACACGCTTCAAGGGTTGACTATTTCCGCAATTCGGGATATGTTAATCATGTTAGGACGATGCGATATGACATTCGAATTTATATGACGTTTCCAGATGACTAGCATTTAAATACCATGTGAGGGACCTCCACCAGGTCAAACAAGACGGCAGGGTCTTACAGTACATTGTAACAATGATTAAAATGTAGATGTTATGTAATGAATAGCACGGCTAAACTAGCGCGCTTAAACTGTACTATACACATGGCAGCTGCAGTCATAGTCTTGGGCAGGACAGCTCAGATGCCGCATGCAGTCGCTAATGATTGAAGGCAGCGGTCTTGGTCGATATTTGGAGGATCAGCATCTTCTGCGGGCAAGCACCTAAAAGCAAAGCGAGGTAAAAAGGAGCAGTCACAGATGCGGCATGCCTGGATCAGCCACGGCGCAATTTCCGCAGACCGGTGCACGTGTGTTCTCCATCTCCCTGATCCAATATGACTTTGATCCAATAAGTTGTATGCCATCAGTCACATGATTTTGGCCAACATGACATTGATGCAGTGATTCATATGCACCAGTTTAGCGGATGCAGCAGTTCAGTGACTCATCAACATATTCTTGCAAATGCAAGTGCCATAAACTCCGTTTACAAATAGTAGCTACATATGTTTGATCCAGCTTGACCCCTGAGGAACTGGAGCTCATTTTGAAGCACAAAAAACGCCTGACATTACTGACGGCAGAATAGATTGCATTTATGAAAAAAACTGATATTGCCTAAATGCCAACTAGTGAACTCTCGTCGATTTGGCGAGAAGCCTGACTGACATGACCCTCACAAATGCATCATAGGCCACGGCATATTCGGAGATGATCGCTGAAAGGTTGACGGGAGGATTGCAAAGGGTATGAAGTCGCCCGCCAAAAATGAGCGAGATATCTTGAATTACTACAAATCGTTTAAGGATAAACATCAAGAGCTGTCAGAACCCCCCCCCCCTTTCTCATGCCAGCACGAGGGCAGGGTTAAATCCAGCTATGGAAGTAAGCAAGGCGAGTGAGTGCATGCACTGCATAGACTTTGACCCGCTCCGTAAAACTGCAAATATTTTGACCAAGCAAATTATGTAATTAGGCCCTGGAATGATATGTTACTTTACGTGTCAGCCTGTCCCAAACCGCCGCGGCGCCCAGAAAATGTTTGAGGTTCCGCAACTGTCACGGATTTCACATGCCATATGAATGCGATTTTTCATAAGGGAGTGGCCAACCGACAATTGTGACCCCACTTGGCTATGCTTGTAGGCGAGTATACAGAACGTGCAATAAAAGACGCCAAACGTGTGAAATATGCAGAATGTACCCATTGATAGCTTTGATCATGTTGCATTTGTGGAATTGGCTGTCGGACCTACACTGTTCAATTCTGCGCCTATTTGTCTTTCATACTTCATTTATACTGGCCTGCGACAACAGTTTTCAAAACAATGAACTTTATTTAGTTTGTCATATCCGCTACCTATGCGTCCATGCACTTTCCATTGAGGAGCTATTGTTGTCCAGTTCAGGGCAGCTCCACAAACGCCAAGGAGCCTGCCCTCACCGGTAAAGTATAAGACCTGCCATCGTGTGAGTCATAGGTGGCATTTTAAAACCGATTCTCAGTGTTTTGCGGGACTGTCCGCTGGCCATCTGAAGGTTTCAGGTTAAGGTAATCCATTTTACAATGCGTCCCATCGGCAGGTGTCGTCCGAGGGCTGGGGGTCAGCCTGGCCTCCACCTCATCTGCGCTGGCTCGGCGCGGGCCCGGCGTCGGTGGACGCGCTGTCCGGCGGCCAGGAGCCGGCTCCCGAGCTGGGCACCGTCTCAGTGGCGGCCCTCTCGCCCGAGCTGTTCGTGCTCCTGGTGCGCCTGGCCAATGACACGCTGCGCTTGCCGCTGGTGCCGAGCCGGGCGGTGCTGCGGCCCAGCGGCGGCGCCACCCACTTCCACGCGGCGCCGCCCTCGCTCGGCGGCCTGGCGCTGCTGGCCGACGGCCGCGTCATCGGCGACGTGTTCACCGCCGACGAGCACGTCTCGGTGGCGCCGATGGCGGCGTGCCGCGGCGTGCCGGCGCCCTGCCACGCCGTGCACCGGCGCCCCCTGCCGTTCCCGGCGCGCTGCCCGCGACAGGGGAGGGCGGACGCCGCCGCGCCACCCGACGGCGACCGGCAGGAGGCGCCTGTCCCGGAGCAGGCGTTCTTTCGCGCCTACGGCCCGAGTCCTGGTCGCTGGCACCGCCGCAGGTACAGGCCGCGACACAGCCGCAGCCACAAGCCCCGGCACCGCCACAGCCGCAAGCCCCGGCACCCGTACGGCGGGCAGCGCCGTCAGACGTACTCCGGCTCGGCCAGCTCGAAGGGGCCGCCGCTGGAGCTGCGGGTGGCTGTGTTCGTGGAACGCCAGGCGGTGAAGATGTACGAGGACCTGCTGTCGCAGCTGGGCGGTCCTGGCCGGCTGCGCCTGCTGCTGGAGATGTACCTGACCCAGCTGGCGGCGTCCTACCGGCACCCGTCGCTGGGCGTGCCACTCGTCATGACGTTTCCCGTGCTCCAGATCTGGCACTCGGACCGGCTGGCGTCGGGCAAGGGTCGCACGTTGGACCGCTTCTGCGCGCTGCACAAGCTGCTGCAGCGCTCCGCCGGCTTCAGCTGGGACGTGGGCCTGCTGTTGTACGGTGGCGATCTGGACCGCAACGCTCTCGGCCTCGCCCGGCTGGGCACTGTGTGCGGCGTGGCCGCCGCCGGCCACCGGCGGACCGGCTGCGCGGCCGTCGAGTTCGGCTCGCGGAACACCAACCGTCGCGACGCCATGCCGTCGATCGGGCTGGGCATGGCGGCGCTGGTGGCGGCGCACGAGCTGGGCCACACGCTCGGGCTGCGGCACGACGGCGACGGCAACAGCTGCAATAATGGCCGCTTCCTGATGGCGTCCGGCTCAGACAGCCGGCGGCCGGCGCTGGAATGGTCGGCCTGTAGCCGGGACGCGGCGCGCCGGCTCTGGCCCGGCTGCCTGCGCCGCGCCGCCGGCCTGTCGGCGCCGCCGCCGCGCCGGCCGCTGCCCTCGCTCGACCAGCAGTGCCGGCTGCATATGGCCGACCCGCTGGCGACCGCCGCCGCCGGCGGAAACCCCTGCCGCAAGCTCATGTGTGAGCAGGTGGCGGTGAGAGCGGTGCGTGACGCGCTGCTGAACGACCACAACCTAGAGCCGTACAGCAGCGTGCTGAGCCCCGGCCCGGCGCTGGAGGGCTCGAGCTGCGCCGCCGGCCGCGTCTGTCGCATGGGCCAGTGCGTCGCCTGCACCGGCGGCGGCTGCCCCAGCGCCCAGCACGGCAGCTGGTCCGGCTGGCAGCGGCTGGGCGACTGCCGCTCGCCCTGCTACGCCGGCGCGGTGGGCGTGCAGCTGCTGGGCCGCCGGTGCGAGGGCGGCGACCGGCGCCGGCCCACCAACTGCGGCGCGGGGCCGCGCGTGCGGCGCGTGCTCTGCACGCCGCGCTGCGACCGCCAGCGCCGCTGGCAGGACGACGGCCGCAAGCTATGCGCCGACTCGGACGCCAGCTCGGAGCCGTCGCGCGAGCCGTACGACCCGAGCCACCTGCCGACGGCCTGCGCTATCCGCTGCCGCAAGCGGCTGGGCCCCAGCCAGGAGCTAGGCTGGTGGCCGCTCGGCAACTTCTTCACCAAGGACGTGCGCGGCGACGGGCCCTTCTACCCGGACGGCATGCTGTGCCACACGAGCGGCTCGACCCGCTACTACTGCGTCGGCCACCGCTGCCTGCCCGAGTCGCAGATCGGCCGGGGCTAGAGCCGCCCCGGCGCGGCTCGGTGCCGCCAAAACTTACAGCTAGTGCGTTAGGCGGTTTGCACGCGTCGGTGGTATTTGCGGCTGTGGTGGCCACTGACTCTGCCGCGTCGAGCCCCGTCCGCGTCGCGTCATTCAGACACAGTCATCGCGTGCCTACATTTGCTCACGTGCGTCACATCCGAACGCACTGCCGGCCAGTCGGTCGGACGGATGTGGACTCTGCGATGTTGTTGCAAGCGCACGTGTGATTCCGCCTGGTACATCAATAGGAGCGTGGTGACGTCTGCAAGATCGGCAAAGCTCTAGGGATTTTTGCAGAAAGAATGATAAGTTCGCCTTATGTGTTGGATAAGCCGTGTTATCACACCTGATAGCGTGATTATGGCATGGGCTTTTCTGGTTCGCGTGTTACGCCAAGTGCACTGCATGAAACAGACGATAAAACGACGCGCAAAATGTATTGTTAGCCTGGTTTCACCATCTTCCCGTCCTTTTTCTTGGCTTACTCATTATTGTTCTCTCACCGCTTCACTGCCTGTTTTTTTATGAGGCACGGAGGCGGAAGCTGACACACTGCCTGTTTTTATAAGGCACGGGGGCGGAAGCTGACACACTGCTTCTTTTTATAAGGCGCGGGGCGGAAGCTGACGCACTGCCTCTTTTTATAAAGCACGGGGGCGGAAGCTGACGCGGTCACCATAAAGCTCTCGGTCCCAGATCTCAACGCGAACAAAGGCCGCACCTCCGTCCGCGAGATCCTCCTTAAGCAGCGAGAGGAGTGGCAGCTGACAACCTCATAAGAGTATCTTAAAGGCTTTGATACTGACGGTGACGTCGCCGTGCCAGGGCAGGCTTCCGCACCTATATATACGGTATAAACCATACCCACTTTGGTGCCTACATATATATATATATATATATATATATATATATATATATATATGTAGGCACCGTATATATATATATATATATATATATATATATATATATATATATATATATATATACCCATGCATGTAGATATCCTAACCAAAACATATCATAAACATATTCTGTGCATATATATACACTTGTATATTGTATCCAAATGCACAATGCCCCGGTACATCATTCAGAGGGGGTATTTCAGACAATAGATCTTCCATTTATGTACCCTGCCATATGTTTAAAGAGCCTGGCGCATCTGGATATGTCTGAGTGAACCAGTAATAGCTAGCAACCAGGAGCGGATGCTTTTGAAATAGTCATTCCGAGCCGGGATTAAAGGTTTCAATCGTGCTGGGAAAATGAGAGCCGGGAGCAATATCAGGAACCAAGCACATGTCGGGCAGGAGCTGTCATTGTGATCGTCAATGACAGTCGCTGATCACCAGGAGCTTGATGTAAAGTAAACCGCATAGTTTCTGCATATGCCTGTCTTTCAAGCAGCAGGTGTATTCATACACTTATGCATTCCTCTTTATTGCCACTCACAGTAATCCCTATTGGTTCTGATAGATGCAGGAAATAAAAAAGGGATGAAAATGACATCAAGGAGCTTTATAAATTTCCGTGCACTCCAATATTGTTGATATATCGCTTATCCTTAAAATGTCGAAGGGATGCATTGCTATTCCTCCTGTAGCCAGAGGCCACGGAGATTTCAAAGACTGCTGGAGGTGTAAAGGGATTGAGTCTCTTCAGTCGATTAAAAAATCACAATGTCACGTGCTCTAGATTTTCTTCTATAACAAAACCTATTTTGTCACATGCTTGTCCAGATGTCACTCATCAATTTAGCACCTCTTCGCAGAAAACCACACACCTAGAAAAGCAAAGGCGTTGATGTGATAGTGTCCGTCAATGTTCGTGAAGTTGGCGAGGGGATGGATTCTTGGACGGACTGCGGCGCGCGATGAACATTGCTTGACAAGTGTGCTGTGGAAGCTTAACCACTGTTGGAATTTAGTAAGCTTGTGCAGCCTAACAGAGTTTAGATGAGTACATCGTTGAATGTCGGTGGGAAAATACTGATGCCTGTTGTAAACGACTTTAGATCAAAATTACAGATGGAAAAGATGCGTATGTCTAACGCGCGTACACAATTGTTCGCAAGCAGATGCGCGTAAGGTATAAAGTTCGTATGATAGAAGTACGGGCGCTCAAGTTTGAACGCAGAGACTCGTAAGCAAATGTTCGCATGTTACACAGTAATTAGTTTTAAAGAGTCGTATTGACACGAGCTCATCAGAAGAAAAGCTTGTGTGGAAGAGTCTGCATACATAAAGTACGTACGTAATTGTTCGCGAGCAAATGAGCATACGCAAAGTGTGACGTAATAGATGAAGTTCGATTGCCAAAAATACGTATGCAAATTTGATCTTGATCTTGATCCGAACTTTGATCTTGTAGTAACAACTTGAGTATAGTTGAATAAAGTAATTTTTGTAAACTAAACTAAATTTATAGTAACAAGTTTAGTATAGTTTAATAAATAAAGAACACTTACTGGACGGTAGGGCGGCTGCTCCCACGGGGGACAGATCCACCACCCAGGTTATCATTCACCGTCAGCTCTCAGATTTTGCTGAAAATTTATTTCAGTGGATGACCTGGCGCATTTCATTTGGCTGCAGAATTTCTATCTCTATCCGGCGTGTAGCGTGGATGTGATAGCCACGGGCGATACTGAGTCGGGTGAAACAAGATCCCAATCAAAGCTGCTGCATCCGGTGCATCTTCCTATCTGGATTGTGTTTTCTTCTGGGTAAGGAATTGCAAAAATAAAAAACAAAAACGCGAAGGACTGACGCACAGGTGTGTCTCGCGCGTTTGTCCGCCAATTTCACAAGTGAGTCGGCTCTCTCGCCGCGTCCGTTGGCTGTCGTTGGCGAGGCACCTTGCAGGCGTCCAGCGGAAGCGTCCGCCGAGACACCGTCTGGGTGAGCGATAGAGGGAGAAAACGACGCAAACACAGCTCATTCTTAGTATTTCTACGGTGTACTTAAGCACGCCACACAAATTTTATCCCTGGCGATCATTTGCGGACGAACATTTGCGTATAAACAATTGCTTATAAACAACTGCTTACGAATTTTTCCGCACAAAAATCGACGAACGCTTACTGGACGGTAATAGATATGATAAGAAACCTCCGAGTACGTACGCAGAACAACAGATATGACTGGATACCTTAGACAATGGGCACCAAGCTCGTTTCTTCCTCGATGATTCATCTGCCTCACTTCGAAAGCTAGTCTGGGGGGGGGGGGGGGCTGTCAGTCCCGCCCCTCCCCCTCCTGTCGGGTGAGGGTGTAAAACTGGCTACGTTGGTGAGGGGTGTATATCAAAACTGGGCTCACGGAATCGGGCTCACCGAATCGCACGGGTCCGACGGGGCACTGCCGAGGGCGCGAGCACAGCAGCTAGGCGCTGCGAGCGGTGGGCGTGGCAGGAGGAGCAACGGGCCGCACTATCGTGAACGAGGCGTGAGGAAGCGCTGTCCAAATAGGGAGCCGTCACCCTGGAGGTGAGGCAAAGGAACAAGCCGTCACCCTGGAGCTGAGGCAAGGGAGCAAGCCGTCACCCTGGAGGTGAGGCAAGGGACCAAGCCGTTATCCCTGGAGGTGAGGCACGGGACCAAGTCGTTATCCCTGGAGGTGAGGCACGGGACCAAGCCGTTATCCCTGGAGGTGAGGCAAGGGACCAAGCCGTTATCCCTGGAGGTGAGGCACGGGACCAAGCCGTTGTCCATCGTAAGGGCACTGGAGACCTGTCTAATAAGTCTCATTGGTGCCTCACTGACAGTAATTTGACACGCTATGCTTTAAATACGGCCCAAACGTAGCCTCCACGGATGTTGGAAACACTTGGCGTGCAACTCATTTGACTCATTGAAGACTTACACAGACGTGCCCATTATATTGCCGAAGCGCTGGAAAGGAGGAAACAAGGAGAGGCGACCCGTATGCGCCAGGGATGAGTTGGGGGAGTTAGGGGATGAGAGACGGATGATTTGCGCAACGGCGAGATACACCAGAGCAGCTGGTGATGAGCTGACGGAGCGGCTGGTGATAAGCTGACAGAATGCCATAAATCTTACATTGGTTTTCACGTAACGCTCTGGAAGCGGATCTTCCACCTGGATCCATTCGAGTCTGGCCGGCGTCTCAGTCACTCCATCACAGTACTTAAAGTGTGTGACAGTGCGAACACCGAAGTTTGTGCATGTACAAATGGAACTAGCTTACGAGGCAAGCCCTAAAAGCACGGCTATGAACGGCACTGCGAGCAGCAGCCCCAACTCACCTCAGTTGTGTAATCGTGTAGCTTCCCCGACACATGCGATATGTGATATGGGATGGAATATTTTACATTTGATGTGAAGGTATCGGAGCGCCACGTCGCTTTACGATATTTTACTTGAGAGTGGAAAGATGACCATTAAGCCTTAATTGTACTGAACTACTAGCTGTTTAGGACTTGTAGAATGGTGGATTGGTGAAGCCCAGAAGAGGTGTAGTTGGGGTAGAAGTGTAGTGAAGTGCAGTACTAATTTTCGGCGTACGTCATTATCAGGTCGATAGAGAGAAAAACATAGAATAAAAAGAAAGCGATGGACCTATCTCACCCCTACCGCTGCCGGAAATTGACTGGCGGATAGAAATCTCGCGTCAGTTTGACGCCGCCGCCGCCATCTAGTGATGTCATGGTGGTTGGGTGGAGTGCCGAGTGGCATGGTGGTTGGGTGATGTGCCGAGTGGCATGGTGGTTGGGTGCAGTGGGCACAATTTAAGGGTGCCGGTCAGAGTGTACCAGCTGTTAACGACCGTGCTCATTTTCGGATGCTGCCTTTAAAAAGTAAGCAGTGTTTCGGAAATTCCCCGTTGGCTCTGTCCTTACATTTGCGTAGAATGCTGATGTGCAGTTGATGGCCCACACTGCCTGGCAGCAGTGAACTGCGCATGCCTATCGGTACTTCACCCAAAGACATGGTGAGCGTTGCGTTTGAGTGACTGAAATACGAATACTCACCGAACGGTGCACTGGTGGTTCGGTTTTGGCACCACGCATATGTTTATTGAAACGCAAGCGCACGCTTCTTTTAGTTTCGCCGGTATCAGTCTGTTCACAAAGGTTGCATGAGATCGGGTAACCAACGTTCCTGGTCACAAAGCGTTCTTTCAGTCCGGCTTCTCAGGTGGCGCTGATGGTACTGACAGCGTAGCAGCATTGCTGTGCGATGATAAGTGGTACCACCGTTGGCCATTCCTATCGGCCTCCGTAGCTCGACCAGCTGTCTACATTCGTAATAAGGACGATGTCCTGGACATTTTGACCCATGGCTGTTAGTCCCTGGATGCATGTTTCAACCTCTTGAACAGCAGGTACGCAACAATTAAATTAACTATCGAAAGGTTTCACTAATCTGACTAAAGCGCTAGTGCATTTCTTAACACGCTCATAAGAGTCAAAAGGGATGGGAGCTTCCTCACAAAGCTGTTCATTGCACCAATCGTCACACCGATCCTGTCGTCGCAGGCGTCAGCGCATTCCCCCTTGACGAAAAGTGTCATACTGAAACCTCATATTCTGGCAGCCATCCAAGTGTCATCGGACGGACGAAGTACTTGAAGCCCTTTTAATAGAAGAAAGCCCTCTGTAGATCATCACGGACATGAACAGCTGGCCAACACTGCCTGGCACTGGCTAACTGCGCACCATCTATCGGTACTTCACCCAACCACCATCTCACTACTGGATGGCAGCACTGGTGTCACCCTGACGGAAGCTTTTGACCGCTAGTCCAAGGACGGCGGTGATACGAGTAGAAAAGGTGCATCGCCTCCTTTTGTGCGAAATCTCGCTGGAATTTGGTGGGAAGCTGGAAAAGTAGAAGCAAAATTTGTAATGCCGTGTTGTCGTAACCTTTAAGCTGTTCAGGGGTCAACCAGCCTCAAAATGATACCGCTGAAATGTGCATCTTAGTCTAATCTTTGAACGATGCAGATTGATATTGAAAGACTTTCGGAAGGATTATTTCAGAACGGTCGCTCTCGCGTCCCCGGTGCACGCCGTCTGGTGTTATCTGTAGCGGCCAACGCCGCTCAGTTTGATAGAGACTGCAGTCCCGGCCTTTAGTGTCTCTTCCTCCTCAGATTGTGAGCACAGGTCCAATTTATTTATAGTTCGTTTCACTCGTCAATTCTGGAGAAGGACTAACCTTTTTAAACAACATAGGCTGGCTATTTTCATGTCTTAACTCATTTCGATTTATTCTTTCGAATACTTATTAGACGCTTACCTTTTCCGGGCAAGGATAAACTTGCCGTTAGTGTGCTTGATGCTTTTTTATCTCTTTTGTCTCGACGACTGTTGTCTCGATGATATGCGTTCTGGTGTTTTGGCATTTTGAACGATATATCGATACCCTATGTTTTTTTTCTCTCTTTAAAAATACGGGTTTCAGATTTATGTGAAAAAGACACAACAGTTCTTAAATCTGAAATTGCAGCTCTGTAGATCTCAACGTCTTCCATTCAGCATCAGGTCGTGTGGAATCGGCGGTGCGAGGACGTGATTCAGCTCTCAGTTCGTTTTCAATACCGTCGACGTCCTTGAAAATGTCACTGCCGCCATCTGGAGTCGGCGTAAGCTGCCGGTCACCTTACATCAATTTGGAGCCACTTGTCTCTCGGCTCAGACACCTTTCACTTGGGTGTGGGCTGGGCGGTGAAGCAATTGGTGGCAAATCCGTCGCTTGTCACGGTCATTAAACGCCCACCACAGGGGTGTAGTTTAGCGAAACAGATTTGGGTTGCTGGTCAGAGAAAATAGCTAAATCTGCCCCTAAAACACACTAAGCACAATTTCTATCAGGATTTGCCCCACCTTTCTCTCAAAGTTTGGGAGCAGATGTCTCACCTAGCTGTTTAGATGACTTTGCAGACATGTTTTCTCGCTCTGGCTCAGTGTAAGATGTTGTCGCCGGGGATAATGATATATTTTTCTTGCCTCGACGAAAAAACTAGGTTTCACTAACCAGCGGGTGGTCGATGTTATGTGGCTTTAGAAGCTGTTGGACGCGTGTGGTTCAATAATTAATTGTGTAAAGTGACGTACGCGACTATTATAGGCTGCCACGGAAAACCCGGCAGGAAGCCGCGAGGCGGACTTCAGGCTGCAAAGCAGTAATCACGCGAGGCATGTTCGAAACGCCTAGCGTTGTTTGCAGATCGTTATCGGAAGATTACCGCTAAAGATTCAGCATTCCAATAGTTACATAAGTGAGCTCATTGCATCATGTCTGATGCTTGCTTCAAGTTCCTCATATGTGGAACATTCCCTTTAAGAAATCCATGGAAGATGTCTAATGCGGTCCGTGTTATAAACACATTTGAAATGACTATCAAAAACTATCTCATACAGCAAGCTTTCGAGTAAAAAATAAGTTGGTGTTGACCTTAGTCTGACCTTCACAGATGAAGAAACGTCAGAAGATATGTAGATTTTCTAAATTCACTTGGCCAATTGTCTAGAAACTATCTCAGAGATGTATAGCTTCGTTTCACACTCCTTTGTCGCGTCAGGTTGAACGAAGCCCTAGAAATCGCACACACCGACAGCTACGGTCTGACTTTGATCTGCCATACGTTAATGACCTTGCAAGGCATATACATCTTTGTAGTAAACAATCCGCTGCTCAGTTGCCTACAGCCATGCAAAGTTTGGCGCGGCTGCGCCGAGTCCTTTGGATAATATTTCGTACAAACCTTTGGGAGGTCAACTTGACCCTACGCCCTACGCCCTACCCTACAACTTGACCCTACGCCCGAGCACGCATCATTTCTCCGATAATGCTTTGTGGCAGAACTTTGCTGTGGCCGCAGCTTGCCGTAGTCTTAAGGAGTTGAAACATCGCTGAACAACACAAATCATTCAGGCAATAACCCAAAACTAGAAACAAGATCAACAGGGCATACGAGCGGTACAATTCAGACATTCAGAATGAAGTAAAAACTGGAAATGTTGCAGCACGCGCAGTTTAACGAGCTCCGTCAGCTGCGCTCAATTTAAACTGACCTTGGAGTTTGCACTTTCTTTGTGTTCCTTTTGCCTGTGAAACACTGATAAGAAATCTTTAAATTCATATAATTTTAAGTTCTCACGTGTAATGTTCTGTTTGCGCTTAGACTCCAGAAGGTTGGGAGGCCAAACTTACCGTTGGGAGTCTGGCCCCACAACATGGCTCCAGAAAACCCTTGGGGGAGAGCTCACGAGGCCCCTCCCTTATGGGGCGATGGTTTACGTATTAAAGAATGTTATGCTCACTAAACACGTCTCGTGATATCCTATCATTCCCAAGGAGCATAGACACGAATTCGTCTGACTGTCGTGTGTGCGTGGTGATCGTGGATGTGAGTTCTAGGGCAGGGGTGGGGAGTGCATCAAGGGTGCTGCTCCACATGCTACAATAAAGCTTCGATCACCCCAAAAAAGGTTTGGAATTTCAACACGAACCCTGTACAGTGAGAAGGAAGAATAGCCTGCAACTCAAGCGAAAGGGTCATTGGGTTTGCATGGACTTTGCGAAATTGCAGGAGGTATCATTTGATGTGCTTTTACGTGACATGATTAAAAAAAAAAACAAGACAGCATTGTTAGCCCTATTCCTCATAACTCAACCAGGAGGAAGGAGAGATGAATGTGCTGGTATCTCGGCCACATGATTTTGTCAAAACGAATATCAGCATTCGAATAAGCTTACGGTACTTTCTAATCTATACCCATAATGCTTCTCACAGTGCACTTAAGCACTGGGTGCACTTAATTGTAAGAAGGCATACTAGCGTAAGTTGAGATCGTTCATATTACGCCATATAGGGCAAAAAGAGGTGCATATTCATAAACTCATCCAGGATCATACGTGTAACCACGGGGGGGGGGGAGGGTTAGGGATGTATCCCCATTTTCATGGCATAATTGTGTTTGCCTAGAAAATGCACATATTTTATAGCTTCCGCTGAAGCTACTTCTTTCTGTCAGCCTACACCACTCGAGTTCCAACTAACCTCCCCAATACCGATTCCCCAGTACCCCTCCCCATCGCAGGCACGTGGTTCTACCATGCATTAGACCACACAAAACGATATAAAACGCGTTACCCATGATCACAGGGGATATCCAACACCTGCTGAAAGGTTTTCTTTAGCGCGGCATCAACAGACACGCCAGATACCCTCAGCAGCTGAGTGCGTCGTAAAACCCCAATGACACCAACATACACATGCGGCCAATTCCAGCCATGTCATCACAAACGGTTCTATCCTTCACCAAAGGCTCTCAATTTTGCGGCTACAGAAATTTCGGTTGCGACGATAAACACAGTAACGTAAACGCAGACTGGATACATGTCTAGATGCCACCTCCACGCGCTGCCATTCACGCATCAGGCAATGAATCAATGTGAATAGAGTTGAGACACAACCAGTAGCATGAACTCGTAACCCCTTTCCCAGCTGCCCTATGACCAATAGCAGTCCTTTTGGAAACAGCTGATGAAATTTATGACGTAGACGTTTTCGGCATCAGCAGATTCGGATACCAAAATGGGGACGCCAAAATCGTGCCGTGTTCAGAATGCATTAGCATTAGCAGCACTAGCAGTTCGCTATTTGGGCATGTCGCCTTTGTTCCATGCCGGCATTTTGCAGTTCACCATTTTGCCGATTCGATTTTTGGCACGTCGACATTTTATATATCAGCAATATGAAAGTCGTCATCAAGCAGTCGACGAATAGGCATTTGGCAAACTGCGAGTAGCCCTTTTCCGAACACCGATTTGAACGCACAACCATCACCAAATTTAAACAAATCCATTAATTGCTAATACCATGGAGAAGGTTACCAAGCGATATCATCAATCTTGTTTTTTTTTCCAAAATCACATTCGTGCCCCTACCCAACACGGTTATAGCTTCCGGCATCCCACTGAAACTGCCCTCGGCGTCTCCAACCGGATTCTGGTTGTCATGGACAGGGTGAAAGTTTCTGCTTGGAGTGAAAGACCTTAGCAAATGTTTTGACGTTACTGATGGCTCAAAATTGCTCATGTTTGGTTCAATTAATGTCCGTGCCAATTGCTTGCAACATACAATTTGAACTATATGAACTCGAGGCAAATGAAACCATGCAAACCATTTTGTTTTCTAAAAACATCCACAAGACGACATTATCATCCGACGTTGGGTTCCTGAAATTAGCACTTTAGGATAATATGATATCCGGATGAAACCTTACCATATCGCTGACCGACTTTTCCACGTGGTACAATAATATTTCATGGCTTGTCGTGGTCATATGAGCTACACAGACCTGCATGACGTGTGAGCAACACTAATGACGTCAGAAAGCTCAAAATAGCGCACTATGACATGCGCACACTCACCCGTCACACGCTAAGATGCCGGGTCTGCGAACATGGCCACAGAAAGCACGGTCAAAAGGATCTCTGCCGTAGGGCGCTCGGCAAATATTAATGTAACCGTGTGGTGTGGTATTATGTCAAAAGGTATTCCTAACAATACGCATCTCAGCAGTCAGAGCTGTAAGAGTCCTAATAGTTACTGGGACATAGACATACAGCAAAATACTTACTCTTTCGTCGAATGAACTTCAACACAATGCGCCGTTCGGCGTTGCCGCGGTGGTGGTCTTCTACCAGCACGTAACAAAAGCAGCACTAGCCGACAACATCAAACAAGAAATGTGTTGCACACGTTCTCCTGCGAGGACACATGCAAAGCAGCGCACGCAGGGAACACGAAGACGAAATTGTTGAAGCCGTCGTGAAGCAGAGACGGTTAGTGAATGTGAATCAGGTCTTTTTGGCCAAACGGTAATGTTCCGTCAGATCCTGTCATGAACCGGACCAGCATTTGGACGTCATTTTTATTTCCAACTTAAATTTTCGCTCTGTTCGACTATTTATGTTCCATAAATACGGTTCCTTTGCATATTTATTTCTCGCGTTAAGATACATAGGCTAAAGGAATGTGTGCTAGCAAGAGACATCCGAGTTCAGTTAGCAACAGGTCAGTCTTCAACATCCAACACTCATTATAAATAGAGGGAAAAATAACGCAGCATTGATTCATTTTTTTTGACCAATATTCTGCGGAATTAAACGAACCACCAGAACCGAACGGCAGATATCAACAAGAAAAGTGGTCCATACTATTATCGCATTAGTCGTTGTTCGTGTTCGAAAACATTACCACACCAGGCGAAATACGGGCCTGACACATGGTCTGAACACATGAGATGCTCTCAGAACAAAACAAAGCGCAGCAATGAGAAGCAGTAAAATAAAAACGCTTCGTCTTATAGCCCGTTCATTCAGCACAGCTTTGAACGGAAAAAAGCTGAGTTCGTAAAGCTAAAGCAATCAACCAAAATTATGGTACCATCTCACCTTATCATAAAATAACAATTATTGAAGCATGTTTGCGCGAGGGATGGTCAAAAATTGCTTCACCAAGGGCAAACTAGGTTGAGGGAAGTGCAACAAATACACTTTCACAGAGGATAACAAGAGGAGCCTCCCTCACAGTCCCGTATGCACCATGACAGGCGGGCACTGAAAACAACTTAGATCATAGATCAAAGCTGCCCGAATCTCGCCCAGTCCAGCTCGGCTGACGCGTAGTCACTGTCCTGACTAAAGAGCCGGTCACCGAGCTCGACGGCCGAGCCGGCGCCAGCCAGCGTGTTCCTGGACTGCCAGAGCCCTGGCCGAGTCAGGTCCGGCTCCGACCGCGTCACCGGGCCACACTCTGTCCGACCTGAGCCACAGCGGCCGACCCGGCCCGCCGGTCGGCGGCCCGGAGTGGCGCCAGCGGCCGTCGGCGTGCAGGCCGACCGGGCCAAGATCTTGCGGCGGATGGCGGCCAGGTGCTGCCGGTACTCGGACGGCGTCATGCGGCGGTTGGACGGCTGGTGGGTGGGGCCGTGGAAGCGGCCGCAGCAGGGCACGCGGATTTCCTGGTGCAGGATAGTGGTGACGCTGCCGTTGGCCGGCGCCGGTCGCAGCCCGCTGGCGTAGTCACGCCCGCCGATCGTGACGTCTTCCAGCCGGCCGTTCCGGTCCCACTCGTGGGGCAGCTGGTCGTCGAGCTGGTCCGCCTCGGCCGTGGCCCCCTTCAGCTGGTAGCTTGGGACCTGGGTAGTGAGCGCGGCGTGCCGGGCCGCCGATACGGCCGGCAGCGTGTGCACAAAGACGCGACCGCACGCGCGGCGTCGCTCTACCAGCGCGCGCATCTGCACCAGGCTCTGCTGTAGGCTGTCCTCCACCTGGCGCAGTCGGCGCTGCCGCTCCGGCTCCTCCCGGTCCCAGCGGATGCGACCACGTTCACGCTCCTGTCGTAACTTCTCAACCTCGGCACGCACCTGGCGCTCCAGGGCGTCGGCCCGCGAGAGGGGCCTTGCAGGCACCAGCCCTGCATCCTTGTAGAAGGGCCGGTAGGTGGAGGATTGGTCTGTGAAGTAAGCGGAGGGCTGATGGGCAACGTAATGACGATCGGAAGGGCGGGGAACGTTGTGCAAGTGCGTGTTGTGGGTGTCGGAGGCACACCGCTCACCGTAGCTGTCCGAAGATGGGCGAAATTTGCGATAGGGGTACCCGGTTTCCAGCCCGTCGCTGAAGGAGAACGATCGCGCGCCAAACGTGTTACAGGATGGCCGATGACGGCAACTGGTGTTGGTATAGTGGGGGATGTACCCGTAATTTCGCGTTGGCGACGGAGGTAGACGGTAGTGGTCCGATAACCCGTGCGGGTGTCCTAGCAGCGCATCAGACGAGTTGTTTTCGTTCAGGTCCGTCTGCGAGGAAGCGTCACACGGTGTCTGCGTGGCGGCAGTGGGCCAGACGGACACCGAGGGGTGGCGAGGTCGGGCCGCGCCCCAGCAGCTCCCAGTCGGCTGTCTCTAAGCTTGCCGTCAGTGTCGGGCCCGCCACTGGGTATCGCCTAGCCCGCTGTCGCACGTCCGGCGGCATGGTCAGGCTGAAGCTGGAGGGGCGCTGGTGCGGCTCGCGCAGCTGCACGCCGTCCAGCACCAGGTCCGGGTCGTCCGAGGCACTGCTGGACCCGTCGCTGAGCTCGTCGCTTGTCGCTGGTGGCACGGCTGGGCGGGGCGCCTCAGATGCGGTCAGTGTCGAGAGGGACGAAACGAGCGGTGAGCGCTCACCATCTGGGGACTGCAGCACCACCTCCAGCTCACCCGAACCGTGCAGGTCGTTCCAAGAGACGCACTTCTTCGAGCGGGCGGCGCGATCCTCCAGCTCGTCGTGGAGCGGCGCCGGCTCGCCGCTCACCAAATGCAGCCGACCCATCGCAATAATGTTGTTCATGTCCAGCGGCGCGATGGCATCGACGCTGCAGCTGCGTGGGATGTCACCACACGCCCGCCGCGCCGGCCGCACGCTATCCATGGAGACGGTGCGTTCGAGCCGTGTGGCCGGCTCGCGGTGCTGCTCGCGCGGCACGGCGGAGCTCAGGCCCACCTCAGACAGGGCGGACGTGCTGTCACAACCAGCCGCCTCAATGTACAGGTACATGACGTCAGCGGAGCCCAGTCCCAGCGGCGCCGGCTCGGGTGCGCTGGCAGCGTCGGAGCGGTGCAGCTCAACGTACTGCTGCCACATCTGCACCTTTGGGTCGGCCGCTGGCGGCACGGGGACGGCCGGTGGCGGTATGGGGTCGGCCTGGGGCGGTGTGGGGTCGGCCGAGGGCGGTATGGGGTCAGCCGGTGGTGGTATGGGGTCGGCCGGTGGTGGTATGGTGTCGGCCGGTGGCGGCACGGGCACGGCCGGTGGCGGCACGGGGACGGCCGGTGGCGGCACGGGCACGGCCGGTGGCGGTGTGGGGTCGGCCGGTGGCGGTATGCTCATCTGGTACGATTCGGTCGGCGCCAGTGGAAGATGTTCTCGGTCGGGCGTCTTCTTCCCCGCTGAGGTTGTGGCTGTAGCGTGTCAGGCGCGTCAGCGACAGGTGAGCCACTGACTTGGGCGGCTCCTCGTGGCTGTCGCCCTCCGTCTCGGTGATGTCCGTCAGGGTGGGCGTCAGCGCCCGCAGCGGCCGAGCCACCGGCGGCGACGGCACCGCCTCCCGCGGCGAGAGCGAGCCGTCCAGCTCCCTGAGCGAAGTCCGCTGTGGCAGGGTGAGCCTGGGCAGCGCTCGGTGTATGGCAGCAGCCGGCGGCGGTTCCCAGTCCTCTGCCTCCGATCCATCCGACACGGCCAGCTCTTCCGGACAGTTCAGGGTAAGGGGCGTTTCATGGAGCACATCAGAAAAGTTGAGGAGCGGCCCTTCTTCGACGGACGTATGCCTGACGCGCTCAGGACCATCTGGACGAGACCCAGACATATTATTGATATTAAATGAGGATGGGCTACGGCCATTGTCTCGACCATTGCTGGATATGCGGGGAGTGCTATTCTCTGAACCATCCGAGTCCTCCGCTGTCTCATCATTCGCAATGATGGCTCTTTGGTTGCCAACAGAGATCACTATCTCTGTGAAGTCTGCGCTTTCAGATGATAGAAAAGCATCTGCAACAGTATGCCGTGGCCGCATTGATTCCATCACAGTCTCGTCTTCAGTGTCAAAGCTGTAGAAGATCTCCTCCTCGTCCTCCTTTGAACTAGCCTCAAGCGATTCCGGGACATCTAAAGATGACATCTGGCGCTCAACCTCCTCCAAAAGGTGCCCCTGAAGATCATCTGGAGACAGGATTGTCTCACCCGCAACCATTGGGTCATCGGCCATAACTTTTTCGGATTCTTCGTGCGTACCTTTAGATTGGGGCACAGCGCAGCCTTCTTGACGACGACCTCGCGCGCCGTTTTCAGGCTGCATTGGGCCAGCTGTCTCAACGAACTCCTGTACCGTCGTCATTGTTCTCTCACAGCTACTGGCTCGTGTTTGCAGGCAGCTCTCAACAGCTTCTTCTTCTGCTGTCGCGATGTGGCCGAGCTTCTCAACGAAAACGTCATGGGTAATTGGGACGTGTTCATCTGCTGGCTTCTTTTCATCCACATTAAGGTATGCCTCTACGCACTCAAGACATGTTTTCACTTCGCCGTGCCTGGTGTGACCTGCTATACCCCCAACGCCTGTTTGGACCTCCTCCAACAACATGTCATTCCCTGCCCCCACACTGTCAAAGCGCGGAATCTCGCGCTCCTCTATGTTCACGGTAGGATTTTCCTCGATAGAGGGTTGGCGGTTTACCGATTTACATTTGCTTTCATCGCCAATTTCACGCTGGAAAGCGTGCTGAACACTGCTGAGATCCACACTGGCAGACCGACCTGTAGTTATTTTTTCCTTTGATCCACACTGGTAAGACCAGCGACGAACAACGAGAGGCTCTATAGAGTCATTTGGCTCTGCTCTGATCGGTTTGGGCTCATCTCCGATCGAGGTGTCAAGAATCTCCAGCGTCGAAGTACCTTCGCATGCTGAACTTGCGGGCCCTTTGGTGTCCGATTCTCTGTCGATGTCCTTGCTGATAACTTGATCCGCTATATCCAAGTACGCATGGTCAGCGTCCAACGACTCCGTGTCATGCTGAGCTTTTGATGGGGATGGCCTGTCCCGTCTGGGTTCACTGCAGGCCGCACTCCTATTGCCACCTACAGCTGCCCCATTCCCGTCCTCAGCACAGCTACTAGCACGATCACAAGTGCCCTCTTTTTCCGACGGTTCATACTCCAGGCCAGCCACTTGCACCGTCGTCTCAGTACAATGGACGACTCGTTCGATCTTTTCATCCGCTCTTTCCCTCAAATCTGCATACACAATGCTCTCCGCTGTCAACATCTCCCAACTCCTTCCTGTCGATAGCTCACTAGCGCCGATCGTTTTCTTCGTCAGTGGCTGCGTTGTTGGATCGATACGGACCGACGTGACCTGAGCGACCGGATTGTTGACGTCAAAACCGACAACCTCTTCCCCCTGCTCCGGCTCAGATAATTCGAGGGCGTATTTCAGACAGCTTTCACATCCATCGACTGGGCTTTCTTCTGGTGGTATCCTCAGAGGTGTTAACGGTGCGTCCCCGTCGATGTGTGCGTCTTCCGTGCGTGGTGTGTGACATGAACCTTCTACATCAGCTTTTCTTGATGCCACAGTCGCTTTTTCCCCAATCGCCACATCCCGACCCATTCCTTGAGAGTCATTAACTATCTGAGTCGAATTGCTGTCATCTTCAACAGCACATTGTTCGTTCAATATGTTTGCTGCTCCTTCTATTTCCATCACTTCACTTGTGTCATGAACAAGCTCACTAGGTGGACGATCTTCCTCAACGTTCTCCCATACGGTAATCTCTACCTCTGCCGATGTTTCCACGTATGGCGGCTCCCTGTCTGGCTCAAAAACCGCCACTGCGAAGTCTTCTGCTGCCACTGCGGGGTGCGCAGGCTCATGAACCGCGGGGGCTGCTTCAGGCCACGCATCCTGGGGATCTTTCTTGGGCCTAGTTTCGCTGAGATCATCAATTTCTCCCACTTTCCGTTGACTGTTTCTCTGGGCTGCTTGTTTTTGCAGGCACTGCTGCTTCAGTTGACCACTCATCAGGTGAACCTGTAGTGTTTCCAGACGGCGCATCCTCTTTTTGTTCCTCCTGCATCGTTACTTCCTGCAGAGACAAAGCTGTAGCATCTTGGTGATTCCCTGATGCTCCGTTGTCATCTGAAGTGGATGCCGCCGCGAGTTCGCTTTGCCGAAAGTTTTCTGGATCCAACGATACCTGATCGTTTAACATACTCCGCACCGTCAAGGCTGGACCTTCATCTGAACAACTCATTCCTTGCTTTACTTTCGGCGTCTCCTCAGGATAAGGCGCGGCTGCACAATGGGGTCTATTAGGAAATGCTTCATCTGGCTCTGCAGTTGGTTCTTTGACGTCCTCAACGAAAACCGCGGAAGTTCCGTGAGACAAATCCGATACTTCGCGCGCGGTGTTGTTCAATGTCGTCAACGCCTGTTCCGTTGAATCAGCATTGCCATCGGCTCCTCTCTCTACCTCATACCCAGCATCAGACATTGCTGCTGCATCAAGTTTTTGGTTTTCGTGTCCATTCCCCATCTCAGTGGCCTTGATATTTTTCTGTGTCTCTACGTCACTTTCTGAGCCCGGAGTCCTAGCGAGCCCCAGATTCTCCTGATAGACTTCAGCATCAACTTTATCAAGCTTACCCTCCATGTCGTCTGTTGCAACGTCATCACGTACACCCTCCAGGTCTTCAGTCAGCTCCTGGCTGGCACCTGCATCCCTGGCGTCACACCTCCCAAACGTGCTAACGTCATGCCGCTCAGGTATCTCGGGTAGCCGGGGGCTACCGGACTGAGGTTCGGCCGTCGTGTCGCTCTCGCCTTCTGACCCCGCTTTGCTCTGCAAAGCAGAAGAAGACATCACCTCCAGCCGCCTGAATGTCTCGTCCAGCTCTCGGTCCGCTTGCACGTTGCTGGATACGCTGGTGCCGTGCCCGCTGGACAAGCCGGCCGTTTCTGACGTGTGGTCAGTGATCTCATTGGGGGCTTCGATCTCGCTAAGCACGGGGCCTCCTCGAGGGCTTTCCACGACTGACTGTGCGATGAGGTTAGGGGAAGCGTTCTGCTCCATCTCGTCCTTGCTCTCTTGGCTTTCTGTCTCAGCGATGTTTGACGCGACTATTTCTCCTCCTTCGGCAGCGGTCTGTTCATTTCCAGTTTGCGCACCGTCTCCCATCAGTCTGACACCAGCTGGGAGCTCTCTCGGAGACTCATCCGCGGCCTCAGACCCTCGGCCCGAGAACGCCGCGCCGCCACCTATGACGTCCGACTTCAGGCTCTCGCTCTCTACGTCGCGCGAGGTGTTCTTCGAGTGGCTGCTGGAGCTCGAGCTGATCAGCGAGGCGGACGACTCGAACGCCTCGACAATCTCTTCCTCGATAGTTTCGAGACTCACCTCCTCTTCAGTTGTCTTGAAGAAGAAAAATTGCGCCTCGGCGGGAGTCATTGAAGGCGATGACTCGGGCGCCACGATCTTCGCCTCTCTGGCTGGCCTCGGCTTGTCACCGTCTGCGTCGATAAACTCTGGCTCATCGCTGCGCAGTAGAGCACCCTGAGCTTCCACTTCGAAGATGAAGACGACCGGCGGTTTGCTGTCAGCACTGGCGTGTTCCAAATCACCAGCCGACGGTGAGTTGTCGTCACGGGCGCAAGCGGCTTCTTGGATGCTGTCCGTCGCATTGATTCCACTGGCGGTGATCTCATCCTCGGCCGGCTCCAGGTCGCCACCAGTGCCACAAATAGTCGGGGGCGACGGCGCTCGATCGAGGAGCTTTTCAACGTCGATATCCCTGGCGGAAGCCTGGCGCAGGTCGTCGGCCGGCTCCGTTTGACTTCCATCAGGCCTCGGCACGAACGCAACCGCTTTACAGTCCTCGCCCGGTCGATCGCCTGCGGGCCTATGTGGGTCACACGCGCGCATGTCCGGCACTTGCGGCACGGTTGGCGGGAGGGTCGCATCAGGGCCTTCCCCTGACCTCCCAGTCGTTTCGTCCTCGGCAATGACTGGGGATTCGTTCACGGGGGCATGGTCGACTGGCAGCCTTGCGGGAATTTCGCTGCTGGAAATCTGCACTTCCTCGTCCTCAACGTTGGCGATGAGCCGGAAAGGAGACGGAGACTGGTCGTGCCCGCCGCCGTGCGTGCCAGCAAATGGAGCGACGAACACGGCGGAACGCCCGCTGTCGGAATGCAGCTCGGCTGACGCCGTGCCGGGCCCCGTCACGGAACCCTCCCACGGGGAGCGTTTCGAGGCATTGTCGACTGGCTCGGTTGCAATATTCATGCAGGCGGTGGCGCCACTGGTCGAAGGTTTGTGTTTTCCCGAGTCCTCGCCGTATTCGCGGTCGCGGTCTTGTTCGCGGTCGGAATCGGACTCGGTTGTCGACGCCAAGAGTTCTAAGCTCGGCGACTCCGAGCTATTTGAGTAAATCACCCGAAATGTCGAGTCGCCCCCTACCGAATCTTCCGGCTCGGTCTGGGGCCCCTCTCGCAGCCGGGCCTCCACGTCGAGACTGGATGTGATGACTTTCCGGCGCTTGGGACTCAGATGTAGTACCTCAATCTGTTGATCCGACGATGTCTGGGCTTGCGAACTTGGCGAGATCTCGTCCCGCTTCCAGCACGCAGCGGATGTCTCCTGTCTGGGACACGGTTTTGCCGCATCCCCAGCTCCGACTACAACCTGGTTGGGAGCGTGTGCGACACTGGTCGAGAAGCCGGTGGATATCCGCGTCTCTCCAGCCCCCTGCACGTACACATTAACTTCCTCCACAATTTCATAGGTGACAATCCTTGCCCCGGATGGCCGGAGGGTCTCAGTTGTTTCCACGCGCTCTACCAGTCGTTCCGTACCCTCGTGACTCAAGACGCCGGTAGGTTGTGATAGGTCACCACCGAGCGTCTCCGCTACCGCCTGCTCTCCTGCTTGCTGTTCATCGTCGGGGAGATTTGGGCCCACGTCGCGTCCCGAGGGCAGCGGATAGTCACTTTGCGAGAGAGAGTCAAACAAACCGATCTTGGGCGCGTCCTCCCCAAAGGAGATCGAGAGATCACCTTGCGACGATCCAGACAGCGTGTGCAGCGACGGCAGCGACTCGTCCTCCAGCGCGGACGAAGCGCACTCCTCATCGTCGCCGAACCCTGACCTACCCTTGGGGCTGTCTTCTGATCCATCCGTCGACCCCCTTGAGCTTCTGTCGTCATCTTCGGGTATGCTGTCGCAAGGCACGGCCGACGTGCGCTCCCTGAGCTCGGGTGGCAGCGAGTGCAGCGTGGCGTCCAACGACAGCGGCGGCGCGCGGCCTGGCACGGTGACCGTAAGAGCCGAGCGGTACAGTCGCGACACCTGAGCGCCGGCCGGCTGCTCACACAGGTCAGGAAGACTGTGGGAACGCACCAACAGGCTGACGGCGATGCCGGGTCGGCGGCGCGCTTCCTGCAACAGCAGGTGGCTGCGGCAATCGAGCCGCGACACGTAGCGCTCCCACATGTCCGCGTCTATCCAGCCGGCGACCGGGCCGGCCGCCACCGCCGCCAGGCGCGAGCGCAGCCGGTAATCAGCGTCATCGCACAGCTGACACTCGTCACAGCGTGCACACGGGCCGCGCACTGGCGCGCCGACAGCTGGGGCCGGCGCGCCGCTCGCCGGCTCCCTCTGTTTACTGGCTATCGCCCGGGCAGCCGACGGCGGCGCGTGCGCTGATGGATGCTCCGCACGGAAATCGATGGCCGCGTCGGCCTCGACGCCGGTCTCGACGATTGTGTAAAGGTCATGTCGGAGCGGCGTCTCCTCATCGGCGGTTGGTTCCTCCGAGGGGCGCATCTCTTCTGTCTCCAGCGAGTCGGAGTTCGACAGCCGACTGTGGCGCTTCCAGCCGACCGGCGCGTCCGGCGATTCGTACTCGTCGACGTATATCGCCGGGGGCGGCGGTGACGGGACGGGCATGGCCCGACTGGCCGCCCAACCCTCATCGAGAGCCGATTCGAAGCTCGTCGTGTCATCGGCGCTCAGTCGTGCGGGCGTGTTCACCGGCAGCCAGTCTGCTCGCAGCGAACTGCCGGCGGCCGACACGAGCCTCGCGTCATCCTCCGAGTCGGAGGCTCCGGAGCAGGAGAGCCTTTCCTCGGCCCGCCGCCTTACGTCCGCCCGCATCGAACGGCCCGCTCGGTGGCCCAGGCTGGAACACACGCTGCCCCACTCACTCTCCGACGAGGCCGACGCCCTCCTCATGGTGATCCGGATCACAGTGTCACGTCCCGTATTCCTAACCAGCTCCGACGCGTCGACCGGCGACGGCGCCATCACCACCTGGCCCTGGTTGGCGTAGTCGAACATGCTGTCGATGAGCCGTTTGCCTCCACTGAGTTCCTCGACCGAGTCGGCGTCGATCATGTCGAGCGAGTCTTGTGAGATGCCCAGGTGGCTCGGCTCCAAACTGTCGTCCGAGAAGGCCGCCGCGCAAACATCGAAGCTGGTGCCGATGCCCTCGTCAACGGATCGCGAAAAAGCAGACACCGGCGGCGCCGCCGACAGCGTCGACAGGTCATACTGACTGCTGGGCGCCGAGACTTCAGCCACCAGCCGGGCGGAGTCCAGTCGCTGGCGTCGACGCGGAGCCAGGTCGACGTCTGGGGCAGAGCCGAACTGAGAGCCAACAGCGACCCCGCGACGCTCGGCCTGCGGCGGTTTGACCTCGCTCCCTGGCGGCGTCTCCTCACGCTGCACCCGCTCGAGGTCGGCGTCAGCCTCCATCAGGCGGCTACGCTTCTCCTGCGGCCGTGACTCGATAGAGCTCTCTCTGCGCCGCTTCCTGCCGCCACAGCAGCACCACTCGGCCTCAGACTCGTCTAAAGTCGGCGGGAGTCTGTCAGCGCGGCCGGAGTTCGCCGCCGTGGCGCCGCGCCGGCCCGGGTACAGCCGGCGCACCACATCACGGACCACCTGACGGCGCGAGCGGTGCTCCTCGGCGAGTCGGTGCATGCTGCCAGGCATGCTCACCGGCCGGTACATGCCGCGCCGCTGTTCCCAGCGCAAGAAGCTGGCCCAGTAGCGACGCTCTCGCTCGCACGCGATGCCGATCAGCTCGTCCCAAAAGAGCGAGTCGCTACTACGCAGACTGAGCTCGGAGGACGCGGCCTGCGGCGGCAGCGGGGCCCGGGGCGGGGCCGGCAACTGCTCGGCGCCAATGGGGTGCGGCCTCTCGACCGACGGGGCCTCCTGCAGCTCGGTGGCCTGGCCGCGTGTGAGCGCCGGCCGGCGGCGGCCAGCCGGCTGCGGCTCCTGCCGCGGCAGCACCAGCTCCGGGTCACTGGCACTCAGCCGCTGGCAGGCGACCGAGCGACGAGAATGCTCTCGGGTGCGGCTGGACAGCGGGCGCCTGAAACAGCGAACAGGCTAAGCTGCTCTGATTGGCCGACGCGCTCGCCAGCGCAGTGGGAGAGATGTAGCCATGTAAAACATGGATGCAGGACGGGAACATGGTGACCACAGCCGAACTACATATAGAAACTCCACATTTCATTGCAAAGGTCAAACTTTTTTAATTTCGTCACTGAAGGACGCTCATTCAGTGGCTTGCCACGCCAGCGCCTGTTGGCCTTCACCCATGCAGCATGTGATTCACCCCCAGCTGAATTAAATATCGCCTTTCAAGGACTGAGATCCATCAGCGCTGGGCCCGACAACGTGCACTGACTATGGAATCCAGAAATGTCAGTGATAGTTCACATAGAGGGCTTGCATTACTCATCACAACGCATATTCTCGCCACTTACCTATCCCAAGCCCAGCACGGACGAACGATGCCAAACAACTATCGTGCCACCTCACTCTCACGCTCCCCCTTATGCATCAGCGATCATCGCAACAAAGACTTCGCCGAACAAGCGCTAGGACTTCCATGGATAAATCGATCGGTGCGTCTCCAAGCGGCCTACTGAACAAATATCCAAAGAAATCGGGACTAAGAACGACAAATTTAGATGAACTGCTGCCAACAGCAAAATAAAATGCCACAATCTTCCAATATTACAATGCATAAATTCAGGCACACCCCGCAAGCACAACAACGCAATGAAAACGATCACCGACGTCACCGAAGGCGCCGGTGACCCACCCTCACGCACATCGGCACCTTCCTTGATCTGCCAGCCAATAATCTGCCAGTCAATAATCTGCCAGCCATGAAACACGCCGCTATCACTGCAAGGAAATACGGCAAAATTACACGTCGTCAGGACATGTGTATGCGCAGGGGAACTGAAGAATATACCACCTTATCTTCTATAACCTGGCACACTAACATGCGCCTGACGCTCCCACACCCCATCCCACTCGATCAATTCTCAGATATCACTCAAGAGCACAAGAACACAAGAGCACCCAAGAATACTTTACAACACTCCTGTATTCAGGAGCTTATAAGCTACACATAATGACAACTCTGCGCCGAAACACGAGGCATGCTGTTGTCATTAGAGAATGATGAATCTGCCCGCACATCAGCGCTCGCAGTTCTCATATTCATCCCACTGATAAAGGTGTGATGGGGACCAGGACCGTCACGCTTCACGTTCGTCGTCGACCGGCCCAGCTGCATTAAACAAAGAAACAACTCGCTAACATCGCTCCCTGCCACACGCCCGCATCGTGTCAGTGTCTGCCTGGACGGGTCACCTATATATGCGGGCCACCTACAATAGCCCATCTCGCACAAACGGGGCAGCCCTGTGCATTACTGATGCCACCTCGTTACATCACTCAGTGGCACCCCGGGCGTCCACATGACAGACACTACCTCTCATCCTGGGCGTCCACATGGCAAACACTACCTCTCACCCCGGACGTCCACATGACAGACACTACCTCTGATCCCGGACGTCCACATGACAGACACCACCTATCATCCCGGACGTCCACATGACAGACACTATCTCTCATCCTGGGCGTCCACATGGCAGACACTACCTCTCACCCCGGACGTCCACATGACAAACACTACCTCTCATCCCGGGCGTCCACACGACAAACACTACCTCTGATCCCGGACGTCCACATGACAGACACCACCTATCATCCCGGACGTCCACAAGACAGACACTATCTCTCATCCTGGGCGTCCACATGACAAACACTACCTCTCGCCCCGGACGTCCACATAACAGACACTACCTCCTATACCCAGCGTCCGCCTGCCAGATAATGCCTCTCATCCCCGGGCGTCCTCCTGCCAGACACTACGTCTCATCCCGGGTATCCTCCTGCCAGACACTATTTCCCATCGCGGGCGTCCTCCTGCCAGACACTTCCTCTTATCCCGGACGTCCATTTGCCAGACACTACCTGTTACCCTGGGCACGCACCTGTCATACACTGCCCCTCTTTTTTTCTACGTACATTTGCGCAGTTATCGCCGCCCATAGAGCAACCCGCCGAAGCCAGTCTGTGCACTAATCACACCTTCTAAGTCACAGTCTGCCCGATATAGGATCACTTCAAATCACACTCACACTCATTCACTGCTCCTTCGCACATCTAACACCGCCCGCGGCACAAAAGTGCGGTCTTCGCGCGGGTTTCAGGGGTCGAGATCATCGCTGGCTGATCCAGAGTTCAGCCAGACTGCGCCCCCTCCGCCTCCCCCCCCCCCCCGCCCAACACACATATATCACGATTGTCCCACGTCCACTGTCGAGATCCGGGAAACGTCATTATTTGTTGAACCGTCAGTCCAGACACATAACGCACAAGGGGCAGTATGCATACATAAATGTGTAGCATGCGTAATACGCTGTTGTTAGCACGGATCGCTCTCACAAAACGTCTTGCGACAAGCAATATTTCATACTCCCTCTCTACGTACCCGACGACATACAGTCTGCCGCCCTTCTTCTACCATGTTACGTAACGGCCCTTTGAGGGTCAAAGCCGTAGAAGGGAAAGGGGTCAAACGCCCAGAAAAAAGGCGGTGACAGGGAACCAAACTGTTTAGAAGAAACGATGACAACACAAGGCAAGAAAACACAGCCACCAAAATACCAGTGGCCCAACATCGCACGCACGCACGCACGCACACCACTGTTCATCGTGAAGAAACAATATCACAGCGCCTATCCCGAAAATGTGCCCGAGGCTCGCTTGGCAGTACTGCTTCACATCGCTAAGCAATACAGAGCAGCCGTATAGGTGCCTGCGAGCAGCGTCAGTACGGGTTCACGATATCAGTACCACAGCAAAATCTCCTACTGACAGGGGGCTCCGGCATTAGTTACACGCGTCATCACTTTTGCTGTAAAAACTTAACCAAACTTAACTTACACGCAACATTACTTCTGTTACAAATGATACGCGACATTAGTGATACACAACAAAGGTTCTGCTTCAACAACTTATATCCGTCATTACTCCTGTCGCAAAAGTTGTGCTTCAAAAACTTATACCTTTACTATATTTACCATTGCACCCGTCATTGCTTCTACTGCAAAAACATACAGTCATTACTTCTACGCGACACTACTTCTACTGCTAAACTCATATTTAACATGAATAGTACACGAAAAAATTAAAACTAATGACGTGTGTGCATCCATTTGCAGTGCGAGTAATGTCGCGTCTAGATATTAACTGTATGAGCTTTTGCTGCACAAGAAATGACGGGAATAAGTTTTCGAATGAGTCTTGTGGCGTAGCGCCCGTGTCATACACACACACACACACACACACACACACACACACACACACACACACACACACACACACACACACACACACACACACACACACACACACACACACACACACACACACACACACACACACACACACACCACACACACACACACACACACACACCACACCACACACACACACACACACACACACACACACATATATATATATATATATATATATATATATATATATATATATATATACATATATATATACGTATATTTATCACAAGCATATGACAAGCTTAAATATTTGAAGCATAAGTTTTGTCACGTAGCAACGATATCGTCATAGGTACCGGCAGTAGAAGTGATGTAGCACTGCTGTCGGTAGGAATTTTTGCCGCACCACTGATGTGGAACCTTCAGCAGGGGTATTCGAGCGAGCACAGTGAACACGCGTTAAAATCGCCAACACCATGTCGAACCTAGCTATTTGCGTCACACCTATCACATTTTGCAGTTTCGACGGTGCACACCTGACACAAAATGACCACCGCGGTGGGCGTTGCCTAAAATACCAAGCGCACTGACGTGCAGCGACATCTACAAAGAACAGTTGTTCACTGAGTTGGTGGTGGCGTCGGTACGCGCCAGTGGTGTCGCGGGTTGTGAACGTTGAGGGCGCTGTGGTCGCCTCAACATCTGACCGGACGGCAGAACCGGTGGTGGGGGACAGCGGGAGCGGAAGCCCTTCACAAAACCAGCAAATAGCAACGCGTAATCTTTGCAGTGTTAGACATATTGTATCAAAAGGCAACTAAGTCTGGTCACTCTGAAGCGTATCTAAGACCAATAACCTGAGCGTCGAAAACTATTGAGGCGAGATATCCAAAAGGGTCCGCCGTTTAGTAACACTTCGTATGCGTTGTTTTGGATGCAAGTAAATGACGTGCGGGTATGGATGCGATAGAGAAACAACAAATTGTGCAAGTTCAGGAATACAAGCGTATGGTCTCACGGGAAAAGAAATGTAAAACAGGTTCGAGGTCAGCAGCGGTCATGGTCAACATAAAAAACGCCCTTGATATCGATTCAAATGGAATGAAAGCCAGCTGGGATCAAATTCAAACTAGAAGCTCAAGGACGCAACGACGATGACAAGTCTCCAAATGAAAAAAATATAGTCAAACACCAGGGCATGAACCCAACAAGCAAAAGTTAGAATCGATGAAATATGTAGGCAACCTGTTTGGGTGGAGCTGTAGTCTTCCAAAATCAGCTCTAAGAATATGATAGGACTAGAATTAGACCAGGCCCAGTCCCAGCCCCGCATCCTCTGGAACTGGTCGTAAGTTACACTGAAATGCGACCATCAATACTTTTTCCAATCTCACCACTGTTGACATTCTTTCCGGTTTTCCTGCTTCTAATCTAACTTTGGTCTTGTTCGATTTTATTTTCTAACGTTCCGTGTTTGAACTTCTATTTTGACATCGTATATATGGCTTTTGCCTACACCAATTATCCAAGTCGCTTTCTCTTCCTGCATGGACAATGAGAACAAACCCGACCGGCAATTTTTCTATCACACATGACTAGTTCTGTTTGTGGCGTCGTTCGATACTACCCGGGATGCCGCATTTGCGATCTTGTTAACAAAACAGCGCCAATATCCTGACCCCGGACCTATGATCCATCCCATAGGCCTCTCACCAATACACCACATCGAGAGAGCGGCGTAGCCATGCGATTCTTAGGCAGCAAATTCACCTGATCAGTAGACACGGCGCAGCACATAGTGGCAGCGGCACACTGGCGATGGGCACGGCCGGTACACCCGCGCGGGTCGCGGCCTCAGTGGTACGCCCGGTGCGCGGTGGAGCCGTCGCGGCCCGGCGCCGACAAGTGTTCACCAGCTGTGTGTCTGCGCGCCGCCATCGCTCCTATCACTGACCGGTCACTACTCGATTGGCGCCGTGTCACCGCGGAGTCACCAGCTAAATACTATCGGCAGTAGGTGATTGCATAATCCTTACTGACGGAAAATGCTGCTGAAATGCTGGAAATTTTTCCCGACCGGCAATGGTGCCCCGATGAAACGCGGCAGCAGAAGCCGGCAGTGGCCCAGTGGCGACGCCCACTGAAGACGAAACGGCAAGGTCTACCGCTCAACAGAGAGCGCCAAAACGGCAAGGTCTACCGCTCAACAGAGAGCGCCAAAACAAAGCGTGACGCGCGGCCGGACGGGTGTTTCGTCATCCCTTGCTGCAATGATCCGATCCATCGGCAATCGCAAGGGATGAGAGACCCTGATGCTGCGCAAAACTGATGCTAAAGGCATCACAACATAATTAGCAAATTATTCTCGCGGTTGGATTTACGTTGGAGCAGTGTTCTGGCGGCGGCGCACTGCAGCTTGATGGAACCTGGCCCGCACTCACCATCATGCGTGAGCGGCGGATCCGGAGCCAAACTCACCTTCGGTTGGGCGCAGGGACGTCGCCGACTGTCTGAACACTTGAGCCTTCCATCTGAAATACGATAATTCCCGTAGGCCATTAGTGGCACACACAGACAGACAAAAGTGGACCGCCATTAGAGGACGTCAGGGGTCGGATAAATTTATGGGTACTCACATGGTGTGGGTAAGGGACTTCGTTTGGTGCTGGGCTTGAAGAAAATTACGGATATGGATATGCCCGTAATTTATGGTATGGCTATAAGGATGTAGCACTCACGAAATGTGGGTTACGTAGTTGAAGAAATACTTTATGTTACTGCCAGCGTTTTTTAAAATAAATAATTTGCTCCATTCACACTACTTTTACGATCATCAACGCATGTAGTGGTCTTGGAGGTAATGCTTTTCGGAACTTTTCATAAATTAAAACTAGTGTTCTGGATAAATCAAACTGAAAAAGTGATGCTTCCATGCCTCGGTGGACATCCAGCAATGATAGGCACCAGGTAGTAAAAAAGCGTTCAAATAATCACAAAAGTTCCACTGACGTACTGTATTGCAACTATCGCGATACTTGACTGCAAACTGTGGAGTTAAGACAGGTACCAAAGTTTGGAAAACTGAGCCGCAGCAATGAAAAGGTATCGCTGGATTTGAATTGGTGGTTTGGTGATGCCAGAGCGCCAGGTCCAGGTCCAGGTCAAAGTCAAGGTTCAGATCTAAATCCAGGTTCAGTTCCAGGCTCATATCTAGATCTATATCCAGATCTAGATCTAGATCCGGGTCATGGTCCAGATTTATGGGTCCGGCCGTATAATACGCATATGTTTCAGGAGTACGTTCAGTGCAGTGCATTGTAGGAGTTCCGGATGTTAACTTCGTATTGCATTACCTGCAGGCTTCCGTAGTTATCTTTCAGGGTAAATTAAGCTCATTTCAACTGCCTGTGGTCCGCCTGAAAAATTATTCAGCGTGTGTTGGCGCTCGGCCTGTGCGACCTCTATAGTCCCAGAGGCGTAGGCGAAAGTGAGAACATAGAGGCACGTCTCTTTCCTTCGCGCCCCTTCGGACCGACGATCAAGGGTCCCATAAGGTCAAAAGAGGCGACAGGAGGTCCTCTTAAGGAATTCAGGCCCCGCCGACCGGTGTTTTTGCATTTAAATAAGAGGACCCCTCGAAGCGATCGACGACCACGTCGTCGATCGGTACCAATGAGGGCTCGACATCGGTCAGAGGGTAACAGTCACAATCAGTCGGACCGGGTCAACCTAGGCCAATTCGCCAAGGAGGGACAACGTCACAGGGCCACAAGTCACAGACGTATTTGAAATAAGCACCTTTAAACGCTTTATGACACCAATCCGCACTTTAAGAAGACAACCCTGGTGCAGATTTCACCTGTGCAACTTTTCGATGGATAATATGAAAGGATTAGCATAAACAGCGCCACCAACTGATGCTGGACTCTGGTGGTGAAACTGGAAGAGTAAAGATAGGATCTGTATCTTTGTGTTGCTGCGACTTGTAATCTGTTCAGAGCTCTACCTCAAAAGAATAATGCCGAAATATACGATACGGTCTAATTTGTGAGCGATAGGCTTTTGATAGCGATAGCGATTTCGATAGAGATAGTGATAGCGACAGGATTTGAAAGGCTTTTGGAAGCACGATGTCAGTGTTATCTGTAGTAGCCAATGTCGCTCAGTTGTACAAAGGCTAAAACCCCGGGCATATCTGTTCTTGCTCCTAAAGTAACGAGCACGCGGTCCCCACACCCGTGACGTCATTTGCTTCAGTAAATGATTCTGCAAAAGGGCGGGCGTTCCCAGGCAAACGGATTTTTAGCAAACATGGGGAAAAATGGGAAAACCCACTTCCGAAGCGCCACGCCCGTGCGTCACATCAAAATCGTGACCGAAAAACAGCGGCATTGTTTTGCGCGCGGGCGATGTAACCTAAATCAAAGGACAAGTATAACATTGGGGTAAGTTGTTTTTTAACCGAACAGCTTGGCCCCAGACCTCACAGCTGGATCCATTAATATAGTCGAATGCTAGTCGAATGTTTACCGATCCATAGCAACGTGTATTCGTCGCATATAGCAGTGCACCTACCAACACTTGAGCACCAGTCCTATGCTAAGAAAAAGTCATGTTTCCCCGCACCACAACCTACAAATTATAGAAGTTGAACGGATAAACAAAGCAATAAACTTAACACCCCTGAGGACTAAGACGCGCAAAGGTCTGAGCGATTTAATTTAAAGGTACCGGAGTAAGGGACTGGCCTATGCAGTCCACACCAAACCTTCATACAAACTTAAGCCAAAAATGCTGATTCATCACCGCCTAGATAGCTTTTGGCCGAAACACCCTTGAGACATAAGGGTTGGCGAAAGCGCATGTACACGCCAGTATGCCAGGCTGAGGCGGAGGCGGGGTGGGGGAGCATTGACTCGTGAAAGGTGGCCAGGTCGATACCCCCACTTTGCTGTTTAGTAATGTGAGCGTGCAGCTGGTGTGGGTCGATGAAGACCGCTGCCAAGCACGAATAGCGACTAACAATGATAAAGTTCCAGAGCAGGCGACGCTTTATTAAAACGACTCATGGTGATACGTGGACATGGGTCTCGATCTCGCAAATGCATCATCGATCTCAAAGATCCCTTGAGCAAACTTTAAAACGCATTCCAGGTACCCCCAGACCCCAAATACCAGATTCCACCAGTGTCGGGTCCGGGGGGCGGGGGGCATGGTTCCATCCTTCCGCTAGGACTACCAAAAGGTCCATAAACGAAAAACGGGTGCCAATTTTATCACGAAGCACAAGCAACTGTACGTCTCCGGGTGTCCAATGGACCACGAAGAGCCCCATCCAAAGATGAATACTCATGTGCAGGTGAGAATGGTTCTTAACCACTTGGAAAGGCCGTGGTTGAAAACTGATTGTTTATTATGCTGTGCGGGGACCTTGTGCTCTTGTTTTGGGGTCCTATAAGCTCACGAAAAATAATAGAGATCCTTCATGTCCACTAAAAACGTTAGAGGCATCACAAAAAATTGGCTAATATTTTTTGGCCAAATTGTGAGCAGAAAAACATCCATCGGAGGCATGTTGTCTTCTGTAGCAAATGCAAGAAGTTCCAAATATACGACAGACGAATTCCCTACCTACATTTATGAAGAGAACATTGATGCTATACGCAGCATAGACGTATGGCTAAATGAACCAGTTTTGGAAAACACCATCAGTGAGTGTAAACTTAATGGCTATGACTGCGTTTTGTGCCAGCGTAAAAATCGCACCTATGGAGGAGTTTTTATATCAACAAGGCTTTGCTTTCCACTTAAGTTATCGGTGCTGGCCCATCAGAGATAGCAGAATTTATGTGGTTGGATGTAAAGGCGTGTAAATCCGAAATGGTCAGGTGAGGTGTTACGTAAAGTGCAGCAGATGCGCCAATGGACCAAAAATTATGACTGCTCTGTAACATTGCAACTTTATTATGACTGCTCTGTAACAACGCTGGGTGATTTAAATGCCCCCCAAATTGTCATGTCGTCAAGTGCAAACTCAGACCAACTTTTCAAAGGAGGAGAGACAGTGTGCATTCGCAGCCTTCCTGGAGCCATTGATAACTTCAGTTCATGAAGCTCTTGGAAACAGTGCTCACAACACTATCAGACTCAGTGTGTGTGCGGAGGGAAAGGCATCTGTGCTTTGGAGACGCCTCGACTTTCCGCATGAATATTATGAGAGCTTTTGAATGCATTAACAGAGGTTGACTGGAATGAACAGTGCACGCAAAGTGACGTTTTTTTAAACATAGCATATTTTAAAAAGTAGTGCTTAAAGAACAGTGCCAATTTACCCGGTGCCCAGACAAAAAAAAGGAGAATAGAAAAAGATTTAACAAAAAAAGACAGTTAGTATAAAAGTCTTATAAAAAGTCAAAGGACGTAAATTCAACCGAGGATAAAAGTCGACTTGGACAAATTCAAATGCCAGAAGTCTACAGCAATAAATTTGAAACGGGAAAAGTCAGAAGGGAAAAATCCGAATTGTTTACATCGAATTGGAAATCTACTTTAAAACAGTTCGAAGTGAAGAAAGGTCTTATCATTGAAAAAGTCGACAAAAATCCCAAAAAATAAAAGCTGATAGGATAAGCAAAAAAAAAAAAACAACAAACAACCAAAACCAAAGGTCCAAAGAGACAAAGCCGTTAGGAAGCCTGTGAGACAGTACTGAGCGACTATGCTGACACGCTCGTCCTTCCTCGTGGTAAAATGAAGAACGATAAGTCAGCAATAACGGCCAAGTCCGTTGATAGGAACTCTTAACTCATAAATGCCGAACATAGGGCTCGTATTCAGTTGGTAAGGGGAAAATATTCTTCTTCTTATTATTATTTTTATTATCATTATCATTATTGCGAACTTTGGCGAAATCCAGCGAGTGGCCATTCTAACGCCGCGTCAGTACATATCACGTAGATAAACACAGACACGCAACACATGCAAATGGGCCGCAACGCCAGCGATACACGAACGATGTTATAAAACATGAGCGACTAATGATACAATCAGCACCTGCACGTCATGGCCAGTTGGTCAATTTAGGTAAGTTCTCTGATGAAAGACATTACTTTGCCCTTGAACTCATTTAAGTTTTTGCACTTGCGCGTGGCAGCTGTGAGCCGATTCCACGCCTCCACGGCTCGATAGAAAAATGCCCTTTTCACGCACTCTAAGCGAGGCTGTTTTACAGCGCTCGTCTGCAGTACAGTTTCGTCATCAGTGGCTCTGGTGTGCCGCTGAGATACTTCAGATCGGCACCAAATCAGGTTACTGACAGCCCGTGGCCCATCAGGCACGTAAATGGCGCGCTGCAAACATATGCAGTCGCGGTGGGTGAGAGTCCCGTCGAAATTGGGCCAATCAAACTGTTTTCAGGATCTGTGATGTGATCTGACCTGCGTTTGCCGGCAACAATTCGACCGCGAAGTTAATATCCTTATCCAGGCGCTGGCGCTGAACAGCTGTTGTCGGGGCCCATGCAGGTAAACAATATATGATGTGAGGGAAGACCAGTGACTCAACTGGGGACTTTATTTTAGAGCTGGGAAGCACATACCTAAGCTTGCTAATAGCTATCAGGGAGCCAAAAGAGCGCTAGGTAGTTCTGGCCGTTTGATGCTGCCAGTTGAAATTTTTATCGATGAGCACCCCCAGTATTTTTCACGTACTCAGAAGAAGACAGCTGGGAGTTATCAAACTCACGCTCAGCCCGGCGGCGTTGTGGGTGTTGGTGGGTGTGCCAGCAACAATGAATTCAGTTTTTGATGGGTTAATCTTTATGCCATTGTGACGAAACCATACTGAGACCGCAGTCAGATCGGACTCAACACACGAACGCAGCTGTGTGAGACCACAGGCAGATGGTGATGGTTCATGCATGAGCTGCATGTCGTCTGCAGGTGACACCAGTTTACACGTAGCTGAAACATAACACTGGATGTCGTTGGTAAAGAGGGGGAACATCAGCGGTCCTACTACTCTGCCCTGAACCACGCCATACGCGAGCTCAAGCCCCGGCCCGTTTCCACCCTTAACAGTCTGTTGGCGGTCGGTGAAATAATACGAAAACCAGTGTGGTGAAACACCATAGCATTCCAGTTTAGCTAAAAGAGCAGAGCGGTCTTCACAAACGAAGGCTTTTGACAAGCCAGTTGAGCTAATGGTGGTGACCGTACCGGCGTCCATGTTGTTGTTTATGTGGCTGACTATATCGATGACTGCATGCTCGGTGGAGTGGTTAGGACGGTACGCGTATTGTGAGTCAACAAGAATGTGGAGACTAGTCACATATTCTAAAAGCTGGGTACAAACAGCCTTCTCCGCCAGCTTGCTTATAACACTGCGGACGCTGATGGGCCTGTAATTCGACGGCTCAGACGCCAGTCCCCCCCCTGTGCAAAGGCACGACTGTCGCAAGCTTTCAGATGGGGGCGGGACGCTAGCAGTGGTGACGGAGTGGTGAGGTAGATACCAGGCAGATTCTACCAGGTAGACAGAGTGATGAAATTCATTTATTAGCGTTCTAAAGATAGATTGCATGAATTTCTCCTGTTGCGTCTCCCCCCCCCCCCCCCCCCTGCCACCACCCCTACTCATTTTGAGGCACTATGTCCCTGGCCGAATAACCAGAAGCGCTGATCCTCGCTGATATTAAGTATCATAGCTTGTGTCTGGAACGGGTCCATGCAGTGTCAGTGTTTGTATGGTTTCATAATGCACACGCAGGTTCTCTTCCGTCACAGTCGCACAACAGAGCCGTCCATTGTCCTGCGGCCGCCTTGCGTTACCCGCTAACCGTGAGCATGATGGCGTGCGCATGACAAAAAATATGTCCAGCAATTAAAATGTGATCAGCGTGAAAAACCAAACGTGCATGCGCAAACTGTCGAAGATTGGAAAGGTAAGTCCTTTTGCTTACAAGTCGACTTTTATTGGTAGGTGCATATATCCGCAAACCGATTAGGTACACCTAAATGATAAGCATCACAATGTGCTTTGCGAGCTTATATTCAGCAAATTCGTTGAAATCCAATCGGCGTGGGAAGTGAATACCCCTGTGCAGAAGCACCGGTTCGGAAGGGGATGAGCCTGGTTGAGGCTAAATGAGCCCAATTTGGGCCCAAATGAGTCAAATTTCTCTCAATTCAGCAAAGGCCCCCATGGCCGCAGGGTGGAAAGAAGTAACCAAAATGGCTTCCGTTCCCCCCGTTCAAAAGAACTTTCTATGCCGGTGCGCCTATGCGGGAGCCAACTAGTATCCTACATTGAGCGCTGATCATTAATTTGCTTTTTATGAGGTTAAGTAGCACAGTATTACGAGGAGCCGTATTAAATATGTAAAGATCATCTTTTGTAATGAAGCACAAATGTTTCCACGAAGGACTGAACAAGTGGTGACCGGCGCCAAAACGCAGTCAGACGTGAACCAGGTTCACACGCGGGCGCTGGCTGCCCACGGGACTTCGTACGCATGGCAACCTTTGGATCCACATCATCGCGGCTTTTGAGTGGCTGTGGTCAAACAAACTGATCAGAGGTAAAGTAAATATAAGTATAGAAGCGCACTGTCACTAGTGTGAAGCGCAGAGATTTACCAGCTGTGCAGTCAAAGTTGCTCCAGGTAAAAATAATGGTATCCCATTTACATATTCTAGTCTGCATCCCGGTTTGGCCACGAGTAATGCTATTCATATACCACTTCGACATTTAACATAGCCAACCACCTAACCGTCTGAAGATCCCAACATACCTGACTCAACACTCACGGCAACTATGCAGACAGATGGGGACCGAGCACTGTCTCCCCGCGCTGCACTGCCACGGACCGAGCACAGCCGGTCCCGCAGACAGGTACAGAACGAGCACGCCGGAAATCAGGCAGGTACAGAACGAGCACGGCCAGCCCCGTAAGCAGGTACAGACCGAGCACGGCTGAAGGTAGATGGACACGGACCACGCACGGCGCATCAGGTGCGCATCCGGCGTATCTAGCGCAAAAAACTGAGTGCAGCAGACAACAGACTCACGACAACTGCCATTGCCTCCGCACCACCGGAGGCGGCACGATCATGTGACGAGAGGTCGGATAAGATTGAAGTGCACTGCACTGGCCTGCCGTTTCAAGGAAGCGTTCCACATTTGGAAATAACAAAAAATACCATGTATGTGACGAAATGAGTTTACTTGTAACTGTTGGCATGGTTTGAAATGCAAAAGACTGCTCTAAACAACAAAATTGAGCTCTAGTAAATAAGCTTCCCAATACGTCATCGTTTGACAACGTCACCGTTTGGCTACGTCATCGTTTGACCACGCCATCGTTTGACTACGTCATCGTGTGTGCCCGATTGAATCCTCACACCTCTGACAGGACGTGAGGGAGGCCAAAGGTGTTTTTTTTTCTTCTGCGACAAACTGTACTCGGGCAGCAGGAATCACCTCACTGCTGTCCAGGCGTGCCACGGTCCGTCCCCCTATCTGAGGTCGGATGTCTTTTGGGTGAGAAGGAAGCATATAAGAGTGATTTAAGCATTCGCCACTGTGCTACCTGTGTTCCTACCCACCTCGCAGTCCAACAGGGGTAAGGTACAACACTCCCTAGGGAGCTGGTTGTCGCCAGGACTATTCCAATACTATACGAGGCAAACGACGCCTCCAACACGGCCAGATGTAGCCGCAGATACACTCCTCGCTCTGACTGTGGTTCAGCGCCGTCGTCACCTGCCCCTTTAAAGGGAGCATCCGACCATTTTGTACCTTTCACTTGTCGTTACATCATACGAGTAAGATTCGATCAGTAACACCAGTTCTCAAGAAATCCTGAATAGCTCAGAATTAATTTTTGAAGTAACCGACCCCGCGAAGGTAATCTCATTTGACTTCCGGCTCACCACTTTGAAAGAAATAAAGTTCACTTGCTCATAAAGTTCACTTTTTCCAACGTGCGTTTTCTGTAATGTTCGTAACGCACCAATGTTCCAAAAGTGTTTGTGTAAGAAATTCTACGAAAGCTTGAAACGCTATGATTAAACAAAACAAAAACGTGAACATGAAACTATTATCTTGCGAACTCAGCGAAACGGTATGCTATGACTTTGAGATCTCCCCAATGGCGTTTGTCACAGTGGCTCTTTTGACACTCCCTTAAAGCTGCCACGAGCAGCCGAGCACCCTAAGCGGAGACCCGCGAAGGACAGCCCACAGCTCAGGCGACAGGCTGCTTGACCTGAATGGGGCCCTAGGGGCTTCCGGAGCTCCTGGATACCCTGGTGAAAGTGGTGCATTGGGATCGCCGCGACTGACCCGCACGACCCGCCACCAGGATCCGATCAGCCCGGGGGGCGCAGGTGGGAAGTGAGGGGTGGGGGGGTGGGGCATGCATTGGTGATCCCGATGAGGTGACGCCGATGACACGAGGATGAGAATGGTAAGAGAGCGGGATGCGGGAATAGGGTTGGTGGGAAGAGCGTGGGCTGGACAAGGAGCAGGAGCTCACGCACCGGCAGAGTCAATACTCGAATGAGCGCTACTCCCCTACACCGACCGAACCAGTGCCCCGGCGGGTATGTAGGGAGCTTATGTGGGCCAAGGGCGCTCCGCCCAAGCCGCCGCGCAGTTCCCCGGGCTAACTCGATCAATAACTGATGACGCATGGCAGTCGGCAGCTACCATTTCCCCTCGTTGCGTGCACACTAAGTCGATACCGCAGTGTTGACACCGACGTTTATCCTCTGACGCGGGGATATTAGGGCATACATGCGTCTGACACACCCAAATGATAAAATGGAAGCAAGCATATCGCCGCGTTTATAATGTCGCGGTGGAACAAGCGCCACACTTAGTGGATTGCTTGCGCCTCGTTTGGGTTCGTCTGTGAACGTATATGGTGATACGTTTTGCGAGTGCATCCGAGTGCATGCGAGTGCATTTCATCAATTTTCGGGCCTGCCTGTCTATTTGTCTTGTTAGCCAGCCTGTCTGTCCGCGGGTAATGCAACCACAGACAAGCAAATTCCGTCTCATAATCCTAGGGCAAGTGCAGAGGCGTTGGGGGACTTCCGGTGATGTGATGTGATGGTGATGTAACGATGACGTGAGGATGTGTATTTGACGTGGAACTGCCGCGTGGGGGCGTCGGACTGCCAACCAACCAAGCGCAGCCCCCAAGGTGGGCTGTGTGGGATTTGTATCGCACATGCACCGCCAGTCTCCGGCTCTCAGTCACCACGGACCAATAGTTATTACCCGATGGGGGGGGGGGGGGGGGCGCACCCAGCCTCAGTCGGGGACGTGGGTTCGAATTAGAGCCCACAGACTCGCAACCCGCGAACTCAAAATACCCAAAGGGCGTTCAGCATGCATCGCTGACTACATTCCGAGTCCTTGAGGGTATTCTGCAGCTATTTGCCCTTACTTAGAGGGTTTTCTACAGCTATTTACCCTTGCTTAGACCACCGCAAACTATTTCGCAAACGTAAACACACGAATGATGGATATACATGGGACAAGGCTACATTTTACGCATCAAGGTATTCGAAATAAGTGCATGATATATCACTTAACAGAAAGCTTTCGAAAACAAGGTTAGAGAAAGCAAGCCTATACATGAGAAAATATGTTTCGTTTCCGCATTTCCTTGCCGACTGATCCAGCAAGGACGAATGCGGCCCTTCTGCCCGCAGCGGTCGGCCACCGCCCCTCCAAGAGCCCCTCGCCATCCCTTCTCTCCCCCCTCCCCTAACGTCGGGTGCGTGGCACGGTCTAAGGCGGCGCGCAGGGGTTGGGTATGGACATTAGCCCTGTGTACATACAAAATTTAAAACGATGCAAGATTAGCACCAGAAGGTTCCTTTCTAAAGCGACTGCTTCAAATTTGTGTGGTTTGAACTGGAATTGCGATAATGAAGATCATTCGGTACAGTTCACGGCACTGCCCGTCTTAAGGCCTATACCCTTCTAGTTTCTGAGCTACGCGCCCGCAAAGGTGCAGGCTATTTCGGGGAGACTTTTGCGAGGTCACCCAGGCATTCACAACGCCATGATGACGTCATTCAAACCCTTCCATTCTATTTGCCATGCGGCAATCTAGGTCGCATGACAAAAAAATATAATGTATAATTGCTGAAAATATATAATTGCTGAGTCGTTCATATCTGGCGTTTGTGAGCACGATTTCCAGATATAACAAACGCAAAATGGGCTTCAATCAATGTTGTGCAAGGTAACATGACGTAATCAAACAGTGACGGATTGAGGAGCATATTTCTTAAACAGAGAAATTATGTTGTCTAGATCAACCTTTCCCGATTAAAAATATACCAATGATTATAAGTGAATCTATTTCGTCATATCTTATGCTTGCTTCAATGTCTTCAAACAAGAAACACTTCCTTTATAAATTTATCCGCCTAGTCTGAGAACAAATACGACGCTCTTGCGTCAAAAATACAAAAAGATGTCAGTATCACCACCTGCATAAGCGTCAGCCAATTCTGTCTCGCAGATCGGTGATGCTAGCACAAACACAAGCTTACATGAATGCGTCTTAGCAGCAAGACTAGAAAGCATGTGTCCGAACCAGACATATGCCTGGTTCCCAGTTTTGGTTCCTGGTTCCAGTTGGTTCCCGCGGCAAAGGGAGACGCTGGATCGTGGCTCCCACTGGTTCTTTCGACCCCCTTCGCAAAGCCATTCGGATGTCAGCCGTTAAAGTTCAAGATTCCTGGATTTATTATTTTTATGCGGGTAACTATTCCTCCTGTGCGCGGGACTACAAAACTAGGCGTTCTGCACATGTGCGTACATGCGGCGCATTTATTCCCTCCAGATCATGGTGGGTTCTGCCATTTGGAGGCTAACGACTAGAGCATGAGTGCAAGTAAGCGGCATAAAACCACGAGTTAATATGCGAGAACACTACGAGAAAGGACCCAAACACGTGCACACAACGATATTTGAGAGCTGGAAGACCCGCCTCGCCCATTACCACGACACCTCTCCAGAAGCTCAACTCCTCCGATTAACGACTTCACACCATCAGTTTGGCAGCTCCTCCACGCCATACATATGTTCCATGACGCTCATGGAACACTCCAATAAAATGATGACGCATTGAGAAGCATAACTATTACAAGTGAAATTGTGTAGTCTCGAGCAGTCTCTTGCATTTAGCCGCATACCAATAGTTAACGGCCTGCTCCCAGAAGTATCAACGCACGTATCTCTCCATTCTCCAGGGTTTTCTACGAGCAATAATGCCATTACTACTGTCTTATATAGCTGATGCTTGTACCAATATCTTCAAAAGGGAACGTTCCCTCTTGAAGGGAATGTTCCAAGCTCACTTATAACCATTGGTATTTTTTAAAACGAAGGGAGTGTTCGAGACAACACAGTTGCTCTGTTTCGTGAATATGTTCTTCAAAAGTTATTGTTTGATTGTGTCATCGTACTTTGCAGAGCATTGACTGAGAGCCAATTAATGGCCGTTATATCTGGAAATCGTGTTCTCCAGATACGCCCGATAGGAACGTCTCGACCATTATATTTGTGTCGGCCTTGATCGCAGCATGCCTTATGGAATCATAGGATTTGAATGGCGTTATTATGATGCCATGAATGCCGCGGCGCCCTCAAAATATTCTACCAGACATACTCTCCCCATTTTCCTGGGCGTGCAGCTCAGGAACTGGAGGGGTTTAGGTCTTAACAAGGGCAGAGCTGTGAACTGCATCAAAAGTTCTTCTAGATGGCTATTTCATTTCACAACTTCATAGAAATGTGGAACACTCCATTTAAGGACTGCCCGGGCGCGCAACGTACGACTACCAGGGGAGTACAGGGAGATCATGTGCAGAGCACAGGGGCGGGGTTAGGACGTGGAAGTTTTCCCCGTCCCGAAACTGTGGCGTTAAGTGCCCAGCAGATGATGTCAGAGAGAGCAGCTATATCTTACATCGGGAAAAACAGAGCATTATCATTATGACGTTACATGGAGACAACAGATGCACCTATTTGATTAATCACAAGAAGCCTCTTGAACGATGTTGGAAACGAGAGACATCATCCATATGCCCCGTTTGTCGGTTCTATTTACGAATACCGAATACTTTGACACGTCCCACTTGTCCCACTTGTCGGTTCTATCTACAAATACTGAAAACTTTGGCACGACATACACCACAAAACATCCAAGGCGTCAAGCCCGTACGTTTCAGCCTTCGCAAGGCCGGCGTCCTTGCCGACAGATCCGTGGGCAGCGGCTGACCTTGTTGAGGGCCAGCAGACTTCTGAGCCTGTTGACCTCCGCGCGCAGCTCCATCACCACCCGTGAGCCGGGCTCCTCGTTCACCACCGGCCGGTTCACGATGGCTCTGGCTCGGTCGGCGAAGCGCAGCGTGCTGAGAGTGTCACTGTAGCACGTGCTGGCTGGTGACACGGCTGAAACGGCGGCAGCTCATCACGTCCTCCGAGGCAGCTTCAGCAAGGCGTCAACCATCAACCTGTTTAACCCGCAGCCGTTAGGGGGTAATCTGAGCGAGGTCTATTGGAACAGCTCCCAACTGGTCCGCGCACGCCCATGTATTTTCAGCCCCTGTCACGTGACCATCTTCTAATGCTTGGGGGGAATTTTGAGCAGCATGTTTTGAGAAATGTTTTGTTATGTTTTGCGGGTCATGCCGTTGGCATATCACGTTACTAAACTGCCAGCTTTAACTGCCAGTTTTGTTTCTGCGGCCGCATGGGTGGGCACGGTTAGTTACTCCGCTATCTCGTTGCGTAACGGAACTACTTTCTGAGTGAATGAATACGCCGACACGATACTTAAAAGAAATTCACTTACTGAGCAGCTTCCGCTGCTTTTATCATCCGTATCTCGCCAAAATATAGCCCGCTTTTTCGCGCCTCCGGTACTTTTAATTATCTAGCGCGGGCGTGAAGGAAGAATGACGCCTACCAGGGTCGAACAGGTAGCTCCGTGGCATGCTTTGTGCATCCAACTTATATTAATTCCGAATAGTTCTGCAAACTTTTGAAATTTGACGATATTCACGAAACAGCATGCTAGTAATTCAAGTCCATGTGATGAACGAAACTGGTATCGCTCGTGGCTCATCGAGCGTGTCCCGAAACGCGAAAAGGGCTGTTTTCGATGTAGAATGACGTGGCCTGACACATACGTGGAAGAGTATATGTACATTTTCGAATGCATTGGTGGGATGTACGTATATATGAAAGTAAAATTGGACCTGCACAACCTCATCAACAGACATGTCATTGACTGGAAGGACAGAGTGGACAGAGGCTGCCGACCGAAGGACAGAGTGGATAGAGGCTGCCGACCGAAGGACAGGGTGGATAAAGGTTGCCGACCGAAGAACAGAGGGGATAAAGGCTGCCGACCGAAGGACAGAATGGATAAAGGCTGCCGACCGAAGGACAGAATGGATAAAGGCTGCCGACCGAAGGACAGAGTGGATAAAGGCTGCCGACTGAACGGGTCTCCAGAGAAACCTCAAGAAGCATCTGGCCTTAGGAAAATAGGGTGAGCTTTGCTAACTTTGCTACCTAATTTTAAACTTTGTTAACTAACTAACAACTTTAGCTACATGTTTGGAAGTTGATATCGGCAAGAAAAACCCTGAATCTCTTTTGGGGGTGATGAGCTGGGAATAATAACGTTGAAAATAATCTACTTTCAGCATACCCGGAAGTGCTGGTTCAACGACGTTTTCAAAAAACCAGTTGTCATGCGCAGACCATTTGATATTTTAAAACGATGCTCATGTTTCGCAGTTATTCTAACCCGTATTTCGCAACTACTCCGACATTGTATTCTAAAAAGTCGATCAACACCACACCAGTATTTCTTTCACTGTGGAACACATTGTACAAGATGCATTGATTTCATCCCTAGAAAGATAGCACGATAATTTTTGGTCATTGCACAAATATAAATTGCGCGGCATTGCGCGATCAGATGGAAGGAGTCAGGGCCCACACAAAAAGCGCTGCTTAGAGCGAGCTCGGGTCCCAGAAATCCATCCATTTGAAAGGTTCAGATTTAAAAGTGAACACGTCTTTGTGAAACTACCGTTTATTCAAGGTGGCCCACAAAAAAATCCATCCATGTTTTATTAACGGTGACACCGGTATTCCTTGCACAACCGAGACTTCAGTGACATTCAAATGGCTATTCAATGGCAAAGCGTGATAAAAAACATAAGTCACTGATATTACACTCTTCAAATCACGACTGCACGGAAATGTCTCTTTGAGGACGAGAACGAGTATTTTGTCGACACCACCTCAGAGCACAGCATCGCTACCGCCCTGATGCCCCACTACTTTGATGCCCTACCACCCCTCTCCCCCCCGCGATCGCTACCACCCTGATGCCCCACTACTTTGATGCCCTACCACCCCTCCCCCCCCCCGCGATCGCTACCACCCTGATGCCCCACTACTTTGATGCCTACCACCCCTCTCCCCCCCCCGCGATTCGCTACCACCCTGATGCCCCACTACTTTGATGCCCTACCACCCCTCTCCCCCCCCCCGCGATCGCTACCACCCTGATGCCCCACTACTTTGATGCCCTACCACCCTTCTCCCCCCCCCCCGCGATCGCTTACCACCCTGATGCCCACTACTTTGATGCCCTACCACCACCTCTCCCCCCCCCCGCGATCGCTACCACCCTGGATGCCCCACTACTTTGATGCCCTACCACCCCTCTCCCACCCCCCGCGATCGCTACCACCCTGATGCCCCACTACTTTGATGCCCTACCACCCCTCTCCCCCCCCGCGATCGCTTACCACCCTGATGCCCCACTACTTTGATGCCCTACCACCCCTCTCCCCCCCCCCGCGATTCGCTTACCACCTTGATGCCCCACTACTTTGATGCCCTACCACCCCTCTCCCCCCCCGCGATCGCTACCACCCTGATGCCCCACTACTTTGATGCCCTACCACCCCTCCCCCCCCCGCGATCGCTACCACCCTGATGCCCCACTACTTTGATGCCCTACCACCCCCTCTCCCCCCCCCGCGATCGCTACCACCCTGATGCCCCACTACTTTGATGCCCTACCACCCCTCTCCCCCCCCCGCGATCGCTACCACCCTGATGCCCCACTACTTTGATGCCCTACCACCCCTCTCCCCCCCCGCGATCGCTAACCACCCTGATGCCCCACTACTTTGATGCCCTACCACCCCTCTCCCCCCCCGCGATCGCTACCACCCTGATGCCCCACTACTTTGATGCCCTACCACCCCTCTCCCCCCCCCCCGCGATCGCTACCACCCTGATGCCCCACTACTTTGATGCCCTACCACCCCTCTCCCCCCCCCCCTGCGATCGCTACCACCCTGTTGTCCCGGGTCCCCCATGGCCGACCCTGGGGTGACTGCACGGGATCAATCGGGACGAGGAGGGACTTCATTAAGGCCGGGCGACATTGCGCGCTGCTACAAAAACACTTGCCACTGTTGAGGGAAACAACACTCGGAACAGATTAGTACGTACATCACCACGGTCTTTTGACGCATTGGCATAATATCGATAGCTCGTGTCGCTGTAAATACTAATTCTGCACAGAGAACCAACCTCTAAATCGCACGTGTGAGGGATATTGATCAGGCAGTTTTACGATAGCTAAGGGCCCCTTCCGTCACAGCCCGGGGTACCTAGCAGCTGCTGTTCTGGTGATACGGAGACACGGAACCCCTGATTGATCCGGAAGGCCTCAGAAGACGACATAATACACTGAGAGGGATGCATCATGTCCTGATGCAGATATGACGACCCTGAGGCCCTCTGAACTGGACATCCGGCACAAAGTCAACACAGGAGCTGGCACTGATGCATGAGCATCCCTCACCAGGACAGGGATTCCCATAATTTGGCTTTCCGGCCGTCGATTGAAACGGTGCAGAGGGCCCCTCGTTCGGTGATGGAGCCTCTGACGGTTACATGTCGCTGGTTCATTGTTAATGCGAATCCACGCACCGTCATTTCTCACGTCTCTTTCCAATGGAAATTGGGATTTGGCCAGTGCAAAGGACCTTTTGACATACTTTATACAAAGCCCGAACACACTGAGGGGGACAATGGGCTTCCTGCTCCCCGATCCAGCCCGGTTTAGACCCCGCCTTTGTTTGATATCTAAGCTTCATCGCACCAAAACTGTTTGAAAGATAATCGTTTAAACACGAGATGAAACTGCATTTGAACACTGTTATGAAAACAAAATTTTTCAAAGCTGTGGAGATTGCCATCACAAATTGTAATTCCTTCAGCACGGAAGCGGCTACAGAAGTTATTATACGACAATATGATGCAAAGCACCTATATACAAAATGTTTTATGATGCGCGATGAAGAAGAGGTGGGCAAAATTTAGAATCGCATCTATTGGCACCCTGAAATTACTGAAAAAATGCGATGACAAAAACAGTCACACCACGTGAATGTAATTCACCGAAACCGGACGAAAACAGCAGTCGTACCTGGGATATTAAGAACATTGCATTGCATTACATATGCTACGATCCATTTTCGGTTTCCACCTGTCGCTTACAGCGTGCCTTCTATTCATAGGTTTCAGGCACGTGAAAATCCAATTACTTCCTAATCCTGCAATAAACTCTGGGCACGAAGGCAATGTATGTGGTGGGACAGCATATATCGCCGAACGTTTTTATAGCTCAAGCAGCATTTGCATCAATATAACACTACCAATGTGAGGAGGGTGATTCAGTAGACTGATAATTCGGGTCCCATAGTTAAAACCTGTATTGTATGTACGAGGAATGTATTTTTCCTGCAAGAAGATTGCTACATCAAATAGTGATGAATTGCTAGTGCAATATAAAAACTAGGTGGCCCCGGTCCCGTTCTATCTGACAATAGAGGCGACACGTCTTCCGCCCGACATTTGTATTGCACCGCCCCTGGCATTGTTATTGCATCAGCTGTTGCTGAATTCACTGCAGCTCTCTCAAATTTTCAGCTTGCGAATTTATAAATGATCTGCAAGTGGCTTTGTTTCTTCGCCTCGGAACCCTGTCGTCTTACGCGTGACAGTCCATTTCCGACACTATTTATCATTATGCGAGACCAGCATTTCAAGGACCAACGTCATTTGGTTCCTTTACATCTTGGATTAAGACAAGGAGCCCCTAAAGGCTGAACAATGTTGTCAAATCATCGATATTCACAATACTAGTGTTTGACTGCACATTTTGCGGCAGGAAATGACGTCACAGTTCCACCGACTTACAACCTGAAAGGCGGCGGACTGCGGCCTGGCGGACACTGGCCAAACCGTCTCTAGCTTTAAAAGCCCATGGCATTACGGCAGCCTTTTTTACGGGAGCTCTTATTTACCTGTTATCTTGTGAAAAACCTAACAACATACGCAGACTTGCCTAACAAATGACAGAGTTGGCACACTAATACAAATATAACAATGCCACATAAACAAGATACCAGTATGATCGGTAATTGCACCAAAACCCCACCGTCGTGTCTTTTTATCATCTTGCGGCCTTATCCATACCGGTTTCGGTACTGGGCCGTTCTGGGATGTTACAGCAATAGTGCCGATTAACTCACTGAGACCCGATTGACTCGCTGGGTTCGCCATATCAGGTCGCCACCTACCTGTACAAAAGTCATTGTTACTTCTGACCCCGGCCATCATGTCGACGTGCTCGACTGCCTTAACCACCTCTGTTGCGACATGTTTCGGGTATAGAAGACTGGAGGTGGCTGGCACTATGGTGCAGCATCTTCACTCAACACACGGCCTGGTGCCAGTTGAATGTCCTTCCGTCGCGTGGGGGTTAATCTGAGCCCTGACATCTCAGAAACTGAGAGAGCTAAAGACACCAAATTCACAGGGTATACTGACCTGTACATGAACTCACTTGTGTCAAAATTTATGGTTCCTAAATCATAACATTTGGGTCAAATAGGGTCAAACAGGGTAAAACTCTGCAACACCTGTTCTAAGCAAAAGGTCACAGATTGCCATTTAAGGTCAGTGACCTCAATTAAAATTTATAGGGTCACGGTGACCAAAATCAAAATAAAAGGAGTGCTTTAAGCTTTGTGTTTGAATAAACGTTAAAGGCCAGGCATTATGCTCCTAAAAGGGAATGCTCCGCATCTGAAGATATTGAAGCAAGCATCTGAAATCATGCAAAAGCTAAATTATAACTGTTGTTGTACTTCAAGCGGAAAAGACTGCTAAAATTCTCGTTACATCTAGAAATCGCGTTCACGAACGCCAGGCATCAATCAATCGACAATTCTATTTTTCTTGGCCTTGATCGCCGCGTGGACAACGGAATGACAGAGTTTGAATGACGCTTTTATGGCATCATGGACGCCCAGACGACCTTGAAAAAGTCTCCTCAAGACGGTCGGCACGTCTTTGCGGGCGTGCAGCTCGGAAACTGGAACGGTGGAAATCGCGCAGGGCTGTGAAATGCATTGAAGAATCTTCAATACGGTTACCTCAGTTTAAAATCCCATGCATGTGTGGAGCATTCCCTTTAAGAAGTTGACTTGCACTCCCATACTTCCACATTTGTATGACGGTGTGAAATGAAATAACCATCAGCCATCTTGAAGATCATTTGGTGCAATTCACAGCCCTGCCCTTCTTAGGACCTAAACCCTTCTCGTTCCTCACCTAAACGCTCGCAAAGATATACATACTATTTCAAAGTCACCCAGGCATACATGACGCCACAATTACGTCATTCAAATCCTGTCATCTCATTATCCATGTGGTGATCAAAGCCAAGCAGAATATACTTGTCAAGTCGTCTATGCCTGGTGTTCATGGGTATGATTTCCAGATATAACGGCCGTCAAATGTCTCTCATCGTTGCCAAACGTGCAATGACGCAATCCAGCCATCACGACCCTAGAAGCATTTTAAAAAATCTTCTACAGCAGCCTTTTAAACTTAGGTCTCTTGAACACCTTTTGGTGCGGTTCTCCGCCATACCCTTCTTAAGACCTAAGCCCATCTAGTTTCTTAGCTACACGCCCGTGAACATGGGAAGAGGACTTTGGGAGGAGTATTTCAAGGTCATCTCGACAATTCTGACATCATTATAACGCCATCACGTAAGCCATGCGACCATCAAGGCCGAGAAAAATATAATGGTCGTGTCGTTTATATGTGGCGTTCGTGAGCACGATTTCCAGACATAACGGCCACCAACCAGCTCTCAATCAATGTTGTGCATGGTATAATGCTGTAACCAAACCATGACATTCTAGGAGCATATTCACTGAATCGAAAAATTGTGTTGCCTGGAGCACTCTTTTCCACTTGAAAATATGCCAATAGTTACACGCAACCTTATTTCATCATGCCTGACATTTGCTTCAATATCTTCAAAGTTGAAACGTTCCCTTAAAAACCGTTATTTGCTGAGCTTGACGCCTGCGAAATTCTGTATAATATGTCAAAGTCATCAAGGCATGCACGATGGCACAGAAACGTTGTGCGAATGCTGCCACTCCGTCGGCCATGTTGTGCTCAAGGTCAAGAAAAATGTGATCATCGACTCGTTGGTGTATGGCATAAGTCAGTACGATTTCTGGCATCAGCGGACTTAAGTTGGTCCTCAAGCAATGCAACGCGTTCCGGGCAAACCTCGGGCATGAATCACATTTTGTACTACATAACACGGGAATTTGGGCAGTGGTACGAGTTTTAACCAAATTAAGACTGGGCGCCATAACCAAGCATGCGAACACAGGTAACGTATTCAAATTCACCGACAAATATGCAAAAACGCCACGAGAAAGGGCTAGAACACGGTATTCGGTATATACCCAACGGTATTCGGGTTTGGTAAACACGTTCCAACCAACTCCACCACCTCTCGGCAAGTTGAAGTACTACAAGTACGTTACCCACCCGTTATGGCCACTCTGCCACGGCCTGTCTGACAGCGGCTCTGACGGCATAAAGATGCACCACGACGCAATAAAACAATGACGTGTTAGGGAACACATTTAATAATACTGAAATTATATTGTCTAGAACGCTCTTTGACGCTTAAAAGCTAACCAATAGCTGTAAGTGAGGTTATTTTCTCGTATATCATGCTTGCCTCAATATCTTTAAATGTAGAACATTTCCTGCAAGCGTTATTTTGCTTTCCTGAAACCAGCTGTACCAGACATTGTCACCTGGACACCGCGAAGGTCGCAAGGTACAGAGCTTAGCTTCCTTCGACGCTGCGTGGCCCCCTTGGTGACCGGCGACCATTCTATCGTTGCAGTGGATTTTCCTACCGGAACAAGATCTTGACTCTCACAGAGCACCAGTTTGGGACATACTGGCGTCAGTTGTCGGTGACGTTAACACTCTGGCTTTTGACACTCGTTTTCTCCGCATCGAAGACTCGTGGTATTTCATCCGCCAACTGCCATGCACCACATGCGCACTATTTCCGGACCACCGGCCGCCACTTGACGCAGGCCAGCTCGGTCCGGCAGTCACCTACTTGAGACCATCACCGTCTTGGAGTTGCCGCCGAGAGAGTCCTTCAGCAGCCAGGTGAGCACCGAGCCGCGGTACGAGACGAATGTGCGGCGGCGGCGCCCGTCCCCAGTCCGCTCTGCCCCGCTCGGCGTCGGACAGCTGCTCTCGCCTGCGGGATACCATCGCCGGTCGTCATCTGACAGGCGCTGCCCGTTCGCACCGGGGTCTGGACCCCGTGTGTGCATCTAGAGCATTCTACCTTTAATGACAGCGAGTGACAAATAACAAAATCCTATCCATGATTCTCATCAGAATATGTCAAAAACTTACCTCTGTAACACGATTTTGCTCACGACAGGAGAAGTCTCCACAATCTAAAACCTCCAAATATCTAGACAAAAGGTCTCTAGTATCCGCGACAGTCACTAGGACGAAAACAGACTCGGAATCCTTTAACGCCATCTGTTCCGTCGGAAATAAACTATGCATAGCAGCCGCAACGAGATTCGATACTTCTTTCAAAAAAACGCATTCAGCGCCTCACTAGCCACCCGTCGCGTGAGATAGTTCTGGGATCACAAGGAGGTCCCACGCTCTGTGATGGTTTAGCGGCCCATCGGACGAAGTCGAACTCGCTTCTCATTGGTTGATTATCGCGTCATTTCCGTAGCATATGATGAGGATCCGTTTCCGTTGGAAGTGGTACATAAGGCGCACTGTTTGTTGTCATGCATGCGAATACGCTCTATGGACCTGACGACGTAGGGATGCTGTGGTTATGCACGTGGACAATGTGGTGTGGTGTGCGTGTTGGCGAGTGAAAGTTACTGGAACATATCAAATGTTGACTGACAAGATTTACCTTTCTCTGACTCGCGAGAAAGACTGGCACGAGCCGGGTCACCACCAGTCTAGCCATCGCGCAAGCAGTTAGAATTCTACTACAATCTCGTGTGCTGATTTCCACTGTGTAACTTTCGTCTCAATACAGTCACAAAATTGTGGCCTGCGACATTTTTGACAAGGTACTTTTCTTTAACGCGTTTGGGGCCCGATAGCGTTTTTTTCCTAAACAAACGAATGATGCGCTACTAGACACCGTTGAACGGCAGCGACGTTAAGGAGCGTCTGCATCTCTCAGTCGTGTTTGCGAACTCTCGTGACCTCGTAATATAAAACTGCATGAGCGAGGATCATCCCACAGTACTAACAAGATGCTTTTTATCTCGAATCGATAGTGCTGAGCTAGCTTTTAGGTATGATAATTACAGAAAATTTGGTTCTAAAACTATCGCCTTTTTAACACACACGCAGGCGCCACCCGGACGCTGCTGCGAGGTACCGGGTTGGCGAGCCCCTTGGCACCAACGGCTCAGACACGTAAAACGTTGGCACAGGAGGCAAGAATGAAAGGATCGGTGTGCCGTCTGTGGCTTCCCACTCGTGTATCGCGCTCTCCATCCACCCGCCCCGCGTTCAACAATTAATTGCTAATTGGACGTTGACATGATGCTCAGACTGCCACCCCTCCACTCGGCCTTTCAGGGCTGCTTCTGACAGGTAGCAGTGGGATGTTTCGGATTACCTGCTGCCTGAACCGCCAAGCAGCCATCTAGACTGCCCGCAAAAACTGTGTGTGTCACTTTTGTTGTCTCGATATCGCGTATGGGGCAGCCCGTCACGCGCAGTCTGACTTACCCACCTTAATTACTCCAGTCGTTAACGACTGCTACGTACTAAAGGCAAAACACATGGGCGGTTGGCGGGAAGCTGGAGCGGGAACCAGGTACACCTGTGCCACGGAAACTTTCTTCGCTGAGGTCAGGTTCCATATGAAGGATATAATCAAACATCAGACCAGATCAAACATTGCTCCGTTTGGTTGTTCATATCGCTACCGTAATAAATAGCCAAATTTACCCTGTTAATACTTTTTCATCACCGAACTAAAAACTTTGGAAATAGGGCGTCCAATCCTTGCGTATATGCGGGGCAGATGTGCATGAAATGTCACACCATGGATCTTTTGCTGTTGTACATATACACGCCTGTACACTTATACATTGTGTGGGAATTGAGCTAAACGATAACGTGCATTGTGCTGAGGAGAATCTACTAAGCTGCGATAAACTCCTCTGATTCTGAAGACATCATAGCAAGTAAATTATAGGAATATAATAAAGATGTGTCGTTTCCCCGATAAACTAGCCTACAAATTGGTGCCACGCCATGGTGCCGATCGCAAAACGCCAGGGAGGAGCCAAGCTGGTCGTGGACATAACAACCATCAATAGGTTCGTTGGAGAGAGCTGCCTACCCCGTCAGACCGACCCATGACGCAGTGGCGTCCATCGACGGAGACGCGCGGTGGCTGACCACCCTGGACGCTGCCATGGGCTACTTCCAGGTCTTGATCGCGCGAGCCGCAGGATCTCACCTGCTTCATCACTCCTTGCGGCCGCATGAAGTTCCTCAGGGTTCTCATGGGCATGATCTCGTCAGGAGACGAGTACAACCGCCATCGCTCTCGGCGACATCCCGATGACGACAAGACCGTAGACGACCTGCTGGTCCAAGACGCGATCTACCGTGCCCATCTCTCTCATGCGGTCACCATCCTCAGATGCTGCCGGGAGAGATATCATGATCGACCCGCGAAAGTTCCAGTTCGCTCGGCAGTCGCTGGACTGCTGCGGCTGTCGGATCGCGGACCAGGACTACACGATCGACGGCGTCAAGCCTCGGGCGATCTCAGACCGCGTCCAGAGAACTTGGCTGACTTGAGGTCGTCCCTTGGGCTCTCTTATCAGCTGGCTGACTGCTCAGCGGATGTCAGCACGGCCCAGCCCCTCCGAGACCTGCTGAAGCAGTCCACTGATGGGCCGTGCAACATGAGGCGGCCTTTAAGGACTTTAAAGCGCTATCCGTAAGTGCTGCTTGCGATACCCGTTCTGGCGTTCTTTAATGCGCGGCTGCCCACCATGCTCCAGACGGACTCTACACGAACTCGCGGTCTGGATATCGCCCTGCAGCAGAGCCACGGAAGTACGCGGTGTTTCGTCCAGTGTGGCTCCCGCTTCCTAAGCGACACCAAGTCACGCTATGCGGTGGTGGAGCTGGAATGCCTGGCCTGCCTGTGAGCCGATCGCAAGTGCCATATATTTTTGGCCGGCCTGCCACACTTCGACCTCGTCGTAGATCACCGACCGCCCGTCCCGATCCTGAATTCGATGAGGCTGTCTGCGATCAACATCTTTCGTCATCAACGGTGCGAGAGAAGATGCTGAACTACAGCTTCACTGCCGTGTGGCAGAAGGGCAATTCGCACTGCATCTCGCACGTCCTGTCACGCTCTCCCGTCTGCGACCCAGCCCCGGGAGATGAGGCTTCGTGGAGGTAACGGACGCACTGCACGACGCCATGTTCACTGCTCTGTGCGCGACCTCTAAAGATGGCGCTCGGATCGCGCCGCTTCAAGACCGGACTCTCGACTCACGCCGAGCAGCCGCCGCCCGAAATCCCAAGCACTGAGCCTGCCGTGAGCCATCAGGCGGGATTCCTCGGAAGCGGCGCGAAGTACAACTAGCTCTGCTGCCCTACTGGGAGTCCGTACTATTCTGGATGTTGACGGCGGCCTCGTCGTCTACGGGGTGCGGGTCGTGATTCCGGCTAGTCTTTGCCGCGATGTCCTCCTTCGTCTCCACCACGCCCACCAGGCAATGGAGAGGACCAAGCACCGTGCACGGCTCGCCGTGTGCTGGCCGGAGATCGACCAAGACATCTTCAAGGTTGTCTCATCGTGCCAGAGAGCCGTAGGCGGAGATACAGATAGCTCGCCAGAACTGATAGCCCGCCGCCAGCTGCAGCAACGAGCCGCTGTGGCAGCGAGACGACCTCCCGAACCGCATTTTCGAGTCTGTGTCGGCAGACTATCTTCATGCCATCGGTGGACGTTCCTCGCCTACGTAGACGGGCTGTCGGGCTGGCTGTTTGTGACGGTCTGCCCCGGGACGGCATCCGCAGACCACCAGGTGAACCTGGTGAAGCAGCTGCGACAGCTCTCCCAGGCGGGCATGTTCGTCGTGCTGTAGACAGACGGCGGAGCGCAGTCCGCCTCCTCCACGCTCCGTCTATTCCCGAACTGGTGGGGACTACGCCACGAGATGTTATCACCGTGCTACCCCGCGTTCAACGGAAGCGCCGAGGCCGCCGTGAAGGCGGTGAGGGGGTCATCGTCGCTTCGCCGGCTAGCGGACGGCTGAACGACGATCAACTCAACCCAGGCCTGTTCGAACCACGCACCACGCCACGCGACGGCCGACGGCAGGTGACCGTCCCGGACACTGTTCGGCCACCCGCTGCGGTCAGGCGTGCCGGCCACTGCCGGGCAGACGCGCCCGAGCGGCAGCGCGCCGCCGATGAGTGTGACGCCGGAGCTGCTGACTTACGTGCCGACATACGGGATCGTTACGAGGCCTCAGCGCGCCGCCGATGAGTGTGACGCCAGAGCTGCTGACTTACGTGACGACATACGGGATCGTTACGAGGCCTCAGCGCGCCGCCGATGAGTATGACGCCAGAGCTGCTGACTTACGTGACGACATACGGCATCGCCACGAAGCCTCAGCGCGCCCACTCTCAGAACTGCACGTCGGCAGCCGCGTCGATACACAGACCGCGGAGACCGGCCACTGGGATCGCACCGGCCTCATCGTCGGCGGATGACAGCGACGGACCTATTCAATGAAGATATCAAGTGGACGCATGTGTTGGAGGAACAGGTGGTTCCTCAGACCGCACCGCCCGATGCTGGCCAGCGGCGTGAAGCCGCGGCTGCCTGTCGCCCCCAGTGCGGCCTAGAAACTGCCCATCCGGCAGGAGACGGTGGCGCCTGCGGCCGAGCCCATCTCAGGGGTCGTCATGAAGACCGGTGAGACGGGGCTCAGCGGTCTTCGGGCCGCGGGCCGTAGCGGCTGCAAGTCCGCTGGGACGCGAGCGCATATGACTAATGGCGCGCGGACGCAGCGTGCGAGTCGTTTCTGTAGTTCAGTTTCTTTGTAACGTGCTTGTAACTTTGTAACGGTTATCGTTTAAAGACGTTCGCTTAATGTTAGAGCGGATACCTTGAGGAGGCGTAATGGTGTAGGTCACCCGGCGCCGGGTCAGGTGACCCACCAGGTCAGCTGGCGGGCCATTGGCCGACTCATGTCCGAGACCGCCGAGATGGGCAATGTTAATCTAGACACCCACCCGTACGCATTGCTCTTGCGTTGTGACACAAGCCGAGCTAAGATCCAGCCTGCGATAATAGAACAACATTCTTTATATGACCTGGACAATTTAAAGGCAGTATATATGCAACATGCAGCATCATGTGTGCATGGTGTGCCGCCAGACATCCGAGCCGACTCACCGAGGGCGGAGATGACGTTACCGAGCGCCATCAGACACCGGCTGAGCCGACTCACCGAGGGCGGAGATGACGTTACCGAGCGCCATCAGACACCGGCTGAGCCGACTCACCGAGGGCGGAGATGACGTTACCGAGCGCCACCAGAGACCGGTTGATGCAGGCCGCCTCCTTCAGCCGCCGCCGACTCAGCTGGCCTCCATCAGCCCTCTCGCTGCAGGGGGAGGGGGGAGGGGTGCGAATGTAAAAAGACAGATTTCCCAAGTGCGATAGCAAATTGCTATCCGATCATCAGATCAAAATGCTCAGATGATTCTAAATGATTGTGGCTGAAAAATGTATCGCACAACTCATTAAAAAAGTTAGAAACTTGACAGAAGGCACCTTTTTTGTCAAAATCTGGCTTAAAAAATTGTGCAGTCATTAACTAGATTGCTGCACCCAACGTAACCTTATGCCACGCTCGAGAAACTCATCGTGTTTAATATTGCATTCCGTCTTAATTTGTTGGGACCATTTAAGCATTTAAGTGAGGCTTCAGTCACTCCACCCCACATCGTCCTACCTTCCCGCCAGGTCGACCAGATGCAGCTTTGACTGAACACGACAACCAGAGCTATGGCGTCGCTTCAGATACACCGTGACCAGCGCGTGGCTGCGGCTGCTGGCGCCGTTCAGCTGCGTGGCGCCGACCTGGCGCCGGCTCATGCCGCGCGTCAGCAGGCTGCGCAGCTCCGCGGCGCAGGACACCAGATGCATGCCGAGTCCTGCCGAGCACGGGCGGGTGTCGTGTGAGGCTGCAGCTCGTGCCGGGCCACGCCCTGCTACGCTCCCATATATCAACCGCCACTAGAATGGACGTCACTGAATTTGCAGGGGATGCAATACTAATATATATATATATATATATATATATATATATATATATATATATATATATTTATACATGTGTGTTTGTGTGCGCGTGTGTGTGCATACGCATATGCATAGTCATTACATTCCATCCGCATTGCGAGTGTGTGTGTGTGTGTGTGTGTGTGTGTGTGTGTGTGTGTGTGTGTGTGTGTGTGTGTGTGTGTGTGTGTGTGTGTGTGTGTGTGTGTGTGTGTGTGTGTGTGTGTGTGTGTGTGTGTGTGTGTGTGTGTGTGTGTGTGTGTGTGTGTGTGTGTGTGTGTGTGGTGTGTGTGTGTGTGTGTGTGTGTGTGTGTGTGTGTGTGTGTGTGTGTGTGTGTGTGTGTGTGTGTGTGTGTGTGTGTGTGTGTGTGTGTGTGTGTGTGTGTGTGTGTGTGTGTGTGTGTGTGTGCATAGAATTGCAAGTGTTTTCTAACATCTTCTGTTAGGTCCATTTATCAACCTATTTCTGCCCTTGCTCTGGTTTTCCTATTGTGTCATTATATATTGTTAGCACTTCACAATTTGTACGTCTTTCCCACCAATGCTCGCCCTCCAACAGCTCCTATACATAATCAATTTGTACACAGCCACCAATTCAGTAGTCATTTTTGCAGCATGGTAGTACATTTCCAAGAGCATTGTTGCTGCTATAGGCAGCAACAAGGACCCGGGGAATACAACAACGGCTGACATTTCTGGACCAGAGGCTGAGACTACCAAAACTGGTGCATGATATCCTTGCAAACAAACGAAAAGCGTTAATGGAGAGTTTGTCGCCATGTCCCGTGCGATGCTCAAAGAAGCTATAGGAAAATGAGTTGTTTGTTCCAGATGAGGATTATGAGGAAATTATGGAGTTCTCCCCGAACCCAAATGCAATTGAAGTGTCCACCATGTGTAAACACTACCGTTGTGTGAGAACTTTGGCGATGATTGATCAGAGCATTCCTTTCAAGGTAACTAAAAAAACAAAACAAAAAACACGAGGCTGGAAATCCTCCACGAGTGAAGAACTGCTGACCCTTGTAACGATTGTCACATAGTTATGGGACATGCCGGCCAGGACGAGTTGATAATTGAGCCTCACAATGAATGTTTGAAGGTCTATCGGCATGCTATCCAAATGTTGCTCTTCAACAGAATGGTACGATTGTAAACCGCACCGGATGATCTTCAAGATGGCTGTTTCAGCTCAAAATCCCATACAGATCTGGAACACTCCCTTTGACGACTGTCATGTACCTGACAGAAAACATGGGTGAATGGCAGGGAGCTAGAGCAGGAACAGGTAGGTCCGTGCTGGACTTCCTACGTTACGATCAGGTTCCAGATGAAGAAATGACTGTGAGAGAGGCGGCACGCCGCGAGTTTGGAGAGGTGGGTCAAGGATTCCTGAGATGTTGGTGTCTGAGGAGATGTGCGGGCCAGTGCAAGTCCCTTCAACACGGGCTAGTGTACCAGTCGCTGTCGTAGCAGTACTTCGTACAACAGTAAATGAGTCGGAATGGCACATCTTTGTTCGACGGTACGACAAAGCTAGTGAAAAATAAGCCCGGCGCCTTCAGCTTGAGGGGCTAGGCGAGTGAATCGAAGCAGTACTAAAATAAAATGCGATGCAAAATCAACAGCAGCAAGCGTTTTTCGTTGCAAGTGTCACATTTCAAACACTTGACTACATGGAGTGTTTTGGTCTTTCAAACGGTAAAAGTCAAGACGTATAGGAACGGAGCGGTTTGGGCAGTGGCTTGCAAAGATTTTGCCCTGTGGGTGTGTGTGGGGTGGGGGGCTGAATTAAAAACTCTCAGAAACGCTATCGCTCAGCAGGCGGAAGACATTTGACAAAGTTTAATGCACCACGGCATGTTTTTGACATATCTGATATTAACTGGTCCACTCAAAGTCGTGTTTGTCCGTTTTTATTTACATGCATACGAATCAATACAGGTAAAAGCCATACGATGGCCGCATACTCACTGTAACCTCCCTCTAATATCCCAGGGGTTACAGCCATTCACGTGGCATCTGGAATATAAACATCCTTTGGAAATAACTTCGAAATGTCGAAAGTTGCCAAGAGAGCTCGCAAACTGTCTAGCTTTTTCGAATGCCCTAGCCCCCCCCCCCCCCTCCCAGCGCGTTACCTTGCACGTAAGGCCCTGTTTGGGGATGTTCCCTGACGCGCAGACCTTGCGGCCGCCGCATGAGCAGGTCCCGCACGGTCTCGTTGTACACCTCGACGCAGCTGGAGTGGATGGGATAAACGAAGTCAGTCCGTGCTCCTAAATTAAGTAAAGTACGTTGTAATGATCACTGGTTCTGGCCTTGCGATGGAAAAAGCATGCGGTGTATTGCAACCCTCTAATTCAACTCTGCCGCGAGCAAAGACCCTGTTCGCTGAAGCTGGACCACAGCAGGTGTGCTGGTTTGCGTGAGATGGCCTTTAGCAGCGCTCTCCATGACATCTCGCATAAATGCAAGCTTACCATGACATCAGCTCACATTACTGCCAACGACGGGCTTGAATAGCAAGGAAAAGGCTACAGATAATGCTATGCAGTATGAAGCCTGCGTGCATGCGGGTCGTGTGGTGCTATCAAGATAATACTTGCCTGAGGCTCATCGTGCATTCGGATCCAGCTGCAGACAGCTTCTGCAGGAGCTCCTGACATAGGCGCGGTGTCAAACCGGGACATTCCTGACAAAAGGAGAGTGTCGATGGTTCAGGGATGCTATTTCCTGTCTGTCTTTCCCTACATCGGGACATCTTAGGCAACGCAACCATTGAATGCGCAATTTCATTGATCTAGGGTCAGGTATGAAAGTCAGACCAGGGTCAAGACCAACCGGTTTTATTTCCTTAGAGCTTGCTGTATGGGGTTGTTTTTGCTCACGCTTTGAATTTCTTGACAACGGGAACCAGATCGCAGCCTTCCATTGAATTGTTGAAGACTGATGTAAGTTCTAAAATGTCCCAAGTTAACATGCGGTTTTCAGGAACATGCTGCCTCGGGTAACCTTTGACGCTCATTCAAATGCAAAAATCAAAACAGTCTCGTATGATCTTTTTCACCATGACCCTTGAAAGGTTAAACGACGTCACTGACCTAAAATGAGCAGATACTTTGCTTAGAACAGATATCTAGGTTCACGGTGGTTGCATGAGTGGGTGTGGGCCAATTGGACACCTATCCGGATTCTAACATTTTTTTAACCTTTTTAGACCCGAAGGTCATGACAAAGAAAACCCAAATTTGACACAAGTGAGTTCACGTACAGGCAAACACACCTCGCAAACTCGGTGTCTTTAGCTCTCGTAGACTGCTGAGTTCTCGGAAGGTTTTAATTGACCTCCACCCGAGCGAACGGTATCCAACCGCCCACCCGGACGCGTGTCAAGCGAGGTTTTCATCGGCTCAGCCAGGCGTGACAAATCACTGCTGCCGTCGCCATAATGCGTTCAATTACGTGCGTGCTATCGTGGCGCGCGGCCCAACTGACGACGAACAGACACCTGGTCACGGCAGCTCGTCCATCTCTGCCTTACCTGAAAGCCTCAGTTTCGACGCTCACCGTTCTGACTGAACGACCGGCCAACGATTTTTGACATGTAGCGCGGCTCTTTGGTGGCGAATAATCGATGCCGTGGAACTTTCCGTATAACTATCCAGTAATCATGAGCGGGGCGTCGGCGGTCGGCTGGGGCTTTTGTCGTATCGCGTCCGTACCATGAACCAGCTCGCCCCGCTGGCTCATCCCCCTTTACGACTCCATTCCGGCCGTGTTAATAGGCGGCCTTGGCAAAGCCACGGCCGTAGGATGAGCTGGGACCGGGGGTCACGGACCGCAGATTCCGTGGCCTAAAGGCCGGCTCGCTCCGGGAGTGAAGCGGGCGAGCGGAACGGGAACGGAAGGGGAGCGAGCGGAACGGGAGCGAGCAGAACGGGAGCGGAGCAGAACGGGAGCGGAGCGGAACGGAAGCGGAGCAGAACGAGAGCGGGGCGGGAGGGGAGCGGACGGAACGGGAGCGGGGTGAAACGAGAGCGGGGCGGGACGGGAGCAAACGGAACGGGAACGGAGCGAAACGGGAGCGGAGCAGAACGGGAGCGGAGCGGAACGAGAGAGGAGCGGAACGGGAGCGAGCGGAACGGGAGCGGAGCGGGAGGTGAAGGAAGAAACTCTGCTACAATCGGTCGGCTGTTCTGGCATCAACGTCTGATCACTGCTTGCCCACGTGAACTTACCGGGTTACCGAGCATGGTGTATGTTTTGCCGGAGCCGGACTGGCCGTAGGCCAGCAAGCAGCCATTGTAACCGGCTAGCACATCGTCCAGGAGTGGACGGCCCAGCGACGCGTAAACCTGACAACAGAGCGGCGATGACGGAACACGTGTTCATCGGACGGCAAGGCAAGTGAATGGTCAAGCCTTGGTGTGTGCCGAATTGTAGTGCATTATGGCCATGACTCATTCAACATCGAGTCCGAACCTGTTGATTGGATGCCTCTCTGGTGTGAACGCCCACGCTAAGCACTGCCTGTTGCGTGACCACTGCGCTAACTATCCAATCGTGAAATGGCTGGTGACCGGCAAAATTTTGCGGCGAAAGCTTGACGTGCCGTAGTGCTCGGTGCGACCCACACTGACCTCTGACATCACCTGACCGTCGGTGTGGCCGCTGCACCAGACAAGGGACCCAGTCATGCACAAATAGTAAACACCGGAAGCGACTCGAATCCCCCCCGCCCCCCGCCAATGGTACCTTCTTCCTACCTTTCCGACCACTCCCCCCATTCCACGAGTTCGCCTCGGCCAAACACGCCGGATCGCCCCCGGTTCGGCGAAGCGACTTCACGATAAACGGAGCAAGAGCGGTCTGAGCACAGCTCCGGTCTGAGCGCAGCTCCGGCGCCCACGGAACAGTCAGCGTGTGCCTGACAGTAGAACAGCTGGGCTATCGTTTACTACGCGGCTCTCTAGACCTTGATGTTTGATGGGCCCATTGGGTCACACTGTCATCGTGTGAATCTATCCGAATGATCGACTTGCAAATGATCAAAAACACATCCCGTCATCTGATGTACCGATACACCAGCTGACGTATAAACTTTCACCAATTCCGCGTCAAAAAGCCTTAAATGGGATGTGCGTATGTGTAAATCAATAAAGAAATGGCAATGCAAATGCGCTATTAAAAAGCAAACGTTATAAGCATTGGTGACCGGATACTCATAAGATGTTATGAGGATGAGACGAATGGCAAACGGCCGACTCGAACCCTTACTGAAGGCAGGAAGTCGGCGCTAATTAGTCGTTAAGCAGACGTCATAACAAAGTAAGATTCCGGGGGACATTACCCAGCGCCACATAGAGAAGAAAACGGCGATAATAAACGACGTCACATAAACGCTACTTCAAATAGTGCGACTCGCCCATCTGCTAAGGCAATAAGCATATCAAATATTATCGGAATAAGTACATTACGAGTACATGAACGCCAACAGCAGATATCAACTTTTCGGAAACTGAATACTGAGGGGCTGTTGTGCGGATCATTATCAGAGTCACCATAAGGTCGGTATGGGCATGCCCGTGAATTTGCAGATACCTTAACTTTCATGGACATCGGAGGGGATGGGCAACATGCCTTCAGGGCCTAGGTTTGGAAAAACATCAGTGCCCCAAAGGTGTTGCGTAAGCAGGATGCAAGCCATGATACACAATTTATTTGTGGAATCATAGCTCCGAGGATCTAACAGCTTCAAGCGAGTGAGATCTGAGTGCTTCAAGCTGACCTATGGCATGCTGGTTTCCGCAGCCAGTCAGAATATTGATATGAAACTTGTCAAAGGGAACGATAAAATGTGCTCAGAAGTGCTGTATTTGTCTACCTATGACGGCACAAGAGAAACCTTGCATGCATATTGGGGCGGATTTAGTCAGGGTATTCTCCCTAGTCGCACTAGACCGGATTGGAGGCAGACCTTTGACAAACCCGGATGGACGAAAGGATTGGGATCCAGTCCGTCGAATCGGACCTAAGTCTAGGAGACGGACCATGCTTAGCACTGTGGTACATTAAGCTTTCACCGAAAATGTCTGCCGCTGACGCGAAATTCACGAACGGATTGTACAATGATGGCTACGACACAAAAGGTGAGTAGCGTTGTGATGACTCCATAAATTCATCGAACGATTCGGATAAGACGCTTAGGAAAACATGTCTTGTAAATGTATTGGTCAGAAAGCCAATATCTACGCGTGTGAATCTTGTCTACTAACTACTTCGACAAAATGAAAAAGGACATCCTGAAATTGCATGTTGACTCCGGATCCAAAAAGTGTCATCGCCACGCTACGGAAAAACATAGATTTTTGCTTAACTGACTGCACCCTCTCAAATTTTGTATCAAATTTGATATTGAATAAATCGTGTCGCGCACAATTGATAAGAGTTGTCATATTGTTTACGTTTTTATGTTTATGGTCTATTTCATTCACTAAACCATTTATATGTGAATCTTGCATGTGTTCCCAACAGTTTCGGTAAATCAGTTATGCCAAATATTTTACTGCGTCCTGCTTCGTCGCGGTTATCATAAACACTGCTTTCTCCCTTTTGACACCTTCGTGATAAAGCAATGAGTGCCAGAAGTTGTATTTTGGCGGCAGGGGCTGCATTACTGTGGGATTTTAATGGCTTAAAGAGCTTGTAAACTTAATTGAAAACTAAGCACTATAAATTACAGTCCCAAAATATCGCGTGTGTAGCATTTAGTTGCATGTTAAATGGCAGTGTCAATTCAATTTACTATATATGCTAAAGTGGCGATCATGTCTCAGGTCATGATGGGGAATATCAACATTGCATTGGTGTTCTGCTGGCCATATTGTTGTGTACAGTCCATTTCAGCGATTACTCTTATGCGTCGTGCGTGTGCCACTCATGGAACTGATTGATATGTACCAAAATATTCTTTTTGAAGGTGCTTGCCAGCCCAACGTTTTGTCGTGGAGACAACCAATAACAGTTTTTGTTCTGTGAATCATACATCATATATTTGGTTTCCCGTTCACTGCGCCTCGACAGCTGTGAATATTTTTGCGCATTCTTGCCCTACATAACTCTGTGTCGGGGCATGCCGGAATTTGAATGACACAAAACTTTTTTGGTGTCCTTGTTTTACACACACCATTCTTCGCTCAGCAAACACTTCCAGTCCGTGCTGCCATCTCTCGGAAGGTCGAAAAACTATAAGTGAGTGTTATTTTGCAAACGCTCCATGACGCATTCAAACGATGAGTAATTGAGGAGCAAATTTGCTGCACACCTTTGATAATAGATAGACATATATATATATATATATATATATATATATATATATATATATATATATATACGCCGGTATCTACACTCGAATTTTGCCTCCGAAATTCTATACTGAGTTCACGGATTTGGCGCGTGGATGTAGGTATATATCTATATCTATATCTATATCTATATCTATATATATATGTATATATATATATATATAATATATATATATATATATATAATATATATATATATATATATATATATATATATATATATATATACTATCACAGTTATTTAGCAAATGCACCTCCGCTGGTGTGAACGTGTGAACGTTTCTCATTGTCCCTGTGGGTGACAAGGGTCTGTTACCAGGAAGAGCACTGGCTGAAGTTTCAACCAGTGCGTCACTATGGACCATCTGATACTCCCATTCCAAAATCCTAAGTGTGCCTCCATAAGAGCCACGGTAGCAGACTCCATATGGTAGCAATAAAAGCCAGAGTATAACGTTTCGTTGAATTCGCGGAAAAGCAGTTTTATGTTCGCATATCTTCTTTTCTTCACAGAGCGTTTCAAGCTTTTGCAGCACTCATTACACAAACATGCTTGAACATTAGTGTGTTACAAACATCACACAATAATCGCTGGAAAAGCAAGGCAAATGAAATGCATTACTTTAATAATGGCGAGCAGAGAGCCAGTTGGTATTTCTCGACTGGGCGCACGACGACCGGGCGCGCGGCGCTCCATCGCGGCCGGCTGCCCCCCCCCCCCCCCCCCCCACCAAATGTGGACGGTCTGAGCCGGAGTAAATGTATCAGGGGGGGGGGGATGGGGAGGTGAGTGCGCACTGCGAATGCAGTGGCAAAGACCCGGTGATCAAGGCTGTGATGAGCTCGGAGGGCTCTGATAATCTGACGACTTTTTGTGTCACCCCGTGGGAGTTGATAGACAACTGGTCAGCCAGACAGTCTATCCACGTAGACGAAGAAATATATGCCCGCGTGAGAGAAGAGGTCGGAAGAAACATCTTCAAAGATCCTCGATGGCGGCGGTTCGGTGGCCATCGGTTCCTGAGGCAGACTTGGACGTAGCTCTTGGAAGGTACTGCAGTTGCCCACAGTGTTGGCGGTGTCGCTGTTCATGCCGGGCCACCTGACAGTTTGGCGTGCTCGTCGTTTGGTGCGCTCGATCCCCTGGTGGGCGTCGTGAAGTGCTTTCATGGTGACCTTCCGGGAACCATGCGGAATGAGGATGCGGCAGCCTTTCAGAACTAGGCCGTCGTGGGATGAATGTTCGTGGCAAACGTTCCAAAATGGGAGTAAGGAACGTGGTACCATCTCCTTGGAGGATGGGAAACCACGGCATGCAGCCACCAGAAGTTGTTGGTAGGTTTCATTGGCTTGTGCTGTCCTCTCGAGATCATCGAGTCTTGGGCCTGGGAGATGAGCTGGCGCCTGCTGGGCTGAGACCTCACTGATGGTGACGATGGACAAGCGATGGACATGGTGCTCCACAGACTGGACGAGCTGGTTGTCCTCAGGCGTCGGTTCTTCAGCAGGAGCACGTGACAGTGCATCGGGGATGACATGGTCTTCGCCTTTCTGCCAGATAGCTGTGAAGTTGTAGAGACTGGTCTTATCCTTCAGACGTTGTATACGTGGGGTTTCCACGGCATCCAGGGTGTAGTCGTTCAAGATCGGTATCAAGGGCCGGTGGTCGATGATGACTTTGAAGTGTTGCAGGCCCTGCAAAAAGATGCGGCACTTTTTCAGGGCCCACGCCACTGCCAGAAGCTTCAACTCCACCACTGCGTAGCGTGAATCGGTGTCAGAGGGAAACCTGGACCCACTTTGGACTAGGCGCCAGCGATCACCATGCTGTTGTAGCAGGGCGTATCAGAGCCCTATCAGACAGGCAGCGTCGGTCTGAAGAGCCGTCGGAAGATGCGGATCGTAATGAGCCCGCACAGGCAGTGATGCCAGAGTCTTCTTGACGTCGTTGAAGACTGTCTGGTGATCCGGTGTCCACACGAAAGCGTTGCAAGGCTTCAGTAAACCACGACGTGCGTCTGCAGCGGATGACATCTCGATGGAGTAGTCCCCGAACTATTGAACGAGGCCCATGAAAGACCACAGCTCGGTGATGTTGGTTGGCGTTGGGAAGTTGGTGATGGCTGTGACCTTGCCCGGGTCGATCTCCTTCCCGACTGAAGACAGGCTGAAGCCACGGAAGAAGGCTTCTTCCTGCGCGCAGCAGAACTTCTTCTCGTTGATCGTGATGCCATGTTGGCGGCATTGTGTGAGAACAGCTCGTAGACGGTCTGCGCGGTCCTCAAATGTCTCATCGTGGACAAGTATATCGTTGACCATCTTGACGATATGGTCCGGATCTTGGAGAGCCTGATCTCCACGTCGGCAGTACTCGTCCCTTGTTGAGAACAGGCCCATGGGCGCTCGGAGGAACTTGAAGCGCCCCTAGGGGGTGATGAACGTTGTGAGGTGTTGGCTGCTTTCTTGAGGAAGGAGCTCCGGCATCCTGACTTGGCATCCAGCGTGGAGAAGACCTTTGCGCTCACGGGGATACCAGACACGACCTCTCTTGGAGTAGAGAGTGGATGCAGAGGCCTTTTTACAAACTTGTTGAGCTTGGTGAGGTCAACGCATATCCGCACTCCTCCATCAGACTTTGTGACCAGCACCAGTGGATGACACCAATCCGATGGCTCGTCACCCAAAGGGGTGATGATGCCCTGTCGAACCATTTCTTCCAGCTGGCTCCTCACGTTGTCTCTCCATGCGTACGGCACAGGGCGGGCAGCGCGTACTGAGAAAGGTCTGGCATCTTCTGTGACGTGAATGACCGTTGGTGGGCCTGCCATCGGCTAAAGGGATGCGTTGCTGTCATCAGATGTGAAGACGTCGGCGAACTCCTTGAGAATGTCACTGCGGAGCTGTTTCTGCTGTTGTTGTTGGTCGGTGTTCTTCGCTGAGCGTTTTGACGACACGCAGTGACTGCTTGCGCTCCGGGTCTGCAAGTCATCAGCGGGCTGTGGGTAGTGGTCTGGGAAGATGCCGAGCTTCTTGGTCGTATACCAGGCGAGCAGAAGTCCCCGTGACTCATTGAAGACGAAGGCTGTGTCTTCGACTGCCCTCTCGTTGAGGCGAATGATGGCCTTGAAGGTGTCGATGCAGTGCATGGACTGTCCGTTGGCAGCTGTGACGTCGATGCTTGGCGGCTTGGTCTGATCTCAGCCACCGAGTATGGGGTTGCGTTGATGCTGCCGAAGAACGTCCCGCTGGAATCTTCCAGCTTGATGGCAATCTTGGGGGCCTGTAGACTGCGATGTAGACTGCTGACGTAGACTTGGGGAACAGCTGCCTGGTGTGACGGGTAACGCTGTCTGCTGCGTGATCGCCATGATGCGTCAGGCTCAGCCTGTAGTTGCTGGGACGAGAGCCTTCTACGGCAGACAATGGCGAACTGTCCCCTGACACCGTAAGAAAAGCACGCTTGGTCCGCTGCAGGACATGTTCCTCTCATATGGCTGGACTCGCCACAGCGTCCGCATGGTGGGCCTGAGCGCCCTCGCAAAGGGCTACGTTGACTTTGATCACGGTGGTTGGAGATGCTGAACACGTTGTGACTTCTGTTGATGACGTTTTGTAGCACCTTATTGTTTGCCCGAGCCGCTTCCTCGGAACGACACATGTCGATGACCTGCTCCAGTGACGGGAATGGGCGCAGTGTCAAAAGCTTGCGCCGGATCTCTTGGTTGCAAAGTCCTGACATGATGCGGGTAGTGAGACGCTGGTCCATGCGTGTGCTGCATAATTCAGCATCAGCGGCCAGCTTTCTCACTGAAACCAAGAAGGCATCAAAGGTCCCGCCATCCTCCTGTCGCCTCTCTTCAAAATTCACCTGGTCGATGGCGATGCTGCACTGCTGGCGAAGATGATGTTCTATCTTGTCCAACGCTGACTGAACCGTGTCAGACTCCTCGTCGATGCCGATAGCGTGCTGAGATGTTGCACGCGTGTCTTAAGTGAAGCCTGAGCGCAGGCACGCCAGCTGGTCTTCGCGACTGAAGGTGGTGAGATAGCAAAGCCTGCTGTAATCGTTCCAAGATGACTTTCATGCTCGGAATTCGCGTAGAATGGTGGAAAGGAGAGCTTGCCTGACGGTGTTACTGTGGGTGGTCTTGCGGCACCGTAAGGCATCAGCGATCTCGCTGAGGAAACCGTTGTTGCTGGTGGTGCTGCATCCACTTAAGGTGCCGTTGTTGATGGTAGTGGAGCATCCGAGCTCGGTGGTACTAGTGGAGCCCTTGGTTCCACAGTAGCGGTACCAGTGGACGTCAGCGGCAGATTGCACCGGGCATCCCGCCCGATTGCTTCAAATGCCGGAGTCTCTACGAGCGTTAGCTGCCGATGTATATCTTGTATCTCTGACCAGAGTAGATTGAGGTCACGCCGATGTTGTTCTTGCTGCTCTTGGAGATCTTGCCGGCGCTGGTCTTGAGGGCCGTCCAACAACTTCGTCAGCCACGGTGGTACAGTGTCCTCTTCAGTGTCCTCTTCAGTGTTACCCATCTTGCAAATTGATCGAAGATTGTAGGCCATGCAGAGTAGAAGTATCAAGAGCTTCTCGCAGAAGATTCAACTGTCGGCTGCGCTATGTGATGTCCTCGTCCAGCGGTTCAGCTCAGCTCGGTCAGACGCGGCGATCTGTATTGGACCGAGTCCAGTGGCGTCCTGTCCCTGCTATCTCAGGCAGGCACGACATAACATTTAGTTCGGGTGAACCACCACTCATAAGTCAGCTTGCATACACGCACCTATCGCGCGTCCCGTGCGGTCCGCCACGGGACGGCGGTCAGCGCCCGCGGCGGTAGGTTCCACCGGCCGCATTCCACCGCGCGGCCGAGGCCGCACCGCGACACGGCAGGGACAGCATGCTGTGCCGCCGGGCCGGCTGGGCGTGCCCACAACAAACATGAACCTACTCATCACACTGAGCCGCAGAGGGGAGAGAACTCTTGCAAAAAACCTGCTATGGTCTCGCTGAAGCTGGACAAAATGCTGGATATGTCGGAGCTACTTGTTTCCCCGCCACCCGCCCCGGTTTCGCACAACTGTTCGTCGGCTTTGTAGTGGGCCACATTTTCGGCCTCCCGTGGGCTGGACCAATGGATCTAAAGCAGGCCATTTTCCACTCAAACAAAGAAGAGACCAACTCTTGCCGTAGGTCCAGGCAAGAGGCAATTTTTACAAAGGCGAGCCCCAAAACGTCTAGATACTAAATAATTTTTCGGGTCAATTTCAGACCGCTAGGCCCTGAAAAAATGGGTTTTGCGTAGTTGACCTTAACCTCATTCGTTAAACATTTTTGTGCTCACACTTATCACACATGGCAAACCCTAGTGAATGCATTCATCTTGTCGCTTACTGATTACCACTTACTACCAAGTACTTAACTCACAAGTCTTTGCGGTCCAAAGTTAGCCAATAATCGAGTCACATGCATTTAAAGTGCGGCCACTTAACATCACCGTTTCTTTCCCTGCTAAATTAATAAAAATGATGAAAATCGGGCATTCGAATGTATTGATGAGTCCTGTCCTATGAGTTTTTAAAGGCGGGCACCACTCGCTTGTGCTGGGCATCATGTGCATGATAATAATAACCACTCCTTGTGTCACATGGCTCTTCCCACACTGCAACAGGCGCCTCACGGAGGAGAACTGTGGCCCGCACATCACGAGGAATCAATTTCCCGTTTCCGATACAATTCCGGGAGGCAATCGTACCAGTGATTATGGAAATATCAGGGAGAGGGGTAGAATCTGCCCCCCCCCCCCTCCTCCCTCCCACGTTACCGTACCAGAACACATCGTGCACGGAACAAGGTTAAGATGTTCTGCCTAACGTCAAATTCGTTTTTAAGAGCTTCCCATCGAGAACAAGTTCAAATCATTGCTGCATGAAATGTTTTACACACCACAAAATAATTTGCAAAGGATGCGTTGTGTAGCAGTGCCAGAAGTGAAGAAAGCAGTCGGTGGTTACGGTTCGCAAATTATCACCAAACTTTCAAAATTTGCTGTCCCATCATTAAAAGCAATAGCTATTTACCGCAGCTTTTTCAGGTCAATTGCTTTCATCAAGCACGACCCGTAACGTCTATTAGGATGCGTAATATGTTCGCAGTGAAAATGTCATGCCTTTCGCCACCCTTACCTGCTCCTGCTGCGAAGCACGTTCACCGTCTGAGAAGAAGCACTCGTCCAGGCGAAAATGTTTGTAGCGGGCCCGGTGGTCGCAGCCCGGATGTTCCGGCACCTGGAAAACGCGTTTAGAAACTGTTCAGGTCATCTTAGATCGGAAATAGCCTTAACCCAAGGACAACAGCTTGGACGGCAGAATTCATGCCAAAAGATATTGGGTTTGAAACTGGCACTGGCCTGGTAACCTCATGTCAATTTCAGTGAATAAATAAGTCGCTCAAATTTGGTAATCCCTTAAGCCCTTCAATGACATGTTGATAACGTGTTGTCACAGTGTAAGTGTTTTCAGCTGAAATAGCAACTAAGAATAGCGTCATCAATAGCGTATAAATGTCAACAAATTTGGCAATTTATACAGCGCTGGTGCTCCAGCGGCACAACGAAACTGAAGTGGGTCTGCTGGCAACTAAGACACTTGACTCCGTTCATTGCTCATTGCTGTCGTTAAAAAATTGTGTCCTGGTGCCTACTACCCTGACGTTTATGTAATCACCCTGCCTGTATTGCATCTCTGACGTTTATGTAATCACCCTGCCTGTATTGCATCTCAAAGAAGCCAGCAAACAAATTATTTTTTCATTGAATGTGGCCTAAGACGCGAAAAACGGTTTCGCATAGAATGTCGTGAGCTGATACGCACGGTTCAGACAATTTTCTAGCACACTGCCGCCATGCACCGACATACAAAAATAAAGCTAAAGCTGCACGACATTCCCAACGGATATGTCAATAGCTGGAAGGGCCGAGTAGGCAAAACCCGGAGCTCTATTGATTTCCAGAATGGCTGTCTCAAAAAATAGCGTGGCCAACGATCTGACATGTGTTGGAATTTGATATAGGCAAGAAATACTCTGAATCTTAGTTTTCCTGGACCATGAGTTGGGAGTTCTCGTGACGAAAATAGCTCACCTACAGTAGACACGGAGGTAATGGTTATACACCGCTGCAAAAAAGGCCTAGTGAGGAAAATTGACGTTTCGAAACTGTGTTCCCAGTCAAGTTTTTTCGCAATAGTTAATCAACACCACCTCAATATTTCCTCAGCAACGCACCACACAAAATATGTCCTCCCCACCCCTTTTTGTGGAGCTGTCAGATGGACGATACAATGCCGAGCTGTATTTACGACCGTCTCGGTAGCTCAGCTGGCGAGAGTGTTTGTCTTCCTATTCATAGACATGTGGTGGGATGGGTTCCAGTCGCTTATGCGTTCGCTATTTGTCCCCAATTGTCCCTTACTGAGATAGCTACTTTCATGAGCATGACCTGCAGGTCACAACTATGTCCTTTTTAAGGCTTCAAATCCTGTGGCTGTTGAGCTGAACGTCAATTTGATGTGAATTTGACCCCCGCTGAGATCTCAAGAAGTAAGAGAGCTAAAAACACAAAATTCACAGGGTGTGTTAACCTGTACGTGGCCTTACTTAGGTCACACGTAAAGATTCCTAGGTCATGACCCACGGGTCAAATAAGGTCAAACAAGTTCAGTTCAAAGTTGGACTCCAAAAGGCCCCTAAAGCCTAGCTAACTGTTCTAAGCAAAAGGTCACATCCTTATTTAAGGTCGGTAGCGTTATATGAACTTTTGAAGGTCATGGTGACAAAGGTCATCTAAGACTACTTTGAGTTTTGCATTTGAATAAGCGTCAAATGTTACGTTAGGCAGTATGTTCCTAAAAACAAAATGTTGAGTTAAATCAGTTTAGGTCAGCGACCTATTCCGGTCTTTAAGAATTCCACAGTAGGCGTTTAATGCGGTTCCTGATATCAAGGAATTCGAAGCGAACACCAGAAACTACCCCATACAGCAAGTCCTATAGCAATGAAGCAGGTTAGCTTTGACGCTGGTCTGAACTTCGTATCTGACTCTGGGTCAATTTAATTTGTTCATCAAATTGTTGTGTTGCGTAAAAAAGTATCTTAGAGATGTATAACTTGTACGAATTCCGGTGTTGCATCAGATTGAGCGATTCCCCCTAAAATTGCCTTCGCTGAAATCATGGCCAGACTTTGACCTACTGCAGGTCAGCGGCCTTTTTAGGCGCATTTAGATGTTTGATCCCAGACAATCTGCTATTTAATTGTCTATAGCTATGCAAAATTTGACGTGACCATGCCGCGCCGTTCAAAGACCATTCCGGAAATACCTTCGGGGGTAGGCGGTCAATCTGACCCTCCAACCGAGCGCGTGTTCGCTTCTTCCTTTGGCACCACTGTCATCATGACAACGACCGTGCGCACCTCTCCTTGTGCGAATAAAAGAACGTTTGTGATTGGTTCAGCGGGTAAGAACTTGTTACCGAGAAGTTGGTTCGTTAAAGCTTAAACCAGTACTTCATATGAATCATACTGTTGGTTGCAGTCTCAAACACTTAAAAATACATAAATAAGCAGCAAAGTTCACAATAGCTTGGCTGTCGGACGTGCCTATCTCGGGACCTGCTCTCTTCAAATTACCTTATTTTCATATTTCACTCCAGATTGGAACTGCATTACGAATACATATTGGTCATCTTTGTCCATTAATAAGTTTAAGTTAACATCACGTATGATAGTTTTTTATTGACATACAACTACATATTCCTCTTTAAAAGACAATGCGTATAGCTATTCATGCACGCTGACCACGACGAATATGGCGTGGGTGCTGGAGATAGAAAACATGGGTAAGTGGGACTTTTTTGGAAGGAGATCCTAGTATCGATTTGTCTTTAAAGGCATGAAATGCAATAACGTACAATATCTATTCACATGTCATTAAAATAAACATGTAGAGGAAGATTGCTGCGCTGTTCATTGGCGAAATTTTCGTTTGTTATCATGTTGCCAATATCTACAAAGCTTTTCATAAAATTAATCAAAAGCCATGCTACTGGCTACCAAACTTTAGTTCCATGGTGACGTCACGTCTGTGTAGCATTTTCCTCTAGTAGCCTTGATACAAATATGAAAACCTCTCTTTGAACAGAATGGCTTAGAAATAAGAACACTTCGCGACCAAAAGAAAAATCATATCCAACGAGTTTTCGACCAATTTATGTGTAAAACACTTCCAATATGATTCATATACGCCACAAGACTGCTCAACGCGTGAGCTCAACGTGGTGCTCGCAGACCCGTGATCCGCAGAGCACGCACTGCAGATTATAGATTAAAACCAAAGACGCATGCTAGTCCACAACATTTCATGACGCGGGGTGCGCACAGAAAGCGCTATACTCACTCGGATATCCTGTATGGTGACGTTCCTGTCGTCTCCGTTAACGATTATCTTTGCCCCCTCTCTCCTCTCTCTGTGGATCGAGGATAGAGTGTGGAGGGCGGTGAACATGTTGTTTGTGCCGTTCACTAATAACGAACAATCTCTCAGAAAACGTTCCGCTTCCTGATGGGGAAGAGGGGGGGGGGGGGGGGTTGAGCGTCGGACTGCCGTCAGGCGTCTCCGTGAGAGCAGATTCTGCAGAGGGCTCTACCGGAAGTCAGTGGTAGGGCGAACACCTGAACAAACAGTCTCACCAAACAGAACGTCACCACACCGTGTTCTAGCAGCAGGTTTCATTCAGCGTATTCAACCCAGCTCCGCCCAGCTCAACGAAAGCCCTCATTTGCCGACTTCGTCCTCAACGGTGGTACACTTAACTGGACTAGACTATATTCGTTCTCCACGCTCCTTACCAGATCAAAGCGGACGTCGCCAACTCTACCTACCCTCGCGGGATGCTGCTGATATTCGCCCCGCACCATTCACTCGCCGAGCTCTACCCATTCCCCCTTCTCAACCGCTCACCCTACCCGACCCGGCACGTCTCACCTGGAGCTGAGCGGCCGGACCCGGACGGCCACCCGCACGTGCGCCATCCTGGAGTCTGTCTCCAGTGCGGTGGAGCGGCGACAGCGACGTGGGCCACCCACCGGCCCGGCCGCCGCACTATTTCCGTCCCGGCGATGTCGACGGGCCGCCGCTGCCGGCGCAGGCGACGTCTGGACGCCACCGCGCGGGGCGTCTGTTGTTAGCAGGGCGTCAGCGGGCCGGTGACACCCTCCAGATGGTCACATAGTGGTGTGCGCGAGGCCAACATGTGCGAATCATGATCGAACAGGCAACATTCTGGAGCAGCCAGGGCAGTAATTCGTCAATAAAGCATTTAACGCGTGGCTGGCAGCTGTGATTGACCATTAACCTCATGCTGGTCGGCTTCACACGAGGTATTATGAAACTACCCGACCATCTGCTGCTATGTCATTTTAGCTCCCGGTTTTTGAACTGGTCAAGCATGATTGCAGGACTGCACATGATTGCACTGATCTAGCATGATTGCAGGATTGGCAAAAGCGGCAAAGTGATGCTATCACAAGTGTTTTTTTTATGATATTACATCGATTTAGTCTCAGGGCTCAAAGCGGCAGAACCTTACGCAAAATTGACGGGGAAAAACACGTCGACTCGATGCTTACATTAGGGTCCGATTTCGACGGCAATCCCAGCTGGGCATCGCTGCCACATGACGGCGCTTATGGCGTGCTGAACGCCTGGTACCAACAGGTGAGGCACGGGATTTTGGACGCCATTTGCATCCTCGTGCCTCTGACAACGACGTGCAGTAATAGCTGCTGGTAGGTTGATGATGTAGTTTACGTTTATGTGATGATATCGAAGTTACACTCTGGGCAGTAAAGCTAGACTTTTCATGTGACCATGCGATGTACTAATTTAACTGTGGGTTTGGGTCATCTGTATCTGCATCATTACAAAGAAGGTAACAGAGACGAACGAATGATTTAGCTACGAGAGTGGGGAAAGATCAGCAGGTTAACTTTGAAATAAAAATCGACCAAACATCAGAATAAACCTGCGTGTCGATAAATTTTGTTGGCCGGTTGTTTCATTTTTCACTGTTTAGCCGTCACACTACCCCCTCCCTCTAATTCATGTTGCAAAACTACATATTTGGTCAATCAGGTAGGCGGGTAAAAACCTATCTATCTACCAGCTAAATCTTGCTTTGATGAATCTAGCAAAAGCACCTAACACAGAATGCAGATCTTGATCCAAGAATCTTGCATATCGTATACTATGTTTCATTCAAGTTTGTGCCTATCTGGTGGCATCATCACGGGTGGCGCATTCGGGATTTGCTTATAGGGGAGAGAGGGAACTTCGTGAAAACGTATTACACCAAATTCTAACTATCAGGGGGCACCTATGGTGTAATGAAAGGTGCGGGCCTGAGGGAGATGGGCCAGGCCCCTCCACTGGCTACACCCCGGGGCGCGTTATCACGTAATCCTTCCTTGATGAACAGTCTGGTCCACCCTGATAATTTTGACAGGTCCAACCTTTGCTGATATTGCGAAAGGGAGCGTGTATATCGGCTCATGAGTCGATTTACTGAAAACGGCCATTCTGTGTAAATCACGTCACATCCGAGTTGATTGACACACAACTGCACATCTGTATACGCCGAGTCAGATGTATGACGTCACGATTGCGCATGCGCACTCGCCCCGCGTTTGCGACCGCGTACATACCGACACGAGACCGCGCAACCTTTATGAGCCCCGGGCATCTTGGGGGGTGGGCGTGGGCAGATGCGGTGCGCCAGTCACGAGGATTGGAGGTGTGTGCCTATTTGATAGCACATAAAATCAAGCCACACATCCAGTTAAGTAATTTCTGCTCGTAAATAAGGATGTGCAGCCAGAGACTGGAGGTGTGAGTCAAGATCAGGGTGCTGTCAACCAGGGACGACGCAGCAGTGGCAGAGGGGGGGGGGGGGGGGGCTGTCCCTCTCCCTTCCCCCTGCCGGCAGGCAGGTGGCAAGAATATGGTTTGTGAACTGACCCTGTTCTGGGTTAGGAGGCACCCTCTATTCAAGCGGCCCCTTTGATGCATCAGATGGCAGCAGTGCCAGGTCAGGGGTTCCTGACCTGATACCACTGCCCCTGAATGTCTGACCAGGTACTCCTACCTCCTGGTACTCTGTCCCCGGATGGTCTGACCTGGCACTACTTCCTCCTAGTGGCCTTACCTGGTACCACCATCATTTAGTAGTGTGAATTGGTACCGGCACCCCTGGAGGCATAATACTGGTGCCTCAAGGTGATCTGACCTGGTACCTGTGTCACATGGTAGTAGGATCTGATGCCTCTGCACCTGATGCTCTCACCTGGTTCCCCTGCCCTTGATGATCTGATTTGGTACCCTCGCCCTTAGTGGTTTGTCCTGGTATTCATGTCATCTGATATTGTTAATTGGTAACCCCATTGCTGATGGTCTGACGTGGCACCGCTACTGCCACCTGGTCTGACCTGGCACCCCTGGTGTTCTGACCTGGTACCCCTGCCCCTGGTTGTTTGACATAGTACTCCTGTGCCTGATGGTCTGACCTGGCACTCCTGGTGATCAGACCATCAGTGCGCAGGTACGCCAGGTCAGACTACTGGGGTCAGAATTACCAGGTCAGGCCACCAGGAGATGGGTACCAGATTCGATGTCGTACCCCTGATGGTTGATCTGGTACCCCTGATGATCTGACCTTGCGCCTCTGATAGTCTGGCCTGTGGCCCCTGATGATCTGACCTAGAATCCCCGGTGGTCTGACCTGGTATTCCTGCCTCCTTGTTGTGTTACTTGGTATGCCAGCTGGCAAACTAGTTGGTTTGCTTTGTGAGTAATGTCAGTATACATTTGGGGGCAGTGCACTTAACTAATATACTTGGCTACCTTTCAGACGCCTGGTATCTAAAAAGGAAATAGAAGATGGCTGTGTTGACAAAAGGTGACTGTTTTCCTTTGATAATCTAAATGCTCGTATCGGTGAGTTGGAGGCCGAGACGAATGTGAAGCTTTTTAAGTCGAGTTCTTTCACTCCCAGTAAATTTCTACAGACGAATCCTGGTCATTTCATTTCAAAGTCGGTCGCTGACCGTGCCGACAAGGAAACTCTTCTGCAGCGGAAAAAGTACCGTCTCGTGAAATTCCCATGCACTCATGGTGGGCGCCAGTGTGAAAGCATAGCTGGTGATCATCGTATCCAAAACACGAGAACCAAAAAAGACGTCTGTCCCGTGAGCACCTCGGTGTTTCTGGAAAAAAATAATTGCATTTACAAATTGGGACATTTCACTAGGGCATTCCCACTCGGTCTCGAAGGCAAGCTTTCCGCTGCAGCCAGAAAATTGTCGCCCGACGAGGACGAAAAAATAATCCCCGCCAGTATCATGCCGTTGGCGCCGACAAAAAGCGCATTCGGCAGCACTTGCTGGACCCATACGGAAAAGCCCTTACGCGCCATGATCTCAACAACGTTTTGAAGGCCGCCAAGAGTTGGGAATCTGACCTGGGAGTTGCCGTGAATCTGTTGACTGAACGTGGATTTACATCCACCATTGTGGAGGACGATAGTACCGTGTGCGGCCTCTTTTCCAGGATTAGGAGATGCGGTCGGCGTACGAGAAGTTTCCAGAGCTTCTGTCGATGGACTCCACCTGCAGGCTTGTAGACATCAGGACGCCCATCTTCACGATCCTCGCGGTGGATTTGCTCGGACCTGGCGTTCCGCTTGCTGTGTTCTGGTCACCAGTGAGACGACGCGGATGATAAACACCATGTTGCGGAGTTTCAGGGAACAAAATGATGCCGCAGCTAACAACACCAAGGCTGGTATTATTGAATTGATGTTTTCATATGTTATGTCATACTGAAAGGAATTGATTAATGTGTGCTTGGAAATAGTCTTGCAACGATAGAACAGAAAACAGAGCGGTTCTCATTTTGATAATCATTGAAAATCTAGGCAGTCAGCGTAAGCATGCTGTAGCCTTGAGCCTCACGTCGTTCACGTTGACCATGCCGCAATCATGCTCACCGGCTAACTCCGTGACGCTCGCTGCAGGTGTGGCTGACGAACAAGGACTGCGCTGAGAAGTCGGCCATTACTGAGGTCTTCCTCAACTGAGACCAGTTTCCATGCAGCGTCCATGCGCTGCAGCCGTTCCGTCGAGAAGTGGATTTCATTGCAATGCCTAAGGCTGAGTGGGAGCGGATCCTACGGATCCTTCAGCAGCTGGTGATTGTGGACTTAGACACTGAGTATAGTCGACTGCGTTGGGAGATCGGGCGTCCTGCCACAGACAGATACCTCAGCGAAAACTGGGAAGACACCAGGTAGGAGTGGGTGCGAGGTCTGTCTGGGCCAGGCATGGCTGGAGTATTTATCAACAACCATCTAGAATCAATGCATGGAAAACTGAAGTATGTGTGCAGGGCCAATGGCCCGCTGTCGAAATTCATTATGTCCTACCTCATGGTGCTTCACACTTCGCGCCGACAGAGATGCAGAGATATACACCGAGACGATCAAGCGTCCGACGACATGCTATGACGCCGAGCTTCTGGATTGACGCTAGATTTATCCCAAGGCAGTCAGCAGACAGCGTGTGACGAGACTGGTGTGGTGGCTGTTCGTCCAACGACCTGCAGCAGTCTTTTTTTCCGGCATTATGCTCTGCCCTGTCACCACATCATGGCCGTCCGGCAGGATCGTCAGATGCGCATTTTTTTTAGCAGACTTGATAGCACGGAAATGGCACCTATTGTATGCTGCCGACAATCTGGAGGCTCAGGTGATACCGTGGACCTCAACGAATCCATCTGTGTCGACGCGTCAGCTGCCCATATCTGACCTTCCTCGATCGGAGCACGAGTATTTCAGCCAGCTGCAGAAGATCACCGCACAAATTGCTTCAGAGGGTTACGAATTGGCCGGGCACAAAGATCGGGACGTAATTGACAAACTATCCCTGATTCGTGAACAAGAACACCAGGCACCCCACGCCAGAACGACAGTCATAAAATGTTGATTTCGAATGTCTTTCAAACTTAATTCACATTGTTCGAATATAAGACTGGTTGTATTTCTTGCGACCTTGAGGATTTCCTCTGGGCAGATGAACAGCTACAGCAACACGAACATACAGATTCCCCCTCCCAGTTCCACCACCAGATTCCAGTAAGTACCACTTCTTGGTGCTGTAAATGTCAGCCCGATCTTGAAGGGAGTGTTTCAAATTTGTATGGCACTCTGAAATGGATAACCATCTCGGAGACCTTTCGGTGCTGTTCACAATCCTACCCTTCTTCAGACCTAAGCCTCTCTGGTTTCTGAGCTACGCGCCCGCGAAAATGGTATATCGGGGTGAGTATTTCAAAGTCACCTTGGCATTAATGACGTCATAAAACGTCAATCAAATTATGCCTTTCCGTAAATCATGCAGCGATCAAGGCCAAGAAAAAATATGCTTGCTGAGGAGGTCATATCTGGCGTTCTTCAGCGTAATTTCCAGATATAACAACTGTCACTTGACTCTCAATCGATGCTGCGCAAAGTACGATGAGATACTCAAACCACGACGCACTGAGAAGCATATTTAATTAACAGAGAATTGCACTTTGTACAGCAGTCTTTTCCACGTAGAAAGCATACCAAAACTTATAAGCGAGCTTGTTTGGTCACCTGATTGATATCCTCAAATGTGAGACATGCCCTTTAAGATCTATCCAAGAGTCGCACTGGTAAAGCATGCGCCAGGAATACCTTCTAAATGTAAGATTTCTTGTCTTAAAGCATTTAGGGGTACTTATTTCAGATGGGTCATCATTTTCGTCCACCTTTTGGCCACGGCTTAGTGTTAGCCACGTGACCGTCGTTACGCGGCCGACGGAAACTGCAACGCATGGCGTATTGGTTAAGATTTGTGACAGCCCATGCTCAAAACCACGTGTATTAGTTGCATCACTTACCGATTCTGGGTGAATGTGGAACATTTCCACGCAAACACGGCTTGACCAAGCGAATGAAAGTGTTGACCATCAGAGCGTTGACCCATTTTGATCTACAAGCTACATTCGCAGTGCCCCTAACATCTCTGTAGAAGCTAGATGAAATTATGGGGAAGCTTCAGAGTTCTATCGGCATAGAAAGAGTCCGCTGGACAAAGTAAAGTGGAAAGCGCCGGCGATTAAGTTCTTGCAATCGTTTAACGCATTGACTATAAAATTCAGTCAGAATTCATCTCGCGGCGGCTCCTGGCTTATGTTCCAGTTATAAAAAGGAGAAATATCAATAAAAAGCCTACCCTCATCGACAAATGGGCCATATCTGGCGATTTCGGAGGAGAGAGTCCTTTTCACTATACGGGCTCTTTGCCAACGCTGTCAACCCCCCCCCCCCCCCTCCCCCTTGTTAAGGCTCTGTTTGCGTGACTGCCAGCATCATACTTTCGGAAGTATGTGAAGGGTTTTGCACGCATGTCGGCCTCCAATTCCGTCTGACCGCTCGCGGCATCCCACTCCAGTGGATCAAGAAGGTTCAGCACACTTTCGAGAGCTTAAAACGGGCCCTCAGTGAAGCTCCACTTTCGGCATTTCCTTGTTTTGGTCATGACGTCGGCACGTTTCTTTAACACGTGCTCGGGTGGGTGGTGAAATTGACCCCCCGAAGGTTTTTTTCCGAAATGGCTATCGTACGGCGCAGCGAAGCCGCGCCAAATTTTGCATAGCTGTAGACCATTGAGTAGCGGATCGTCTGACACTACCAATTCAGATGCACCTTGTAGGATCTCCGGCCTATGGCAAGTCAAAGTCAGGCCATGGTTTCAGCGAAGGGGATTTCTAAGGAATCGTTCAATCTGATCCGACAACGGAGTGCTAGCCGAAGTTTTGTATCTCTAAGATGCTTTCTTAGGCAACACAGCAATTGAATGAGCAAATCAATTTTAGGGGAAAGCGGGGCAAGACTGACACCTTAACGGTTTTTTAATATGGGAAGTTCATAAGTCTGTTCAGAAAGTCTTTAGCAGGTGGATATTGAAGGCTGATCAATTGCCTACCTCTTATAAAAGCGCTGGTTTGATATCTGTTCATCTTAAAGTGTGATCCTCCTAAGAATCAGGCAATGTTTTTCCTCATTTTGCCCCTGGCTTGGAGCAAAACGAAGCAGTACTCGGGGCAAAACGGACAAGTGATGATATTGAATAGGCGAAATAAATAGCTTTATAGTTATAATTTTTAATGAAGACGCATCAATAAATGCCTTGCTGGGTGAGTAGGTATTTATTTGGACATCCAATAGCTATATTGCTTAAGTTTGGGGTCTCATATTTTGTTCGAACCATCCCACTCCCTACTCGCTTCCTCAGTATGATCCCACGAATAAAAGTTATAATAGCCAGCAAATGTGTATTACAGCTTAGTATGAAGCGACAGCCATTGCTGCACGGCTCAGACACAGAATTAGAGGAACACAGCCTGGTGGTTACACAGTGAGACGACAACGATCGAGTCTCAAACACACAAGTCATCGAGCAAAGTTCGCTCAGGAACACTCACTCGTTCTTCTCATCAATCCACTTCTTAGTCACTGTGAACGCAAAACACGAAAAGAGCACAGCCTAGTGGACCCGTCAGCAGGTACGACCAATAGCGAAACTAGACAAGACATCAGCCAGCCTAGTCATCCTGGCACAGTTCGCACACGAACACGCACTCGTCCTCTTCATCAATCACTGCACAGGCATCGTGCGCCCATTTAGCGCAGAGAGCGCATCGCGACCAAGACTCGCTCGATTTGGACATGGAGAAAAAGGACCCGCAGTACAGACAAGCTACATCTTCTTCGTCCGAGTACTCCTCAAAGGTAAGCTTTCGCGGCGTACGCTTCTTTTGTTTGCGCTGCAGTTTTTGAGTTTCTGCACTTCCCTTTTTTTCCTTTAGACTGACTTGTGTTGTCATTTTTCTTTCCTCCCTGTCTACCTTCTTTTCCTTCGAGTCTCTTCTTGAGTTCCTCCTTGTATGGTGTGCCAGTCAAGACACATGTTTTACGTTTCTTTTGTCCTTTACCTCTCTCTTCCCTTGCGTGCACTTTTGGCACAGGGACGATTTCACAGGGAGACACATAGGACCTTGCGGGTGGGTCATTTTGACCTTGGGAAGCATGGCCCGGTCCAGCTAAGCATGACACTTCTAGAACGTCATCTTGGTGATCGCTAGAGCTTGAGAAATCACCTGGCAGAGCCCCAGCGGTGAGCTTGAGAAACTTCGCTTGAGTTTCGGTATTAGTCGAGCTTCTCTGCCCCGATATTCCATCCGGCGACAGTTTCCGAAGACTCCCGAACGTTCGTGCTCACAGAGACGTCAACGTCAGAGGGCCCAGGCATGGGCAGAGGAGCTGCCGCTGAGTTTAGACCCACTGGTGCGTCTGCGGTCCCGGTCAGCGGGATGTTCGTTGTTTCTGCCGCTGCGAAGTCTTCTTCGCCAAACACATGGCGGTTTGTGGGAAAGATCCCCATGACTTCGAAGCCCTTCAACGCCGTCTTCACTGTTGCCGCCTGCACGTAGGCTGACCCGATCAGCTCCCCCATCTCTGCCAGTGTGATGTCTTTACCAGGGTTGTTTCGGTTCTCGATTACCACGTTCTCTGACCTTGGAAGAAAAAGGTGCTGACGGGAAGCATGAACGTCCAGTCCAGTGGTTGAAGGCGGTGTGAGGTGTGCGGAGGAATGGTGAGCATCACCACACCTGCTTTCCTGCAAAGCAGGATGGTTGCGAGGCTCTTGGTGTGGCTGGCATGTCCATCCAGTATGGGAAGGACTGGATCCTGTTTCGAGGGCTTTGCGTGCTGTATGAAATGGTCAAGCCATTTCACGAACAGCTCCTTTTGCATCCAGCCAGACTTATGGTACAGCACCAGGCTACCTGGGGAAGACCCTTCTCCAACTGCTGTTTAGCCCTCTTTCTTGGGAACATCACACCTGGAGGTATGTAGCTCCCCGCAGCGTTGATACACATCACACCGGTAACCAGCGTGCCTCGTTCCGCAGATGTCAGTTGGCCGATCTGCTTGCACCCTTCCCTCGCCAGCACCTTCTCTTGTTCTGTTGCGACCGTGTTGAACCCCCTTTCATCCATGTTGTAGATGCGTGTGAGACCGAACTGGGCAGAATCCATCTGCGACTCAAGGTTGTCGAAGAACGCGTTGACATTGACTGAGTTGAACGCCGCGGCGCGAGCAACGCTTGTGGCCTCTGGTGTCCTTAGTGAGACCGTGGGGTTCCTCTTGCGGAAGCACTGCATCCACACCTCCCCTGCCATCTTCGTCACCGTGTTCAATGGGTGAGTGATTTTGTTTATGTCTGCGAACTCGTATGCGAGCTTCTTGAGGTCAGTCCGCGTTATTCCGAACATCCGGTTTTGGAGCTCCATTATGTGCTGTACCAAATCTCGTTCCTGAGCTTCCGTGAAAACAGGTTTGTTTCGACCCAGGACCTTCTCTGTGGCCTCTGTTATTGACATCGCCCGTGCATTTTTCAGTCGTCTGTCGAGAGTCGACTTCGGAACCAGAAAGCGGCGTGCCTCTTCTTTGGTGGACATTTTTCCCACCTTGACTGCTTTGATGGCCTTTGCCATTGTATCGTGCTTCCAGGATTGCCGATCGGTTTTTCTCTTGTAATTTCGAACCATTCTTCGCCTGGCGAAGTAGTTCCTCTGCAAAAAAGAACGTCAGCGTGAACGTTGAACGGATTTGGGAGGGTCATTTGCACCTTAAGTCCCCCCCCCCCTTCCCACCCCTTCCTGGACCCGTCAGTGTACCTATATTCCTTTTTATGAACTAGGAAAACGTTTACCTGCTATGAAAAATTAAGTACAATTATCAAAGCGAAATACCTAACTGCATGCCTATAACTAGCTGGTAATAGGGCATTTCATTTCTTTTGTTAAATTAGTTACTGCATGATACTGCGTGATGCTGCGTGATACTAAATCAAGTCACCACAGGTATGTACTTACAATTTGCATGTTCACAAATGAGCTTTATTAAACAACATAATTACAATAAATTAGGCCTAAAATGATCGATAAATGTAGAGCTATTACAAGCGCACCTCTAATGAATTATAAACAACAAATCGCAAGGCCACACATTCCCAGCTTGACGCAGTAGTTCGATCACTATTTAATTGTAGAACTGGAACGGGATCGATTCACTTGTTTCGGGCTCTACTCATGTGCTTGCTACTACCATTGAAACATTGTGTTCATGGCTTATTGAAGCCAAACTTTCCTTGCGATAGTCATATTTCAGAAGGGGCAAAACGGGACCTTTTGTGTCCTATTTTATCCCGAGTGCCCATTTTACCCCAACCATTCCGCCCCATGGACACAAACGACACAACATGATTCGACACGCAACGAAAACTGGCCCGAAAAATTCACAATTGCTCACAAGGAATCTGCATGCATACACCATCAAAGCGCAGCGCCTTTGAATTCACGATTCATTATACTCGTGGAATAAAAAACGTTCAAATCACCATAAAAATAATAACAACAAATTGAAGGCGAAAACTCACGTCCTCCAACGACGGCCGCCGACAGAAAGGCCCGGTGCACGTCATTTCCGTCCCCCTGTCAGAGAAGCTTTAGTTTAAACCATTGATTTCCGATGGCGCCACCTCTAACAGCCGAAATCGCGGGGTGCCGGTTTTACCCGGGTGCCTCATTTTGCCCCGTTTTCCCCTACCTAAGGTCAGATATGAAGGTCAGAGCAAGGTCAAAACCAACCTGTCTTATTACTTTAGGTCTTGCTGTACGGGATAGTTTCTGGTGCTCACTCCGAATTTATTGATAGCAAGAGCTGCATTATGCATCTTCCATGGACTTTCTTGAGGTTAGAGTAGGTCATTGACCTAAAATGACCCAGGTCAACATTTTGTTTTAGAAACATACTGCCTAGCGCAAAATTTGTCGCTTATCCCAATGCAAAACTAAGAGCGGTCTTGTATGATTTTGTTCACCATTAACTTCAAGAGGTCAAACAAGGTCACCGACCTAAAATGAGCTTACGATCTTTTGCTTACAAACAGTTATCTATTTTCGGGGAGGGCACTTTGGAGACCAACCTGGAATTTCGATTTGTTTGACCCTATTTGACCCGAAGGTCATGACCTAGGGACCTCAAACTTTGACCTAAGTGAGTTTACGTGCAGGTCAACACACCCTGTAAATTTGGTGTCTCTAGCTTTTTTAAGTTCCCGAGACCTCGGGGGGGGGGCTCCAATTGCCTTCCCCCCCCCCCCCCCACCCGAATGAAGGATATCCAGCTGGCGACCCGGGAGCGTGTTAAGACCGTGAGGTCTGTGATGGCGGAATTGGCACTATCCTTCTCCAGGGGCAGAACAGTAGGAGTGTTCTGTGGTTTTCAGAAGTCATCGCTCGTCAAAAGACACATCAAGATTATTAAATCAGAAAGAAAGAGGTGCTCACTTGCGTTATCTTGACCCCGAAGTTTGCACACTTTGGGAGGAGGGAGGGAGGTTTCGGCTCAGGACGGATCACAACATCCTTCAGTGGCTTCCGAATTCTAAAATCCACCAGGAAAGTTGACGAGGTAGTGGGACACACTTGGCAGCTTTCAATTTGACGTAGTTTTCACGCTGGGTGCGTAGAACGTAGCTGCAGACGCCTTGAGTCGGCGCCCAGCTGAGGTTAAAGATGTGTTATGTCGGTCTGAGCATGGTGCCAAGTGTCACATAGTGATGACTGGCTAATGGGTTTTACTCAGCTCAAGCAGACAAATGGCAAGTCGACCGCTGAGATTTCCTGTCACTTGTCCTCGGATGATCGGCCACAGAAGCGTCACCTCTCGTCCAAGGCACATCTTCCGCTGCGGCAATGAGGCCGGCTTCGCTTATTGAAAATTATGTTGTTTCAGTTATGAAGAAGGCAGGGCTGTGAACTGTACTGAACGATCTTCAAGATGGCTATTTCTGTTCAAAACCCCATACAAACGCGGAACACTTCACCAGCAGCGTGCGGAACATGCGGCGTCATTATCTCTTTCCAGTGGCAGTGAGCCTATGAATGGAACATAGCTGTTTCGATCACTGGGACTGTATGGATATTTCGATGTTCTGGTTGTCCCGTAGCACCACGTATGGCGCCCAGCGGCTCGTCACGTATTTAAATGTTAGCATCAGTGACGTCATAGCAAGCATAAACGAAGGAAATTCGGAAATCACCGGGCAACTTTGCCGCTCTCTGATACGGCCTTGGGTTTGGGTGTAATTGCATCGGGGTTGGCACGGTGTGAGTGTTTGTGTTCCGGTTCGGCTGTGATTAACTGATTTGTTTGTGCGCAATGCTAGATGGAATCTTTGCTTATTTTGGGTATTTGGCATTGATCACTTCAAGAATGCAGACAGACGTCTTGGCATTGCGAGCTTGAGCAGGTGAGGTTAGAAAGTCGTGCGCTGGTGCGGTTAATTTTCGTTGCAATCAGCTTACCTTTCTGTTGCCCTCTCTTTCACCACTTGAAGTTGTATGCCGATGTAACTCATGCTTGCAATGTTTCTTTTGACTGCTGGCTTCTTGGTCCCAAGTTTGCACCCGTGCACGGACGTAAAGGCGGTTTAAGAGCTTATAGTATACGCGCCGAATTGGTATCATTTGTAGGTATTGTATTTGGGTTGTGTGAGCTAAGTTTTTTACCCTTTTTATGAAATAAGATAAAGACCGCAATGGAAATCATTGTTTTCCTCCAACAAACCTTGCTGAAAGTAAACAGCTTCATTGAATGTTTTTTCAGCCATGATACAAAGAACACCCAACCTGGGAAACACAGGTATAGGATTGAGGCAGACCTTTGCATTGAAGGTTTTTAAATTGTTAGCCAGGGGTGCCAAGTGAGGGTTGGTCACATTACTTTTGGCTGACTTATGGTACCTTGGGTCAGGTGTTAAATATGGGCAAAGTTGGGTGTAGCCTGAAAGTGCATCACAGTGCATGAAAAAAGCATAAATGACAATATTTCCTCAAATCCCTCCTTTCACGAAATCTAATAAGGTGCTATCCAGGGACAGTGATGGTCAAAAAGTCAAGTTTTTCACCTTCTGTTGCTTGTCTATTGCAGTTTGTCTATTGCAATGATATCCTGTCCAGCCCCATATGTGACTTCATATATATATATATATATATATATATATATATATATATGTATAGTATCTTTCCTTATAGCTAGAGATCCACTTCTTAACTTTAAGCTTTCTGATGAAATATGTTTGGCAAGCATCAAACATTTTGTTTATGCTGTCTTTTGCTGCTTACACTTAACAAATCATTCAGCTGTTGACAACTCTACATCAAATGAGCTGCCAGCAGAAGCATGTTGGCTCAGAAACCATCATATTTGTCTTTCACATTTCAACATGCTTGGCTATTTTTAAGTGGTGTTAATTTAGGAATAATAAGAATGTAATGCTACATGTTTGATGGCAAATTCAATGTAATTCTGACTGATCTAAAGCAGAGTAGCAGGGGAATTAGTAGTCAGTAGGTGCAAGCAAATAAGGTAATCAGGAATGTCATGGAGACACTGTGCAAACATTAAAGTATTAGTTTTGCCCTGAGCAGCTAAGCTGGATGCCTCATTTGGGGCAAAATCTCACCTGCCCCAAAGATCTTGCCAACTGGTGCCACCTTTTGCAGGCTAGCGCAGCCAGAACGGAAATAAAGACAAAGTGTAGTGCAGTAAGTAGGTTGCACTTATACTGGAAATACTCACTTAAGTAGCATATACTTAGAGAGGATTGGATTGAGGTATTCAAGGTCATGAAAGGGATAGACAAGGTTGCCTTGAAATGGGTACTCAAAATTAGACTGAGACTTAGAAGAAACCAGTTTTTATAAGAACTATGAAGCAGGGTGGGAAATTTAGTTTTTTTGCTGGTGGCGGAGTACAAAAATTGTTGTGGTCGGAGTACAAACTTGCCTGCAAGCAAAGGCCTGTCTAATGTGGAATGAGTGTCTGCACAATGGGCCTTGCTTAGAGTACATCACATACTGCCTTTAATGGGTCAACATTTTCCCAATGTTTTTCTGGCAAAAATTAGTGTCAGCATGCAATTTTGCATTTCTGTGGAACAGAGCACTTCTTGTGAGTGAGGGTGCCACACTGATCCCATCCATATCTCTGTAGTGCTACTAGCTCACCTATACATGCAAAGATTGCTTAATGGTACATGTTAATAAGAAATATACAGTTGAGAGGTTAACAACAAAGCTTTATACATATGCATTCACAGGTGCATCATACAAAGCTCAGTTACTTATCATTACCTATCTACATGCAAACTTACACAATATCAAAATGATAAATCAGGTGCATCCTCTGCTTACTGACAAACTAAGTTGCAGACAACCACTGTGCATCACACCCTGGTTTTTTAATGAGTCTTAGGCAGATGCAACTGTCTATGAAAGCCTTATGTATGTGACATCACTAACATGTTGTCCTTTTGGCCTTTACATAATTAATATAAACATACCAAAAGTGTCCCTCTTCCTATCCTTCTCTTTCTGCTCTTCTCCTCTTTCAGTTCCTCACCTTCTCTTTCTGTCACTTTTCTCCTTCCACTCCTCCTCCACTTCTGCTCCTCCTCTCTTCCTGCACCTCCAGTTATCCCTCTCCTCTTCTCCAAGTTCCCTATGATCTTATGTAGGGACAATTTTAATACTGTCACTGCAAGACCTTATGCCTGACAGCAAGGAACATGGCAGCATTGCCTCCTGTCAGGTTACAGCAATTATAACCACAAGCTGAAAAGAGGCCAGCCTCATATTTGATCCCACATGGGAAACCCAAGCCTAGCATGTATGTTGTATATAGATACCTTAGTACCTATGTACCTACCCACCATGCTGTAGGTAGAGCAGGTTATACCAAGGTGATTCTGCACCAGCCTGCAGTGGTAAACATTTATAGATCAGTCCCCCGGTATTTATTTACCTTTTTTGGAATGACTTAATAGCGGTCCAAAACTAAATCCCAAGTAATTTTAGAAGTGTGGATACATGCTGTGTGAAAATTGAAGACAACCAATTCCACTTTGTCTCACTGAATACCTCAAACTCGCAGCTACGATGCACATAATCCCAAGCATCTTCACTCACCTTCCACCCTCCTCACTCCCACCACATCAAGACAAACAACCAAACCATGCACAGGAGTTCTGGCGCATTCACAGACATTGTGATGGCATTCTAGCACTCGTCAATGGGCAACCAAGTACAAGTACCACGGGTCGGTCCTGAAATGACAGGCTGTGATGAATAGTCTAAGAAAAAACATTTATGCAGTTGCAGCAACACAAATTGTTAAGTTTGTGGTAGAAAAATCATAGAGCTTTTCAGTCATGCATTTAAAGTTGCTATTTTCCACCTACAAATATATATTATCTTCTGGTGGCGCAAGACAACGCCGAGATAATGCAGGACCTGTACTACAAATCTATAGATATTTTTCATTCTAAGGCATATCATGCCATTTCAACACCCTCTGAGGAAGGCCCGTATCTGGACGATACCAAAACACGTCAATTTTTTAATTAAATTTGGCCAACTTTGCTAAAAACTTGCTGTTCTCCGGCTTGTACTCCGGCTTGTTCTCCCCGGGTCTCCCTATAGGCCCCATTGCGAGAAGGGCAACCAAGTACTGCGATTTTTTCCCACCGGGTTATGGACCATCTCTATCTTACAAGTATAGGTACTGGTTGAGCCTGGAGACATGATACCCTTGTTAAATAAGTAAGATATCCTCGAATCTTCAAAGACCGGCACCTACCGATTTCTGAAAAAGTGGTTGACTTACTATCATTTATACAATAGTAATAAGTTTTGGAATGCTGCATGCCACAAACTCCCATTTTGGGAACGTAATTCCCGATGACATTTAAGAACCCAAAAGAAGCCGTTACCACCAAAAGTGCCACCCACAAACGTGATATTTGGGTGTCATTTAATGTCATGATTCTATCTCAAAAGTGCCGATATGTGGTGTGTTTGAATGCTATGATTTTGAGTTTAATTGCAAGTTGGATGGTGATTGGTGGCTGGTATGGCAGGAACAGGAATGAAACAAGCACTTTGAAAAGGATGTGCAATGCTGCAATCTTTGGAATTTTCCCACCAAACTGTTTGCAAGATGCACGTCCTTTGGTAAAATCGCTAACATGTTATCTTAATATGAGGTAAGTTAAGAGCATAGTTGGCATGCTGGACTTCTTGCTCGGCGAGTCTTTGAATGACCTAGTTGAAAAAGATGTGCCAGCGGTGATTTTGGTGCTGCTAGTGGTTTTCTGGTCGAACGAATATTAGGTGTCTGTTGCGACGCGGACCTTCACTGCTCGAAAATGCACTCGTCAGTTGCAGGAGGCTGGGCTGCCGCTGGTTTCGGGTACGGGAGGCGATGGTGGGAGCCAGAGCCGTGATATGTTTGTGCGGTTCTTGAAAGGTATCGGTGGGGGTGTGCGTCGTGGAGAATGCGGTCTTCTTACTTACTCAGGTGCGCCAAATATTTTCCCCACAGGTAATGACATGCAAGGTATGTGGCAGCGGTAGGTACTTAAAACAAGCACATTTCATATTTCAGTTTATTTCATTCCCACAGAAGTAACTCACATGAGTTGTCATCACCATTCAGGAGTTGCATAGGCTTGTACAAGTGCATCTAACCCATGTAATACAATGATGAAGGACATTAACATGAACACCCTGGATTGGCCAGCTCCTGCAGGATTGCAGATGCTTGTCTCCATTTCTTGGTGCTCCATATGTTTGGTCCCTGGAAATCAGATAAAAGTTATAACTCACTTTATGAAGGCAAAGTTCATGCACCCTCCTGGCTATCAAGAAAGCAAAACTGTCTGCCTTGGTACTTATACTCAGGCTCATACATTTGCAATGGTGTCTGCTTTGTGGGGCGACTGCAGTGTTTGTCTGGAGTACAAAAATTGTCATTCTTACCAGTCAAGAGCCTGGAGTACAACATTTCCTGGTGTCACATCCACCAGAAAACGGAGGTTTTTCCCACACTGCTATGAAGAGGCAGGTGTTATTTAGTCAAAGAGTGGTAAACCATTGGAATAGACTATGGAATAAGGTTATAGAAAGTCCTTCCCTAGCAACATTTACAAATTATTGGGCAAGTTCTGTGGGCTTGAGGGTCCCATTTAAAGCTAAATTCAGGCAAGTCAGATGGTAAGATTAGTGTCAAGGTTGTGTATGGAACCTGAGGTAGGTGGTCCCAATTGGCCCCTACAGCACTTTGTTGGCCTTATGTCTTTGTGTCGTGATGTCTAACCATGAGTCACTGGGGCTCCATTAGGTTTCACCAATCAGCAATTTTTCAGACTCATACCCTGTTATGAAAGCAAATCCTCTATCAGCAAAGAATGGCCTAACCAGCAGAACATAGGACCATAGGGCACCAATGGTGATTAGAAAATGTCATTGTCTTACCATCTCACTCTTTTAAAATTCAGTGAATGATATCTCCCTAACTACATTGTAAGTCTGCAACAGTGTTGTTTATGCATTGTAAGGACAGCATCACCACCTCAAAGACAAAGATGGTTGGCAGTAGCTGGCCAGAACAGTCTTCAGAACAGTCTTCAGAACTCATATAGTTAAGCTTTCCAGTATACATTTTCCTGGTGTATTTTCTGGGGTTGAGTACCCAACATGAGCAATTGGCTGCCCACATCCTTATGTAGCTTAGCATATAGCAATGTACAAATTTAGAGGTATATATGATCACATGCAACCAGATTGCAGTCATAAAACCTCACACACATGTGTCTAATATAAAAGGCCTTGAAAAACTGAAAAGCTGTTAACATTCATGCAGATATGTCCACCAAACCTGTTTTCACTTTCCAGCCTTATCTCATTCAGGCTCCCTTAAACACTGTCCTTGGACAACTCAGGGCAGTTTGCCAGCACTGAACCTTTTGTTAGGCACAGTGGGCCTCTGGTTAACACCAGGGCCCTTGGCAGACTGGTGGTCCTTGTTTGTTCAGGGGCCCCTACTAATGTAAATCCTTGGCTCTATGTTCCCACCCCATAAATCACGGGTGGGAATAATTGCATGCTTAAAAAGCCCAATTTGACTAAATGCACTCCCTTTGAATAGAATGTCCCCCAGTTGAAGATATCAAGACAAGTGTCCAATGTGATGAGGAAAGATCACTTGCAACTCCTGGTATCCATTGAAGTGCAAAGACTTCGAAGACAACACAGTTTCACTAATGAGAGTCAATATGCTCCTCAATACATTATTGTCTGACTGTGTCCTGGGACGTTTTTATGACGTCAGTGGAGCCACCAAACTGGCCGTACGACGCTGCCACCTGAGTGGGTGTGCTAAATCTCTTATAGTGCTTTAACTCGTCGAGAGGTGTCTTGCTGATCGTGGGTTGTTTATGGGTTGAAACAATGTGATCAAATGATGATGTAATGAGGAGCATATTCGCTCAAAACAGTGATTGTGCTGTCTAGAGCTGTCTTCTCCACTTAAAATTATGTTAATAGTTATAAGTGAGGTTGTTTTATTATATTTGGTGCTTGCTTGGATATATTAAACTGTGTAACTTTTAGAGCAAGCATCAGGTATGATGAAATGAGCCCACTTATAACTATTAGTAAAGATTTCACTGGGAAAACCTGTTCTAGACAAAACAGTTTCTGTTGAGTATATGTGTTTCTCAATGCATAGTTGATTTATTGTGTCTTCGTACCTTGTACAACATTGTTCGAGAAGCAATTGGCGGCCGTTTTATGTGGAAATGGTACACACAAACTCCAGATATGAACAACTGAACTTTTGTTGTCTTGATTTCTTCTGGCCAGCGGAATAGCAACATTTGGAGAGCGTTACTACGGCATTATGGATGCTTGGGTGACCTTGAAAGTCTTCCGAAATGGTGGACGTTTAGCATAGAAACTGGAAAGGTTTAGTTCGTAAGAAAGGCAGGGCTGTGCTCTGCACCAAATGATCTTCAGGATGGTTATTTGACTTCAAAATATCACACAAACCAATCCCTTTAATCCAGTTGCACTCGGGATTTTTCGACCCCAGCTGCGACCGCTAGGTTGTCAAAGGTGCTGCTCCCAAAGGTGGCGATAAGAATTACTGAAACATGTAGGCGTGTTCAGGGCCGCCGCAATAATGCCACACTTGCCCACATTTTGAGCGTTATCTTATGGCCTTAGCTAACCTGCCCATTAGCAGTGCCTGCAAGCAATATGTCCAAGAGATGGGCCGAGTGTCCAGTGGGTCTTTGCAATGACTACATTTCTGTAAATATTGCCTGACGACATGTGGGTGGGCTCCTTCACCATCTTTGCACTGCACAAGTTCTTGGAAAAGTATGCATCCACAGAAATGAATGCTTGAGACCATTAAATATCTGATTGCATATTGGTTGACTCGAAGGGACTCTCGTGCACATATTGGGACCTTATTCACTAAAATAAATCAGATCTTCAGTAAAACCGAGCTTCAAGGTAGTTTATTTCTCACTTCACATGCCACTGAAACGTGTCCTCTTGAATCACATAACGCCAGCGCTGACCCACATGCCCAACATTTAGTGTGACCTCACGCCTTCGATGCTACAATACTGTCAGGGCGTTGAATCACTCATAACCCACCGACCTTATTGGTTTTGCTTTGGTGCCTGAAATCTATGTTTAGGTCAGTATGCAGTGAAAGAAACGTGGAAGGTTGCGCCAGTGCTCTGTAATGACTGCACGAGTGTGTGAACGTAATCACACGCATCCAAGCGCCTGCAGCCGGTTATGCACGCTGTACGCCGCCCTGACCGTGCCGTGACTGTGCACCGACCCGGCAGGGGCGCCGAGATGGCTCCGCGCCGGTCCCGCGCCGCGGCCGCTCCCCAGAGGGCGACGAACGGCCACCGCGTGCCGGTGCGGCTGCCGCCCGGCCTGACGCTGACCGACGTCACCCAACGGCGCTGGCGGCTCGGCCGCTCCATCGGCATCGGCGGCTTCGGCGAGATCTACTGCGCCGACCGCGACGACGGCGGCCCCGGTGGGCCGGCCGACGCGGCCATGTGGTCAAGGTGGAGCCGCACTCGAACGGGCCGCTCTTCTCGGAGATGCACTGCTTACCACCGTGTGCGCGCGCTGACATGATCGACGCCTGGAGGCGCCAGCAGGGCCTGAAGAGGCTGGGCATGCCGCGCTTCGTGGCGAGCGGCTCGGTGGAGTACGGCGGCCAGCGCTACCGCTTCATGGTCATCGACCGCTTCGGCACCGACCTGCAGAAGCTGCTCAACAAGAACGGCGCCCGGTTCCCCATGGCCACAGTCCTCCTGATCGGCGTGCAGGTGGTGCGTTGTCTGACATGCCCAGGCCAGTCTCGCCCTCGCCCCACCTGCGTATGGGGAAAGTTTTGTCTTATTGGTGACTGTGTGTGCTAGGTTCTGCCACATCACTCAAAGCTCGTGTGGTACGCGCTCGTCAAGTCATGCGTAGGATAAGTTGCCTGTCGTACTTTGCCCCTGCCTGAAGGCGATGTGTCCTTAGACTGCATTGTAAGTGCGCAGCTTCTTCAAAGACGTAATGCCGTCCCACTCACGCCGTAATGACGACAGACTGTTGTCCTTAGGTAAAGCAGGGCATAAGAACAACAGATTGGCCGCCTGCGGGTACTGTAGCCATGAGTGAACAGTTTGTCTACCTCCAGGAGCTGGTTTTGTTCTGCTGCGGTCAGTGCCATGTTTGCTTCTTCCGTCTCCCGGCGCTGTATTTTTGTCCTTACTATTTCAGCTGGACACGCTGGAGTACGTGCACAGTCGGGAGTACATTCACGCAGACATCAAAGCACAGAACCTGCTGCTGGGCTACAAGAAGGGGACTGAGAACCAGGTACAGGATTCACGCTGGTCCCGCGGCTCAGCGGATCGGACGAACTGAGCTGTGTTTATGGGGCGATGGCTGTTGGACATGTTAGGCTTTATTTAGCCGCCTGAATGTTTTCATTGCAATCCAAAGCATGACTTGTCGGTGATGGCCATATGATGTAGGATGTATTAAGTTATGGTGTGGTTGATACTCAAAATGAAATGATTTTGTTGAAACTTGTTGGTTTATAAAATTAGATGAACTTATGTTTTGAAACTTAGCATGTATAATTTAAGGACTTTTTTAAAAACAGTCCATGCAGTCTGCTTGACCTACAACAAAGAGTTTCGGTGGTCGTGGTATGCCACTTTTCGGCACCGTCTCTGTCCCGTCATTTTGTGACCAGTCCTTGTGAGCCCGTTCAAACCGACTGGTTGCGCTGCTCGCGGCAGGTGTTCTTGGTCGACTTTGGTCTGGCGTGTCGGTACGCGCTGGACGGTCAGCACAAGCCGTACAGGCCGGACCTGCGCAAGGCGCACAACGGCACCATCGAGTTCACCAGCCGCGACGCCCACATCGGCGCCCACTCGCGGCGCGGCGACCTCGAGATCCTCGGCTACAACCTGCTGCAGTGGGCGTGCGGCCGGCTGCCCTGGCAGGACCACCTGCAGCACGCCGACGCCGTGGCGCGCTACAAGAACCGGCTGATGCAGGACGTGCCGGCGCTCATGCTGGCGTGCTTCCCGGACGGACGACCAGCCGGCGCCGGTAGGGGACGCTGGAGCGGCCGTGGATGGGGCGGCGCGCGTCCAGACGCGTACAGAATGTTTGCTTGTGTTGTCTTAGAAATGTCGAACCGGGCGGGCAAGGTAAGCAGGGTCGGCACGTAACGCTGCGCAGAGAGGCGACGTCGCTGGCGCAGGCAGCGCCGCCGCCCGTGATGTTACGTTGACTTGTGTCTTAGCAACAGACACTGGGTCTCGGTTAGCACTTGCAGGGTGTTTACCGTCCTTGCAACGCTACTCCACGCACCGAGGACGCCTCATACAAATCGCGTGCGTCAGTAGTCATTTAATATCAGTTTCGGTTCTCGCTTACGTGGCTGCGTCAAGGGGTGGCGTGGTGGCCACAGCGTAGCCCATCTCCAGCCACATAACATCAATACCGTCGCAATGATGTACAGGATGCTCTGATAGGTTTCATGAGCAGTACATGAGCATGCGTGTACCATTCGGCAGTCCCCTGCATGTAGAAACGCTGTGCTGTCGCTGCTACCGTCGCTGGGGTTTTTCGGACATTTTGTACGGCTTGTCTTTGTACAGCTCGTTTCTTCGACATATACCAGAAGGTATTCCTGTTGCATTTGAAGCATGCTTGACCATATGGCCATACGGTAGTCGGCATGCTACAAAGCCCAAATTATAATCATCCCCCTCTTCCGCACTCTGTGGCTGACACCGCACCGCTCTTCCACACTATTGTGGCTGACACCGCTATGGGATGGGTGTGGATTTACGTGGCATTTCTTGCCGGCACACTCACCCGTAACCTATACTTTTCAGAAGTTGGTGACCTCGGGTCGGGTCAAAGGTCAGCAAAAATGCCCGAGACCAGAAAAATTGGTTGTGGACAGCCTTATGCTTTGAGCCTATGGCGCAAAACTTTTATCAATCCGTGCGCGATGGCCAGAAACCTATTTTGCCGGGACGTTATGACCTTGGCCGCGTCCAAGGTCACCAAAACGTCCCTAACCGACAAAAGTCGCTTTGCTTACGACCCCCGTCCTCAGATTCAACTGACTTAAGGTCACCATGGTCTACGAGCGATAGACCATTGCCCTTGGCTCAGCGATTGACTAAGGTTTTGGTGTCGCGCAGTGTCATAGGCTCGAAACATAGGGGTTAACAGGTTTTGTCGGCCGTTCACAGTCCCTCTCAGTCGTCACCTTAAAAACATTTCGAGTCCCTCGATTGTCGAAATTCACATACCAGCACAAAACAGAGCCGTCAGGGCTGCTCCATCCAGCCGCATTATCAGCCGACGTCTATCTTGAGCTACATCATGTGGTCATCATAACTGAACATCTGTCATGGCTGGGCTCGAAGTTTTAAACGGTCGAGCCTTCCCTCTGCGCAAATTTGACGGCAGGCCGTGCAGCCGTCTGCTCGGCGGCCAGCGAGAGAAATGCGCGCAGACAAGCAGGTGTACCCTTGGAAATCAATGAGTTGGAAAAGAAAACAACTGATGTTGGTGCACGAGCTTTGTTGCTTCCATTCACAGGTTGTGCGTCTGTTTTTCTTGATGGTCTGTGTTCGTATTTGTTGCAGTGATGTGCGAAGCGCAACAATATTATCAGTCCGTCTGCCGGTCTGTCCGTTTGTTTGAATGCAGGTGATCATGTACTGGTTGAAGTGGTTATCAGATTTCACTTTCGGCTGATTGTTGTGTTACAACGATTTTGACGTAGTAAAATAGCGTGCTAAATATTCTAACAAAGCTCTTTACTGCATCTGATTATGAGGCTCCGTCCGGGGCAGCTCATGAAATATTTGCGACACTAATACGGATGACGGTATGCGCCAGATGCGATCCAGCACTTCCTGGAGTCAGTGGCTGCTCTAGAGTTCGAGACCGACCCGGACTACGAATCGCTGCGAGGCCTGCTGCGGGCCGGCCTGCGCACGCTCGGCTCTCCCAGCCGGCTGCGGTTCTCTGCCGCCGTCCAGGTGAGGTCCCGGGGGTGCGCCGGGCGTTCTCGCTGGACGCGCTGCCACCGACTAACCGTTGACGACGTAACCTCTCACAGCGTGCGGAACCTTGCGCAAAGGTCAGCCGTCACTGGAGGGTCGGAGGTGGCCGCGCCAGGCGACGGCGGCCAGCACCGTGGCCGTCGCCGCCCGTTGCTGGGGCCGGCGAGAGCGCCACGCCGCGCGTGACCCCTGACGACGTCAGCGCTGACCCGCCCCACATCACTCGTGTGAATCAGCCGCTTTCGATCCGGTCGAGCCGCTCTGTATTGAGGCTCCCGAGTGAAGGCGGTATGCCGACATGATGCCGTTGTGTAACTACGACATTGTGATTTCTACTCAGGATAAATTAGCACCAGGTGACTGCGATGTTTGCCATTGCCCTGCCTTCGTTGGAAACCGAAGTTCGACTGAGGTCTCAATGAAGCTGGGGAACGAAAGTTCGATGCGTGGATTTTGCGGCTTTGCGTGCTGTCGTGCTGCGTTGCGTTGTGTGATATCTGCCGCTGTGATATCGGCTGCGACGACATGAAATATACGCTTATCCGGACATGTGTTGTTTCCGTAATGTAGCCGAAGTACCTCGAGCGTGAGACGACCCAAGACGCTCAGACGATGAGCACCGTCGCCGCCGCACGCCCCTCTCTTTCTCTCTTTCCTCCGATGGTCGGAATCACCTCGAGCGGCGCTGCTCGTCGTCCGTTGTCCCTACCCCCGTCACACTGTACACCGATCGCCCCCCGACCCTCCTCACCTGACGATGGCCGGTGTTGCAGGAGGAGCGGGGACTGGCCGCCCGGCCGGCGCGTGTCTCGGGTGAGTGACCGTCCCGCGTGATTGGCGTTGCCGGTCCACGGCCGCGCTCTGATCGTATCGTCCGTTTTGTCGTGCGCAGGCCACGTCACCGCCGGCCGCCGACCCCGCCTCCGGCTCAAGTCGCAGGCCAAGAGCCGGCCGCCAAAACGGCCAGCCCGCCCCCAACCCAACCCGCAGCAGGTGAGAGAGGGAGAGAGAGAGAGAGAGAGAGAGAGAGAGAGAGAGGGAGAGGGAGAGGGAGAGTGAGATGGAGAGGAGATAGGAGAATGGGGGGAGGGAGGAGAGGGAGGAGGGAGAGAGAGAGAGGAATAAGAGAGAGGGGGAGAGGGAGAAGGGAGAGAGAGAGGGGGAGAGGGAGAGGGGAGGAGGTATGGGAGAGGGAGAGGGAGAGGGAGAGGGAGAAAGGAGGAGAGAGGGAGAAGGAGAGGAGAAGAGAGAGAGAGAGAGAGAGAAGAGAGGGAGAGGGAGAGGAGAGAGAGAGAGAGAAGAAGAGAGAGAGAGAGAGAGAGAGAGAGATTTGGGTGTGGTGAGTGAGTCTGTGAGTGAGTGAACCACTCTGGTAATGTTGTAAATCGAGTAAGAATGGGTCGGGTTGTTCTTGTAAGTCGTCCCCCGCGTGCGTACTCCATTGTGGATATAAATATGAAAATTTGTCATGTCATGACGCAGTGAATCGTGCAAACGTATGTGTGTAGACACAACGGGCATGGAAACAAATTGCAGCGCGGGCATTTCAGCTAGGATGCGTGCTCTGGAAACGGCATCAAAATGTTGAGAGAATGTTAGATTTTTGTATGGTTTTGCTGCCTTATGTGCTGGTTGGTATTGTGAGCAAGCACGACAGCGGAAAATGGACCGGATACGATGTTGGAAAACGAGTGGCGTCTGCAAAAGCAGTGGACGCGTGGCGAAACGACGCGTTTCGGTTATTTTTGTACCATGCTCAGAAGAGTTTCTTCCATGGTCATAACGAGTACCAACAGCACTGCCAAACACGACGAGGCCTGAAAGCTGCGTGCTGGGCACGACTACCGTCTTTTTCGGACGTAGTGTGTGAGCGGTCAAAGCGAGTTAAGTACTGCGGTCATTGAGGGCAAGAGAGACCAAATCTCAATCAATCGTAGATGTCGCAAATAACTTTCAATGCTCGATATCATGGCATATAAAGAAGTACACGGCGTATTCTTGTACAGCATACCTTAAGCAAAGCGAGTCAAGACGCGCTGTCGTCATGACACGGATGTTATTGGTGCTCGGCCCGTCTGATCTGAAGACGGCTAAACTTCGCGAACACTTCACATTTACAGGTAGCTTGCTCTAGGCCCGTGTTGCGCGACCAAAAGATGAACGCCGACCGAATTCTCCGCATACTTGGGATACGGAGCTAACGGTTCACAGTTGCTCTTGTGCAATGACGGGAAGTTGAAGGGAGCGATAAGCGCCTGCTCCTGTCTGAAGGGGTCACATTGAGGTTCCAGCTGCTGCGCCGTCACATTACGAACACGGATGTGTGGCTGGGCCCTATCTGTGGTGTCATAGGCTCAAGATACCAGAAATACACCTACCGTTTTTCCACCCCCCTGTTAATGACGTCATGTTTGTGTCCTGTGCTGCTGATGACGTCACGTCCACTTATTGTACGCGTCTTACGCCTTGGTGGAGTGAGAGCGTGTTTACGACCTGATCTCCTCGGTCAGCTGACTAACACCTGTCCCGGGCTGCGCCAGCGGCGGCGGCCAGGAGAACAACTTGGGCCGCGCGGGCGCGCCGCCGGGCCGCCGCGGCCGGGCGCCGCTCCGGCTGGTGACGGGCAACAGCGGCCCGCCGGCGCCCGACGACCAGCCCGAGGCCACGTCGCCCTCGCTCCGCTCCGACGGCAAGCTGCGCGACTTCGACTGGCAGCACTACAACAAGATGGTGGAGGAGGCGGAGCGCCGCCGCGCCGGGTGCGTCCAGCTCTCGCCAGGCACGCGCCGCGGCGCGGGGGCAGGGAGTCTGCTGTCGTGTGTCCTCTGCTTGGGGCTGGGTGATTCGGGCTGAAGGTTGCGGTGGGATCATCTTCCTCCAATATAAAAATGTCGAGGCATGTCACCCGACGATCTTCTTTGTGTTTAATAGTTACAGATATGAAGACTTGCGTCGTGCCCCCGTGGTGCCATTCATTACGTTTGCTCTTTTTCCTTTGCTGGGACCCTACGCTGCACCATTTTTGCCGTTGTTACCTTGTTGTTACCTTGTTACCTTGACGTAAGCGCCTAAGCGACGTAAGTTGTTACCTTGACGTAAGCGCTGTGGAGACTGGCACGACCAGCGCTGGCGTTGAAGTACTAATGCCATGGCGATATGGCGTAGTGAGCCGAAGCTCGCGTTGGAAAAGGGTCATAGTTCATTGTTGTTCGTATGGTTACTTCCTAGATGGGGAGGGGGAATGGATCGCTCGTACTTTGATATATTATGAGGTTTACCGGAGGTGGAAAGTGAGTGAGCCCAGTCCTGTTGACCAGCTGACTAGTCCTTATCTTATGAACAGCCTGATGCTCCAGATCTGGACGGTATGGTACATTGGTGGACGCTTTCACTGGACTAACGCCAGTGCCGACTGTTCAGCTGGCTCCCTGCCGACACCGACCATGACTCTGTCTGAATGCCATCTGATGCCGTTCGTCCGTCGTCTGGCCGACTGACGCCTGTTCTCTTGATGGCAGCGTCAGTCGACCGCGGACGGCGGCGCCGGCGACGGCGCGGCTGAGAGCCGATACACAATGCAGGACAATATCACTCCGGCTATGCGCGCCGTTCTCCTGAAACGGCTGACTCGCTCGCCAGAAAAGGGTGACGCGCGCGCCAAGAAGCGCAGCTGCAGCAGCAGGTGCGGAGGTGTGGCTGAGGGCCGGGCGGCGTGACCTATTGTGTGACGTCCGGTCGTGTACAGGGCGGCGCGTGTAAGGTGCGCCTGTGCTGCTCACGCCTTGGGTGTAGCTGTTATGGAAGTGTGGCTCCTTTCAGCAGGAAACTCAATGTATCAAGTTGCACATGATGCGTTGCCCTTTGCGTCGGTTTGCCTGATCATGAAATAGTCGGCGGCTAGAAGTGCGCCAACGGGTTGATGCGTACGCAGACGTGTGCTTCGCTAACTGGTTTGGCATTGACTCGCAGGCTATGCCGACCATATACACGCCTCAGCGTGGTAACCTGACTGTTGATCACCTCTTGACCCGCGGCTTGTGAACTGTTCCCTCCTCTCAGTTCAAGCGGCGGCGTGCCCGTGTCCGTCGTTCGCGCGATGTGTTGTGCTAGCCGTTCCCCGGCGCGTCGGCCGTCTCCCGGCGCGTCGGCCGTCCCCCCCCCCCCTCGCCTGGTCGTCCCCTGCTGACGTGACTCTGTTTGGTCGCAGCCGCGGCCGGAAGGAGAGCAGCGCTGCGGCGCCGGTCACACCGGCCATGGCGGACGTGATGCGAACACGACGGAGCCGGCAGCGGGGCCGGCGCCGCCGCTCGCCGGACGGCACCGACGACGAGCTCAGCTTCCACGCGCCGCCCGTAGAGTCGGCCGCGGCCATGCGTTGGCGGAGCCCGCCGCTGCCCTGCCCCAAGCCGCGGTCAGCCATCCGCAGCGAGCCGCCGGCCGCGGGGCGCCGCCTGCGCAGCGGGCTCCAGTACAGCTCTCGACCGGCCTGACGCCTGACGGCAGTGTAGCCCGCTTCAGCCGGGCTCGCAAGAAACCGTGCCGCGCACCGCTGCTGTACCGGCCGTGGCCGGCCAGACGGAGAACGCCGTCCCGGAGAAATCTGGCGCACCTCGGACGGCTGAAGACCGCCGTCTCAGCGGACTACGGCAGAGCTGACTGGGAGCGCTCGTGCGGGCGCATTGCAATGTGGCTGTTGTCACAACGACGCGAGTGAGACCGTCAGAGCTCAGTGTATCGCTCATTGCACATGAGGAGATATCCCGGCTATGTCATAGGAGAGCTTCGGCGTGACTGACGGAGAAGTGCCGGCCGGGTGGCGCGAGGGAAGTGCTCGGGGCGAAGGTGGAGGCTGCTGGCGCACGGTTCGGTGCTGTGTGGTACCGGCGCGACGCGATTGGTGCTGCCTGTTGGGTGTCTGCGCAGTGTTTGGTGTCGGGGGGGGGGGGGGGGGGTCGTGGCAAGTGGTCAAGACGTCAGCCGGCGGCAGACGACGCTCCGAGGATAGAGCGTGCGTGGCTGACCAGCAGAGGACGTGAGAACAGCCCGGGGACTGACCTTCGGCCCCGCGCAGCCGTTCGCACCACGGCGGCTGTCGGCCGCGCATGGCACCGGGAGGCATCAGGTCAGAATAATGAACTTAGCGGCTCAGGATGATTACCGTACTCGTGCGGCTGTGTGCCGGCCCGTGACTGTCTCCAGTCCCCGCTGGAGGGGGGGGGGGGGGGGGGGGGGGGCGGTGAGGGCGCGTATCTTGTGCGTTCGCTGTTCTATCGGTGTGTGCCACAGCCATGCAGATTTATTTTTACGGTGTGTGCAGATCCTTGCGACATGCCACTTTGGAGTTGTGTGGATGCATGATGTGCTGCAACTCCTTTTGTTCTGTGATAGTTAATTTTGTAGTTGTGCATAATACACCAGCGACCGAGACGGACATTTTCTCCATCTTTGATAACGCAAGTTTTGATGTCCATGGGTATCCCTGCGGAAACTGGGATTCCTTTGGAGTCTGTGTTTTTCCCCCACCTGTAATTTGCCCACCAAAGGCAATGCTGTCCCCTCCCCCCCCCCCGCCTTTCAGTGCAGAATGTATGCAGGCCGTTGAAAATACGGACGCAGGTATTTAAGTTTTCAGGACGTTGCTTACGATGGATTCCTTCATGAAAAGAACGAAGAACATAAAAACTGCGAGATGTGCTCAGCTGCGTGTAAATGGCTGAGCTGGATCTTCTGTAATTTGGTTGGGGATTAGCCATGAATGGCGTAGATCATCCATGTGCTGCGTAGCTGTTCACTTTAATCTCATGAACCATTGTCTGTCTGATGAGCCGAGGTGTGTGGAGATTACTGCATCGTTTAGCCACCCAGTTGTTCCCATTCGTATTTGGTGCTGAGAGCATCTACAACTTTTTGTCACGATATATCCCAGAAGTATCCGTCTCTATGGAGAGCACAACATCTGGCTACATTAACGGATCTCGCCACCGGTTTTTAGAAGCCAAGCCAGCGGGCCAAGTTAGCACCCTTCTCCGATTTCCTTTTTGTCCGTGAATTAAGTCACGGTGTCCTACCCACCCCCTGCAAAATGTGTTGCTTTATTTAACATAATATTTTCTGTTAAATACGAGTGGGACGCCAAAAACACGACTCAGTTCGGCGCCGTGCCACATTTTTACACTCAGCCTTTTGCGATGGCATCAAGATTCGTAACGACCAATACTTGTATGGGATTTAGACTAAAAGCAAGCTGCTTCCATTGGATACCTACAAATGTGCTGTGAAAACAGCGATGGAGATGAGCTAACTGCAACGATGGCGTAAAAAATGCGTATGCTATTAACAGGATTTACACATGTCTATTATTAAAACGGATCGGAACGGAGATCAAGTTGGACACTCCCCCTTCCGAAGGTTCTCCAATACAGTTTATGACCAGAGCGGCGTTACCATTCTAACGCTGGTGGGTGCACAACGATATGTGAAATCGTACGTGTCTATGGAAAAGGAAATACCCGGTCACATCAACGACAAAAGTTTAGTGCCGCCAATTATTTATTTACAATTACAATTTGTTATGTACAATTATTTACTTGTTATTTAGATAACGTTCTGATTAGTTTTTCGCTAAATATTACGTTCTGTTATATGATTGCATGCAAACAGATGCATAACGGGTCTTTAGGTGCGGAAAGTTAGATTACATGGTCGCGTCAGGCCGTGACTACCAGCGGAGACGGCTCATGTGGAACCGTTCGAGCTGATGCGATAACGTAAGATTGAAGGGAGCATCCTGCCTTTCTACTTTTCACTCATTTTTACATCATTCGTGTACGATTTGATCAGCAATGTGAGTTTCATCGAAATTCTGAATAGCACAGGATTTCTATTTGGAGCAGCTGACCATGGTGGAGAAATCACATTTGACTCCATGCTTACCACTATGAAAAAGATAGAATTAATCCGCCTTGCTTTTTCCAGCCGGTGTGTTCCGTAGTGTTTGCAACACAATTATGGGTCTAAACGTTTGTGTATAGGAGCTGCGAAAGTTTAAAACACTACGTAGACAAAAAGATGTGCGAGCAGAAAGCTATCATGTAAATTCAACGAAACGTTATGCTATGGCTTTGGCTGCTTTCCTACGGCTTTTACCACCGTGGCTTCCTTCGAGGCGCGCTTCGGATTTGGAAATAAGAGCAGCACACGATCCATGTGACGCACTGGTTCAAACTTCAGCCAACGCGCTTCCCGGCCCTTATACGCTGGGCTAACCACAAACGCCCTTTTGTTCGCACCATTAGAGGTGCACACGATGGTTGTCATGACGACGGTCGTCGCGACTGTAGGGAATGAGCGTAATGCCGTCACAAGTCATGGACAGCGCAATTTGGATTCGAAAAATACTTAAAATTGATATATTTTCCGTCTTGGCGATGCTGTAGTGGCACAACCTAGTGTTACTATTCGACATAACCAGTCTTTTGGGATCACTATGGTATGTTATGGTATGCTACAATGGTATGCTACTATGGTATGTTTTCTAGGAATATGCACCTAGGTCGGACACTCCGTTTAAACGAAGCCATAAATCTCTGAGATACTTTCTTAGACAATTGGCCAGTTGAGGTTTAAATCATGACCAATGCTATTGAACTTGAGCCAGTGTGAAGGTCGGACCGAGGTCAAAACTATGTAACGTTTTCAACGAAAGATGTGCTTTAAGAAGTAGCTTTTGATGCTCCTTCAAGTTTTTTGATCACAAGGACGTCAAGAGATATCTGTTTTTACAGGTCAGCGGAGGCCACTGACCTAAAATGACACACCAACAGTTTTTTCATGACCGGTACGGCGCAGCCGTTTCAATCGGTGAGACCGGAAAGGGACACCAATGGAATTTTGCTTAGAACAAACTTGGGTATGCTTTGGGTTAGGTTAGGGTTACTTTGCCTAGGGTTAAGGTGGTAGCGAGATGAGGTCTGGCGATATTTCGGATACCGATCTGGAGTTTGACCTTACTTGCTCCAAAGGTCAACAGGTATTTCGACCAAGTCTATCTCAAAATTTGACACTGAACTAAGGAAGCTCGGACACAGGCCTTTCTGCCTTGTGAATTTAGCATTTTTGGTTCTGTTGTTCGTTTTTATCTTAGGGGTCATATCGACCTCACCCCTACCGCGCGCGTCGCAATCAGCCGGCCACCCTTGAACGTGTTGAATTGTTACGCGTATGGTACCTGCGTAAATGATATGAAACGGAGGTATGCCATATGTTATAAGATATCCTAACTTCATGTGGGCATTCTCTACGTCAGCATTGCAAAGTAGTAACGGACGAACCTACAACATAAGTTCCACTGAAATGCGTGCGATTGCGCGTTATTAAATGATGACATCTTCTGCCGCGCTCGGCGATGTGCTTCTTTACCGTCTGAAAGCTTCATTTAAACTCAAATATATGAATTCCCCGGAAATCGTAACCCCATGTAACTAATCAATGATGACCACAGGATTTTAAATGAAACTCAAGCTTTCCTGTGTTTTCACGTCAAAAAGTGTGGGACAAGTGTTCGTATAGGTACCGATGAAAACAACAGCCACGTTGTTATTAATGGTGGCATGCATTTATCCGAGTTCAACTGTTCATGGCTGATTTCTAGGTCACAGGTGACATCTTTGGGAAGTAAGCGATATGGCAGATAACAGGCATTGCCTTTCCACAAAACCGTTCTCTGCAACGCGCAAAATGCTCACAAAAAAACAACGTTACCGCGAAGACTCGCCGATTGTCAATATCGAAGCCCAACTTTGGTAGAGCAGAACTCGACTGAACTTATGCTGACCACATCCGTAATGAGGCGAAACGCCCCGTGGAGGGTGCGCCTTTCAGAGTAAGCGTTCGTGCATGACTCGCCGAAGAGGGCCATTTAGCTGTTGACTTGGCAGCGTCAGCCTGATCACAGGGCGCCGAGAGACGTCTAAGTGCATAACACGGTAAAGATCCTTTCGTGCTATTCCGATAAGGGCTCGAGGCAGAAGGGGGCTCGTTTAACCTCCATTGCAGTAATTGGATGGTAGCACGGAGCTCTAGCAATTTATTATTTTCTGCACGAAATGCGATTCAAAATCTGTCCAAACAAAAGCTCTGTTTTCTGTTACATGTGTTGCATACCCCATTGAATAGCTGAACATACCTTTTGATTTAACGACGATGCACCAGAGATAGCATCCTGTTGCCCGATTTTATTTTCTCATGAGACCATACCAAAAAGAGCCAGGTTTCAAGTAAAACAATGCTAGGTTCGTAGAGTTTCATGGGTAGCAGACAAAATGACGAGTAGCAGAAAAGGCTCCACGAGACCTGTGAAGCGGTGGCGTCAGTGCCATGTTTAGGTCGCGGGAATAAGCGCCTGGTGTTATATTTGGAGCAAAAAATGTCATATTCAAAATGGTTTAGCCTCCATTATCCAAAGTTACCCAGAATTGGAGGAAATAATATTAAGGTTGGGGGATCAAGTTGCTCCAATGATTCTCCATGCCAACATCTTTGCACAGGAAGATCGAGGAAAATGGTCGGTGGACGATAATCATTTGCTTACGCTTTTTGAGGCATTTCAGCCAAAAATAATGGGGGGAGGGGGTAAGCCAACGCTGGGAGTCCAACTCAACCTTAGGGATGGGGCAGGGCGCCCACAACAAATGCAAGTCGACACCCGTGATTTTGGTACTGTCCTCAGTGTGCTGGCCGAAGATCGGCAACACCTATTAAGAAAATGTACTAGCAGATGAGTGCAATGCACAGCCGGACATCAGCTTTAAAATGGCATAGGCTCACAGGCACACTGGACGGATGAAGGTTAACTCAGGCCGTTGTCATCCCAATGCCTTCGCCCCCTAAGTATACAGGACTAGATAGAACAGGTGGATAGCTTGGTCCACATGCTGGTGCGTTGGGCCGGCCGCCAAACTGGCAGTCAGAAACATAGACTCGCTCTGACAGCAATTGCAACGTATGGGACGGCGTCTTTGCGTAAGATGGCGAAGGCAAGCATTAGAGCTAGACCCCTGCTGCTTGCGGGGCCGGTTCGCCGTGCTCACATCGAGCGACGGTGGGGCCGCTATCTTCCTGCCTACCTGGCGCTCCGGAACCCCGCGGGGTCGGCTGCCGTCATAACTGATGTGTACGGGCGACATCAGTTCGGAAAACCTATGGAGCGTGGGCCCACCGCTGATTCTGACCGCCGGGGCAGCGCCGCTAGCCCGGGTGGTTCCACCGCGCTCGCGCCAAGCATCGGCGGGACTGGCGATTTACCTGGCGTTCGTGAGCCCACCGCTGATGATGGCCGCCGGGGTGGCGCCGCTAGCCCGGATGGTTCCACCGCGCTCGCGCCAAGCACCGGCGGAACTGCCGTTTTACCTGGCGTTCGTGGGACCAGTGCCGTAGGGTTCACCCGCCGCTGTGCCGGATTCCGGGGTGGGTGTCCCGGCGCGAGAAATCTGATGCTGCCGTGTGGGGGACTCCGTGACACCAGGTGTCGCCGTAATGCTGCCGGTGTCCACGGTTCGGCAGCCGCGCATGTGGCGCCGATGTACGAGTCGTTCTCGAATCTGCATCGTGTGGGACGTGATGCCGCCTTCCGCTGCCTTCACCAGTTCCACGGCCTGCACAGAAAGATAAAGAGCACAGATACTCACCACACATATATATTGAGCGCACAAGCATGCATCCGGCCAGGTCAGGGACTGGTTGGCCAGTTTTTTAGAAAATAAATGAATATTTCTGAGCACTCAAGACCAGCTAGTTACTTACACATCACAGCAATGAAAGGGACAATATACATCCGATGACACAAGTTCACATTTCAACTACTAACAGTGGCATGATGCGTTGTAGTCTGACGCAGTGGAACTTATCTGACAATGCCATGAGATCCGTGTTTTATCAGTTTCGTAATGCCGCAACACTCCTTGATTCAACATATTTATCAATCGCCCGATATTGCAGCTGCAGCAGATCTATCGATAGTCCAACAGGTAGTCTTCACGAACCGTTCACGACGCCTGCCCAACTCGCAGGTGCGAGCGGGCTGGCGCCCGCACGGTCGCGAGGAGCTGTAAAACCCCACCGAGAAAAATGTCTAGGGTTCGCGCGCACTTTTTCTTTAACCGACAGTGAACCTTTAATTAAATTAACAATTACAAGGCTGACCGGTACATGACATCGATGAAACGTCGCACCCAGATTTGTGTACTTTAACATCGCGCACCAAAAGGGTTATTTCTTTCAACGAAATCCCAGATCACGTTCAACAGAGGCCTTAATAAGAAGCTGGGAACAGGCCGAACGAGCCTGACGATCGGAGAGCTGTAAGAGTCGTAGGGAAAAGGTATCTGCTGGTCACGTAGCCGGCCAAATGAAGACACAATATCGGCGCCTGCGGCTTGCGTAATGTCCTCTAAAAAGCACTGCTCTAGTGTTTTTTTTTTCCAGATCCTGTTTCCCTGCAGGCGTGCGTTGTGCAGCTTCGCCTATTGGTGAAGATACCCCGTCGGTAGGCGGCCACCAGCTTCCTGATGGCTCGATGTGGGGAGTTTTACAAACCGTGCTAAAGTTTCTAGGGTGTGGCTGTCGGGATCTTACACCGGTCATCGGTACCGATGCGGCACACCGCCGCACTCTCCAGCATTCGCCAGCGCACTGCTTGATAGGTCACGTCCAGCTGCACAATGTAGCGGCGGAGCTCCTCATCAGCACTCAGGACCACCTCCTGGCTGCTCCTGCGGAGTAATGCATCAACCCTGGGCGATTTTTCAGCCACAGACGGTGACATCAGGATGTGGGGTCGTCGGACTCCTGACGATTCACCCGGGGATTCTTGGCAGGTGGCGCAGCCCACTCTGTCCAGTGCTCATCGGACGACGAACATGACGACATAGCAAACGGCGTTGGCGGACGATCCCAGCCGGTCGTCATGATCGTCCAGTGTATTGAGAATCTCGGTGTTGTCGGTGTCACACGCGTTATCGGCACCTCGCTGACTGTGACTGTGACCCACAGTCAAGATGCATTGGGATCCAGCCCGGTAATGTTCCTGCACCGTCCCGTTTAAGCGCCAGAATGTAGCGACGAACTGACTAGTGCTCGGGTTGTTGCTCAACTCCCTGAGAAATTATGAATGATTGATAGCGAACGCAGAGAAAGGAGCACATTGAAAACTTAACTGAACAAAGCAGTCCAAAACTTGGAAAACCGTGGATTATGCTCACAAATTGCCCATCAGCTGTCCCACCACACCACAATACTGAAAAAGGTCAAGGCCATTGAAACATCTTTCTCTTCCAGTGTCGTAATGCACGCTATTTCATAACAATAGACATTTCGGGAAAGAATACGTTACTTAGAACTTTGAACAATGAGAGCGTTTCAGTCTCCTTTCATGAAGTGCATGCACTGCTGTGAGTCTCCCACGCTCGTGGGCGAGTGGACGCTATTCTGGACCTCTGGTCCACAGTTCATAACGTCCACAAAATAGCTTCACCTGTGTCCTCTAGGGCGGATGCCTCGCCGCTATGGATGAGAAGGCAGCGCCTGGGACTGTTCGGCCACAAAGTATACAGCCGAACAGCACAATCGTTACTCGGCTTCCGCAATCCACTGTGTTGGCCGATCAGCTGATCGTTCGCGCAGTTCTTCTCGTCGTCTTGGGCGTGGGAACAGTTCAGAGCGCTAGATCTTCGGGTGTAACCGTCCGGCCGGATTCCGCTGCTTCCACTGAATACGTCACAAGTGTGCTCCGCCCGTAATGGTGAAGGACCGTTGCGTGCCTATCGCTGGCTGGTAAGCTTTTTGAAGCAGTTGAAGAGTGCGAGTCCTTAAATGTTCTTGCTTTTCGTTGGAATGTAACAAGACTATTTTTTCGGGTAGGCCTTATCATTAGCTACAATGTTTATTATTCCGCAATTGACTGGCGTCCCAGCCGAGCGTCTCTGGTTGGAAGGCAAGGAGACAAAATAGTTCTATCAAGCTTTCTCGCGAATTAATGGCCTAATTTGGACAAAATATGTCCAAACAAAATTCCATGGATGCAGCTTTGAAGGAACAAAAGCAATAAATCGTAATGGCAGGAAAGCTGAAGGTCATTTTAAAGGTTTCCAAACTTTTTACGTTACGGTTTACAGGGGCTGGCTAACTGAAGCACGTTTCGTCTCTTTAAAGAGGTATATGCTCTTTGGCTAAGTGAGGATGCTGTATTACTGGCATGTAGATGCAATGGTGGGGTCAGGTCAAAGTCATGTCATAGGTCAGCCTGTCACTTTGGTTGATTCATGTGACCAATGGTTTATAAAATATTTGTTCGTCTATTTCGCTCGCGTAAAGCATCTAAACTGTTACAAGTTTTTTTTTTGGTCAGTGGCTATGTAGGTGGTGGCACAAAGATATAGGTGGCACGTCTAGATAAGGCCACACTAGGTCAACATGAGATAGAGTAAGTTAGGAATGCATCATGATTAATAAGGAACGTTATTTTGTATGCTTAATGAGGCTTGTCTCCCAGCTTCTGATTTGAGCCGTATCAGTGCTTTTATGACACCCTCTACATGCCTATGGGCAAAAGGGAAATACTGGGCCGAGGAAATGTGGCATGTGTCTGAAATAGGGGAAAATGGGGTATCACAGACACCCTAACACTTAAAACGATCTATCTCAAACATGAAAATGATAACCGCTACATGCGTATTGTCATACAGGGTCAACATCTTTATATGCTAATGCAGAAGAGAATTGAGTAAACCCTTACCCATACAGTACCAATAACTTTGCCGATGGCTTGTAAAACCCCGTTTTGCCCCAACGGGTGGGGTAAGACGTATTTGCTAGAGGGAAAAAGTATCAACTAGAACATAACGGGCAGCCCCTGCACTCATTCGCAGATCTAAGGAGGAGGGGCAACGGAACCTTGATCTCCCCAGGGTGGCGAAAGCGGACAAAAATCGTATAGATCCCGACTTTGAGAGAAATACAGGGGGCTTTTCCAAAGAAACGCTTGTTTTGCAGCACTGCTCGAGGCAAGAGGAAAGAAAAACTGAAAGAGTTCTAAAATCAGAACAATTCTTTTGAGGGACTTTGAGCCAAAAAACAACATTTCGGATTCTGGTTTGCCTGCACTTGTGACAGATATGAGGAAGGAAGTAGTAAAACTGCTGCTTACAAGTTATTAGGCTCTTGGATCGCGGCTCACATGTGAAACACAACGCATGCTAATCGACCTTACATAGCCCTAGTGCCTAACCTTAGTGAGGTCTTAGTTTGCACGATGACAACTTGAATAAATCATCTGATCGTAACAGACAGCTGAAAACTGTAAAAGCAAACACACATGCAGGCCGACTTAATGGCTCATCAGTCTCCAAAGTCTATTGAGCCACAGATATCTCGAGATCTCTTAACGCTGAGCACGCATTTCGCATGCGAAGTAAAGATCGCGCTCGTCCAGACCAGCGCGCTCATTATGTAGCAAGCTCTTCCATCCATCACAACACGCTATGCTTCAATCAACACCACTCATCGAACGTTACGTTACAGTACCTCAACCTCGAATTATCCGTCTTCTTCACTTTCATCTTTATCATCTTCATGCTTTGGTTTTCTTTTCTGCCGTTTCCCATCGTTCTTGCCGAGTGGCCTCTCTGAACTTTGCCGTTTTCTGTTTGATGCTTCCGTTCCTTCTCTTGTCGCAAGTCCTTCTTTTTGTGTTGCTGTCCCAGGGTTTCTTCCCTTTTGACACGCTTTCCTACAACTGCGTCTTGTACGGTGAGATCGTCAGATTGGCCATCCCTACTTGCTTACGACATGCTCGTGTCTCCTTTTGCTGACGTGTTTTCAGCATGGGCAGTATATCAGCAGCGCTGACCGTCATCGGTGGCACTGCAGCAGCTGGATGAGGTGGCGAAGCAGGTGGAACAATTGCCCAAGCTACCACCACTGACGAGGAGGGCTTAATCATCCCAGCCGTGAACGTCTCCTCTGTTGTGCGCTCCTCCACCGCTGTGACCATTTCGGCGTCCCAGGACGTTTCTATCATCCCTGTAGCTGTGGAGGTCTCCTCATTCCTACACGTAGACGCGTCAGCAGCCAAGGACGAGGATGTTTCCGAAGCCGTGGGCGTCTTGCCTGTCGAGGAAACCCCAGGTGCTGCTGAGGCTTCCGTAGACGAGGACGCCTCAGCTCCGCTGTCGGTGTCAACACCATCGAGCTCGCGGCTGGTTGTCTCGGCAGACGCGCAGTCGGACTCGTCAAATACGGCGCGATCCAGCGAAACAGTCCCGCACTTTTTGAAACCGTTGATGACTGTGGTAGGCGTGGCCGCCTTCAAGTGAGCCTCGTCGAAGAAACTAGCCACCTGAAAGATGGTTGCGACTCGTCCAGGGCTCTGGTTTGGAAATGTACCCAGACTCTGTAAATAAAAGATGGTCTGAGGCGGCATGAACGCGACGTCAAGCGGCTGCAGACGGCGACTGGTGTGAGATGGAATGGTGCTGGTGGTCACATGGTTGTCTCCGCGAAGACAAGCATTTCGGGTTCCTGGTGTGGCTCAAATGGCCATCCATGACGAGCAGAATCGGATCATGTGCCGAAGGCTTGACACTCTTGAGACCATGGTCGAACCATTTCTTAAGCATGGCGCTTTTCGTCCAGCCGGAGGGATGATGCTACCAAACTGTCACGGGTGTACACCGTCCTCCAGATTTTTGTTCTCACGAGGTCGTGGCGAAATCATCATCGGTGAAACAAAGCTGCCACTCGCGGACATGTGCGCCAGTGTCGCGGTAAGCTGCCCGGTCCGCCGAGGTTATACTCTCAATCTGCTTTTTACCATTTTGGCCCGGAACCTTGCTTAGTTTTGTCTGTACTCTTGTTATGCCTGTTTCATCGACATTTAGTACTATGTGCGGATCGGTGATGTGATGCCATCACGTACCTTTTTCAGCAGATCACAAGTTTGGCAACTACGACCTTGTTGATTCCGCCGACACGCGTCGCGCACGTGGCCTCTGGCGTGCGCAGCGATAACATTTGGTAATCCCCGCGTGGAATGTTTGTGAAATCCCTGAAAATGAGACGGATCAAAAGATTCATGATGGGCAACAGTCTTAAATGATGCCTACTTGTGCCACACAAAATTAACACAGAATTATGCCTTTAGAGCTTCGGTGTAGTGGCATTGAAGAAGCATAAATCCCTTCAGGATAGACGTGATCTCTGCATGGATTTCATTTTTGAAAGAGTTTTATGCACCCCAGGAGCTTCTCTGCAATGAGAACATCTTCCAACTCTGATGTTACTAAGCTTACAAGCGAGAAATATAGTAGCTGAGTAAGAAGAGGTGTAAAGTCTATCGGAGATCTCTTCGAGGACACAAAAACTGATGGCACGGCAAGGATTTAAAGAAAAATACAATATTCACTGCATACAGTTACAATATTACAACCTACTGCGCGGTCTGCCAGGATCCCTAAACCCAGATGAGAAAGAAGGTGGTATCAACAACCATCCATCCCAGTACGCGTGCGACACCTAAAAATACAATATTCACACGATTGTTTGCACTGTTTTAAAATAGCCATCAAGCACAACATGGCATCAGTAGAATCGAGATCAGGTGGATCAGAGACATTGAAGCTTTTGAGCCGCTCTCGGTTTTAAATGTGAAGAATACCATCCGGGCGGCTCGATGTACGTCCTTTCAGTTCAAGCCAATCATGCGAAATTTAACCACAACACCTTGCTAAGCCTAATATGAGTACAGGAAAACGATCTAAGTTCGTTCCTTGAGGACAGTCGTGAAATTTTAGAACACTTTTCTGACACGTGAATGTGTTCAAAGATTATGGGGTGAAATTTGTCGATATCTTTCAGGGCATGACTTGGGACAGTTCAGCGACAAAGTAAAAATATTTGGTCGCGGCAACAGTGTAGTAACATCCCATATCGTCACAACTGCAAAATATGTCGTGTACGATGCGAAGCGTCGAGATATTCGCCCATACTTTAATTACCTTAAGGCTCTGTGTAATCGAGACTTTGATACTGAATATACATAGCCAAAAAGCATAGTAAAATGGACAGCTTAAGAAAAATTTAATGCTTTATGGACAGATCTAAATTATTATACAGGGTATAGATTGACAGAGCTTTGGTAAGATTACCAAAAAGCAAATATAGATGTCCCTAAACCGGTGCCACGCCTTCTTTGCTCCGCGTCTCCTCAGTCATGTTACGCGGCTCGGTCTTTCAGGCGTGCCGTTCGGTCCCTCCGCGGCTGGCTTGCTGGCGCCCCGGTCCGCGTCGCTGCGCGCCCCACACTGTGGCCTGTCACCGCTGGCGCCGCTGCCTCGGGCCCATCAACACCGCGCCCGCTGACTTGCTGCCGTCTCCTCTGTCGGATCGGATGTCGTTGCCGCCGCCGCTGCTCCCGCCTAGTTGTGTGCAGCCCCGCTGGGTCACGGTCGTGCTGGACTCTCACGAAATGTCTGTTTCGCACAGTAGTATGCCTGTAGCCGAGTGAAGGATGCCGCGATGTGGTGGGGATGTCCGTTGGCGAGCTGCTCTCGCATGGCTTGTGTCTTTCGCTGTCGACATTATGAGGCCTGCATGGCAGATGATGAAAGAGTTTTGCCATTTTTGGTTGACTTGTTTTATTTTACTGCATTAATTTTGATACCCATTGAAATTGGCCCTTAATGGCCTAATTTGGACAAAATGTGTCCAAACCAAATTCCATGGATGCAGCTTTGAAGGAACAAAAACAATAAATCGTAATGGCAGGAAAGCTGAAGGTCATTTTAAAGGTTTCCAAACTTTTTACGTTACGGTTTACAGGGGCTGGCTAACTGAAGCACGTTTCGTCTCCTTAAAGAGGTATATGCTCTTTGGCTAAGTGAGGATGCTGTATTACTGGCATGTAGATGCAATGGTGGGGTCAGGTCAAAGTCATGTCATAGGTCGGCCTATCACTTTGGTTGATTCATGTGACCAATGGTTTATAAAATGTTTTTACGTCTATTTCGCTCGCGTAAAGCATCTAAACTGTTACAAGTTTTTTTTGGTCAGTGAATAACAAAGATATGGGTGGCACGTCTAGATAAGGCCACACTAGGTCAACATGACATAGAGTAAGTTAGTAACGCATCATGATTAATTAGGAACGTTATTTTGTATGCTTAATGAGGCTTGTCTCCCAGCTTCTGATTTGAGCCGTATCAGTGCTTTTATGACACCCTCTACATGCCTATGGGCAAAAGGGAAATACTGGGCCGAGCAAATGTAGCATGTGTCTGAAATAGGGGAAAATGGGGTATCACAGACACCCTAACACTTAAAACGATCTATCTCAAACATGAAAATGATAACCGCTACATGCGTATTGTCATACAGGGTCAACATCTTTATATGCTAATGCAGAAGAGAATTGAGTAAACCCTTACCCATACAGTACCAATAACTTTGCCGATGGCTTGTAAAACCCCGTTTTGCCCCACCGGGTGGGGTAAGACGGATTTGCTAGAGGGAAAAAGTATCAACTAGAACATAACGGGCAGCCCCTGCACTCACTCGCAGATCTAAGGAGGAGGGGCAACGGAACCTTGATCTCCCCAGGGTGGCGAAAGCGTACAAAAATCGTATAGATCCCGACTTTGAGAGAAATACAGGGGGCTTTTCCAAAGAAACGTTTGTTTTGCAACACTGCTCGAGGCAAGAGGAAAAAAAACTGAAAGAGTTCTAAAATCAGAACAATTCTTTTGAGGGACTTTGAGCCAAAAACCAACATTTCGGATTCTGGTTTGCCTGCACTTGTGACAGATATGAGGAACGAAGTAGTAAAACTGCTGCTTACAAGTTATTAGGCTCTTGGATCGCGGCTCACATGTGAAACACAACGCATGCTGATCGACCTTACATAGCCCTAGTGCCTAACCTTAGTGAGGTCTTAGTTTGCACGATGACAACTTGAGTAAATCATCTGATCGTAACAGACAGCTGAAAACTGTAAAAGCAAACACACATGCAGGCCGACTTAATGACTCATCAGTCTCCAAAGTCTATTGAGCCACAGATATCTCAGGATCTCTTAACGCTGAGCACGCATTTCGCATGCGAAGTAAAGATCGCGCTCGTCCAGACCAGCGCGCTCATTATGTAGTAAGCTCTTCTATCCATCACAACACGCTATGCTTCAATCAACACCACTCATCGAACGTTACGTTACAGTACCTCAACCTCGAATTATCCGTCTTCTTCACTTTCATCTTTATCATCTTCATGCTTTGGTTTTCTTTTCTGCCGTTTCCCATCGTTCTTGCCGAGTGGCCTCTGAACTTTGCCGTTTTCTGTTTGATGCTTCCGTTCCTTCTCTTGTCGCAAGTCCTTCTTTTTTTGTTGCTGTCCCAGGGTTTCTTCCCTTTTGACACGCTTTCCTACAACTGCGTCTTGTACGGCGAGATCGTCAGATTGGCCATCCCTACTTGCTTACGACATGCTCGTGTCTCCTTTTGCTGACGTGTTTTCAGCATGGGCAGTATATCAGCAGCGCTGACCGTCATCGGTGGCACTGCAGCAGCTGGATGAGGTGGCGAAGCAGGTGGAACAATTGCCCAAGCTACCACCACTGACGAGGAGGGCTTAATCATCCCAGCCGTGAACGTCTCCTCTGTTGTGCGCTCCTCCACCGCTGTGACCATTTCGGCGTCCCAGGACGTTTCTATCATCCCTGTAGCTGTGGAGGTCTCCTCATTCCTACACGTAGACGCGTCAGCAGCCAAGGACGAGGATGTTTCCGAAGCCGTGGGCGTCTTGCCTGTCGAGCAAGCCCCAGGTGCTGCTGAGGCTTCCGTAGACGAGGACGCCTCAGCTCCGCTGTCGGTGTCAACACCATCGAGCTCGCGGCTGGTTGTCTCGGCAGACGCGCAGTCGGACTCGTCAAATACGGCGCGATCCAGCGAAACAGTCCCGCACTTTTTGAAACCGTTGATGACTGTGGTAGGCGTGGCCGCCTTCAAGTGAGCCTCGTCGAAGAAACTAGCCACCTGAAAGATGGTTGCGACTCGTCCAGGGCTCTGGTTTAGAAATGTACCCAGACTCTGTAAATCAAAGATGCTCTGAGGCGGCATGAACGCGACGTCAAGCGGCTGCAGACGGCGATTGGTGTGAGGTGGAATGGTGCTGATAGTCACATGGTTGTCTCTGCGAGGTCAATCACTTCGAGGTTCCTGGTGAGGCTCAAATGACCATCCATGATGAGCAGAGCTGGATCATCTGCCGAAGGTTTGACATGCTAAGACAGTGGTCGAACCATTTCTAAGTATGCCACTTTGCATCCATCTGGAGGGATGGTGCTAGCGAACTGTCACGGGTGTGCACCGTCCTCCAGATTTTTGTTCTCACGAGCTCGTGGCGAAATCATCGTCGTTGAAACAAAGCTGCCGCCCGCGGACATGTGCACAATTGTCGCGGTAAGCTGCCCCGGTCTGCCGAGGCTATACTCTCAATCTGCTTTTTCCAATTTCGACCCGGAACCTTGCTTAGTTTTGTCTGTACTACGGTTATGTCTGTTTCATTGACATGCATTATTATGTGCAGATCGGTGATGTGATGCCATCACGTACCTTTTCAGCAGGTCACAAATTTGTCAACGGCGACCTTGTTGATTCCGCCGACAAGCGTCGCAGACGTGGCCTCTGGCGCGCGCAGCGATAACCTTTGGTAATCCCCGCGTGGAACGTCTGTAAAATCCCTGAAAATGAGACGGATCAAAAGATCCATGATGGGCAAAAATCTTAAATGACGCCTACCTGTGCCACACAAGGTTAACACAGAATGATGCATTTAGAGCTTCGGTGTAGTGGCATTGAAGAAGCATAAACCCTTTCTGGAAAGGCGTGATCTCCGCTTGGATTTTATTTTTGAAAGTTTTATGCACCCCATGAGCTTCCCTGCAATGAGAACATCTTCCAACTCTGATGTTACTAATCTTACACACGGGAAATATAGTAGCTGAGTAAGAAGAGTGCAAAGTCTATCGGAGATCTCTTCGACGACAAAAAAAACTGATGGCATGGCAAGGATTTAAAGAAAAATACAATATTCCCTGCATACAGTTACAATATTACATCCTACTGCGCAGTCTGCCAGGATCCCTAAACCCAGATAAGGAAAAAGGGTGGTATCAGCAACCATCCATCCCAGTACGCGTGCAACGCCTTCTAAAAATACGACATTCACAGGATTGCTTGCAACAGCACTGTTCTAAAATAGCTAGCAAGCGCAAAATGGCATCAGTAGAATCGAGATCAGGTGGATCAGAGACATTGAAGCTTCTGAGCCGCTCTCGGTTTAAATGTGAGGAATACCATCCGTTGCGGCTCGATATATGTTCTTACAGTCCAAGATTATCATGAGAAATTTACCCACAACACCTTGCTAAGCCTAATATGAGTACAGGAAAACGATCTAAGTTCGTTCCGTGAGGACGGTCGCGAAACTTTCAAACGCTTTTTTGCCACGTGAATGTGTTCAAATATTATGGAGTGAAATTTGTCGATATCTTTCAGAGCATAGCTTGGGACAGTTCAGCGACAAAGTAAAACAATTTGGTGACCGCAACAGTGTAGTAACATCCCATATCGTCACAGCTGCAAAATATGTCATGTACGCTGCGAAGCGTCAAGAGATTCGCCCGTATTTTAATGACCATAAGGCTCTGCGTAAGCGAGACTTTGACACTGAATATACGTAGCCAAAAAGCATGGTAAAATGGACAGCTGAAGAAAAAGTTTAATGCTTTATGGACATATCTCAATTTTTATACAGGATATAGATTGACAGAGCTTAGGTAAGATTGCCAAAAAGCAACTATATTTTCCCTCAACCGGTGCCGTGCCTTCTTTCCTCCGCGTCCCCTTAGTAAAGTTGCGCGCCTCGGTCTTTTTGCGTCTTGCGCCTCGGTTGCGCGGTCTTTCAGGCGTGCCGTTCGGTCCCTCCGCGGCCGGCTGGCTGGCGCCCCGGTCCGCGTCGCTGCGCGCCCCGCACTGTGGCCTGTCACTGCTGGCGTCGCTGCCTCGGGCCCATAAACACCCCGCCCCCTGACTTTGCCGCCGTCCCCTCTGCCGCCTTTGCCGCCGGCGCCGCTGCTCCCGTCTAGTTGTGTGCAGCCGCGCTGTGTCAAGCTTATGTTGGACTCTCGTATGGACTCTCGTATGTTCTTGTCACTCTACTTTCCCCCACAAAGCTCCTCAAAATTGACATGATTGTTCCCATGGCTCATCCAACCACCTTTAGTTTCTTGAAGCTTGCTTGCAATGTTGTGCATCCTCTTCCAAAATGAAAGGCGTGTTTAAGCATGGAAGAAACTGTGGCGAACACACACGTTTATGTAATACACTCCAAGTTCATTAAGTTTGCAATTATATTATATTGGAATTAATTAGACAACGCAACCTAACTTAGGATTATTTCACTCCATTTCGGGTGAAAGTAACTTACTTTATAGATATATTGGTATATCTTGGCAAAATCCTTTCCTTGATGCATGTTGAATGAAAAATGACCGCTGACTTGGCACTGACGAGCTTTTTTATGCATTGTTCGATGCAAAGTGCATTTGGTTGCACATTGGTCATAAGCTTTTACGGATCGGCCCGGAGACTCGAACGACGCATAGCCCTTCAATGCTGAGTCAGCGGTCATTTGCAATTAAACACACACACACACACACACACACACACACACACACACACACACACACACACACACACACACACACACACACACACACACACACACACACACACACACACACACACACACACACACACACAAACACACACATATATATATATACGCACGCACGCACGCACGCACGCACGCACGCACGCACGCACGCACGCACGCACGCACGCACGCACGCACGCACGCACGCACGCACGCATATATATGTATATACATATATATATATATATATATATATATATATATATATATATATATGTGCACTTACGTGACGGGGCACCTCTGGACCACATGCGACAGGAACACGACATGACATTGACACGACAACAATTGACAGACAGCACTGACATTTTACGGACGTGCAGTGACAGAAGACGCCTTCAAATTTGGGAAAGGATATTCATTAACGAACTCTCTCCGGCCTTAAACAGACAGACAAATTCTTGCAGAAGTCTTGAGCTACTATGTGGTGGGGCGGTGAGCACTTCTGATGTGATTGTGACAATAGTGTTCCCATTGTGTCTTTGTGATGTTCCCGTTATGAGTGTTTCTTACATATATATATATATATATATATATATATATATATATATATATATATATAAGGCAAGTGAATAATTTGTGGCTCGTAGGCAGAAACACACAATAACAAGGAATGATATCAATATCAAACGCCGCTCTCGTTAAACTGGGCCGAGTACATCGCAACCAATAGCGTGCACATCGCAACACCGGGTACAAAATCGCCAGGCTCTGTCACCTCCAGGCGTAGCTCGCACGGCACGCGACGGCCATCTTGACGGCTCGACTAGCGCCGCCTGGTGCGCCTTGTGGACGATCCGCCCGGGATAAACGCTGTCGCCTGTGGACGTCACGTCGGCCGTTGCGAAGTGTGTCGGGCCACCATCCAGAGGAAACGCCGACTGACGTTGCGACGCATCGTCCTTGGTACGCCGCGACGAGCGCGTTGCGGCGTACCAAAGAAAATTGAGAAAAGTGCGAATGTGACGCCATATTAGGCTATCTTGATTGCCACGGCCGCCATCTTGAAAGGTCCATGTCATGCTTAGAGCCTTTCCATAGTGATGAATAATACACAGAACAGGGCATATTAGGATACACCACACAACGTTGGCGCCCGAAGCAGTCAAAATTGTTATAAAATAGCGCTTCTTTTGACAACGAATTAGCTTTGGCCCGTCCACGGAAAATCCGGCCCGGTTCGAGATGACAGCTGACAACCGTGTGACATTAGCTTGGTTTACGTGTATCATCGCAAGCTCGAAGCAGTCTGAGGTGCGGCTTAAAAGGGCAGTCTTGTAGAGTTGGGCTGCGACCGTAAATGATTGTTAGTTTTTGATTTTGCTCGGAGTGACAAGAATACGAAACAACCGGTATTCGTTCTCCTCAAAAAGTTTTGCAATCCCACCTTTCCGTGACCCCGACGAATCCTTCTTCCAGTACATCCCTACTACCTCTTGCCCAGCATTTACGCAGTAACCTTCGCCTCAATCTGAGCCCAGCCCGGAACCCAATATGTTGCTTCTTTCTTTCCAGGCAGCCTAGAAACCCAGTTTAAACCTGCAATATACCCGTTGTTGTGGCGCATCAAAGGGCGGCCCACAGGCAACACATGTCGCGCCAGGGTCCCCAGCGTGCCCAGTGTGCGTGCCCAGTGAGCGTGCCCAGTGTATGGTGGAGAGTATGAGGATGATTGGGGTGGGGGTTCGAAACGCTTACGTGGTTTCCATGAGGGGAACATTGGCTCGAGGAGGTCAGCACATTTGACGCCATTCCATAGCTACCTGCCACCGGGTTGGACAGATGCCCTGGATGTCAAAGTCTTTCGCTGTTTTTTTGCGGTCGAAGATAGCAAACCTAGCCGTAGATCACGCTCAAACATTAGGCCTCGGCAAATCCCGAGAGTGGAAAAAAACAGGCTTCGTGATTGAACTACCCATTGTGTACAGCCGGTCTCCTGCGGCTATCTTGACGGCTCGACTAGCGCCGTTCTTCGCAGTGACAGTGATCCTGGCATTAGTTGAAAATGAGCGTTTCGGCTATGTGTGTAATATTGCAAGTTGCAGTGATAGGGGGCTTTTGGTGATACGCCAATTTATGACTGCGCTGCTGGGCATGAACATCATTGCCATTCCTTGTCATATGGTGTCACGCTACGCTGCTGACGGCAATTTGTCTGCAGAAATTCGGTCGCTGACAAAAAATTACCACCCACGGGTGCATGACAGCTACGAAGATTACTTGCAATGAGCCCACATGGTTATATCATTACCAACACTTGGTACGCTGCTCTTTTCATGCTGGTATCCATTGGTCTTGGAACAGAACCAGGTGTCAGATTGGCCTGGTGTACCTATGAAAGGAAAGATTCCAATGAAATGTTGTAATGTTTGCAAACACAAGCAAATATTTCATCACCACCAGGCCAGGGTATAGCAATGTCTGTGAGATTGGGAAAAACCAAAGGCTGGGTGGCAAATTAAATTGTGGAAGGCGCGAGTTAACCTGACAATCATGCATTGAAAGAGGAAACGCGACTTACGAGCATCCATGTGTAAACTGGAGCAGTGAAATAACAGTGAAGATTGGAGGTCCCCTCATCCTTCCCCACCAGTAGTTATACGAATAGCAACAGACGTCATATTCCCACAAAATGTCTGTCACAGCCAGTAAGAATGGCCTTTTTCTCACTTGGCGAAAGGAAACATATGGCATGAACTGAACTGTTCGTTGACACTGGACGGAAAAGCAAAAACTGTGAAAATGAGATGCTCGATTGGTATCTGTTGAGAAAGATTTCAGCTGTTTCCGGCTATAGTGTGAACTGATATTTCAGCTATACTCAAGGCTGCGAGAGGCACAACCAGTCGTTTCAATCGTGTGCTGCTTCCCAGACTCCGCGAACCCAACCGCAGAGGCACCGAACGAGCTGGTATTGTCGCCTCGTTGGTGCAACGCCCTCGGAGCGCGCCACGGACATGGAGCGTCATGATCCAACACACGTCCATGTGACTGCGCGCCACGCACATGGAGCGTCATGATCCAACACACGCCATGTGACTGCGCGTCACGGACATGGAGCGTCATGATCCAACACACGCCCATGTGACTGCGCGTCACGGACATGGAGCGTCATGATCCAACACACACCCATTTGACTGCGCGCCACGCCACATGGAGTCGTCATGATCCAACACACGCCCATGTGACTGCGCGTCACGGACATGGAGCGTCATGATCCAACACCACGCCCATGTGACCGTTCCTATGAACACTCCAACGGTAGGGATGTGCCGTGAGTCACGTGTAGCGCGCGTGGGAACTGGCTGTGATTTGCGCAGGCCTCTCAGGTCGCTGAGATAAAACTTGTCATTGAGGAGGCAGCTTGAAGCTTGCCGAAATAACATCGTTAAGTATGACAGACTCTGATCAAGCACTAGCGGTTAGCGTGGCGTGACGTTAAATGAGTGCAACAACAGTGAAGTGCAAACTGGGGGACCCGGTGCCTCTAGCGGAACCGAGATCAATTCCACGTCCACAAATATGAACATAGCAAATGCTTACAACACTTCGCAAACCGAAAACGAGTTTTTCGGTCGAATAAAACAAATAATTGAACTGAAAGATCCCTCATTTGCAAGGCGGGCGGCCGTGAGGAGCGTGCGCCAGGGAGCGGGCGAGCCGTACCGGCGTCGCGAAGCGGCCGGACATCAGAAGACGCGTCGCCG
>NW_023596136.1:4776916-4814247 GCF_011947565.3 Pollicipes pollicipes | reverse complement strand
GATCCAAGAATCTTGCATATCGTATACTATGTTTAATTCAAGTTTGTGCCTATTTGGTGGCATCATCACGGGTGGCGCTTCGGGATTTGCTTATAGGGGAGAGAGGGAACTTCGTGAAAACGTATTACACCAAATTCTAGCTATCAGGGGGCACCTATGGTGTAATGAAAAGTGCGGGCCTGAGGGAGATGGGCCAGGCCCCTCCATTGGCTACACCCCGGGGCGTGTTATCAAGTAATCCTTCCTTGATGAACAGTCTGGTCCACCCTGATAATTTTGACAGGTCCAACCTTTGCTGATATTGCGAAAGGGAGCGTGTATATCGGCTCATGAGTCGATTTACTGAAAACGGCCATTCTGTGTAAATCACGTCACATCCGAGTTGATTGACACACAACTGCACATCTGTATACATCGAGTCAGATGTATGACGTCACGATTGCGCATGCGCACTCGCCCCGCGTTTGCGACCGCGTACATACCGACGAGACCGCGCAACCTTTTGAGCCCCGGGCATCTTGGGGGGTGGGCGTGGGCAGATGCGGTGCGCCAGTCACGAGGATTGGAGGTGTGTGCCTATTTGATAGCACATAAAATCAAGCCACACATCCAGTTAAGTAATTTCTGCTCGTAAATAAGGATGTGCAGCCAGAGACTGGAGGTGTGAGTCAAGATCAGGGTGCTGTCAACCAGGGACGACGCAGCAGTGGCAGAGGGAGGGGGGGGGGGGCTGTCCCTCTCCCTTCCCCCTGCCGGCAGGCAGGTGGCAAGAATATGGTTTGTGAACTGACCCTGTTCTGGGTTAGGAGGCACCCTCTATTCAAGCGGCCCCTTTGATGCATCAGATGGCAGCAGTGCCAGGTCAGGGGTTCCTGACCTGATACCACTGCCCCTGAATGTCTGACCACTCCTACCTCCTGGTACTCTGTCCCCGGATGGTCTGACCTGGCACTACTTCCTCCTAGTGGCCTTACCTGGTACACCACCACTTAGTAGTGTGAATTGGTACCGGCACCCCTGGAGGCATAATACTGGTGCCTCATGGTGATCTGACCTGGTACCTGTGTCACATGGTAGTAGGACCTGATGCCTCTGCACCTGATGGTCTCACCTGGTTCCCCTGCCCTTGATGATCTGATTTGGTACCCTTGCCCTTAGTGGTTTGCCCTGGTATTCATGTCATCTGATATTGTTAATTGGTACCCCATTACTGATGGTCTGACGTGGCACCGCTACTGCCACCTGGTCTGACCTGGTACCCATGCCCTGGTTGTTTGACATGGTACTCCTGTGCCTGATGGTCTGACCTGGCACTCTGGTGATCAGACCATCAGTGCGCAGGTGCGCCAGGTCAGATTACTGGGGTCAGAATTACCAGGTCAGGGCAAGGAGATGGGTACCAGATTCGATATCGTACCCCTGATGGTTGACCTGGTGCCCCTGATGATCTGACCTTGCGCCTCTGATAGTCTGGCCTATGACCCCTGGCGATCTGACCTGGAATCTCTGATGGTCTGACCTGGCGTTCCCGCCTCCTTGTTGTGATACTTGGTACGCCAGTTGGCAAACTAGCTGATTTGCTTTGTGAGTTATGTCTGTAGACATTAGGGGGCAGTGCACTTAACTAATATACGTGGCTACCTTTCAGACGCCTGGGAACTCAAGGGGAAATAGAAGATCGGCTGGATTGACGAAAGGTGACTGTTGTGATTCCTTTGATGAGCGAAATGCTCATATCGGTGAGTTGGAGGCCGAGAGACGAAGTGTGAAGGTTTTTAAGCCGAGTCCTGTCACTCTTAGCAGATTTCTACAGACGAGTCCTGGTCACGTCATTTCAAAGTCGGTCGCTGACCGTGCCGACAAGGAAACTCTTCTGCAGCAGAAAAAAACCGTCTCGTGAAATTCCCATGCACTCATGGTGGGCGCCAGTGTGAAAGCATATGGTGATCATCGTATCCGAACGCGAAACCAAAAAAGACGTTGTCGTGACATCTCGGTGTTTCTGGAAAAAAAATTATTGCGTCCAAAATTAGGGACATTCACTAGCATTCCCACTCGGTCTCGAAGGCAAGCTTTCGCTGCAGCCAGAAAATCGTCGCCGACTAAGGGCGCAAAAAGATTTCCCGCCAGCATCATGCCGTTGGCGCCGACAAAAAGCGCGTTCGGCAGCACTTGCGGGACCCATACGGAAAAACCCTTACGCGCCATGATCTTAATAACGTTTTGAATGCCGCCAAGAGTGGAATCTGACCTGGGAGTTGCCGTGAACCTGTTGACTGAACGTGGATTTACAGCCATTGTGGAGGACGATAGTACCGTGTGCGGCCTCTTTTCAGGATAGGAGATGCGGTCGGCCGTGCGAGAAGTTTCCAGAGATTCGTCGATGGACTCCACCTGCAGGCTTGTAGACATCAGGACGCCCATCTTCACGATCCTCACGGTGGATTTGCTCGGACTGGTGTTCCGCTTGCTGTGTTCCTGGTCACCATGAGACGACGCGGATGATAAGCGACCATGTTGCGGGTTTCAGGGAACGAATGATGCCGCAGCTACAACACCAAGGCTGGTATTATTGAATTGATGTTTTCATATTTATGTCATACTGAAAGGAATGATTAATGTGTGCTTGGAAATAGTCTTGCAACGATAGAACAGAAAACAGAGCGGTTCTCATTTTGATAATCATTGAAAAGTCTAGGCATAAGCATGCTGTAGCCTTGAGCCTCACGTCGTTCACGTTGACCACGCCGTAATCTGTTCGCCGGTTAACTCCGTGACCGCCTGCTGCAGGTGTGGCTGACGAACAAGGACCGCCGCTGAGAAGTCGCGCCATTACAGAGGTTTTTCCCGAACTGAGACCCGTTTCTTATGCAGGTTCCATGCGCTGCAGCCGTTCCGTCGAGAAGTTGATTCATGCAATGCCTAGGCTGAGTGGGAGCGGATTCCTACGGATCCTTCAGCACTGGTTGATTGTGGATCTTAGACACTGAGTACAGTCGACTGCGTTGGGAGATCGGGCGTCCTGCCACAGACAGATACCTCAGCGAAAACTGGGAAGACACCAGGTAGGAGTGGGTGCGAGGTCTGTCTGGGCCAGGCATGGCTGGAGTTTACCAACAACCATCTAGAATCAATGCATGGAAAACTGAAGTATGTGTGCAGGGCCAATGGCCCGCTGTCGAAATTCATTATGTCCTACCTCATGGTGCTTCACACTTCGCGCCGACAGAGATGCAGAGATATACACCGAGACGATCAAGCGTCCGACGACATGCTATGACGCCGAGCTTCTGGATTGACGCTAGATTTATCCCAAGGCAGTCAGCAGACAGCGTGTGACCAGACTGATGTGGTGGCTGTTCGTCCAACGACCTGCAGCAGTCTTTTTTCCGGCATTATGCTCTGCCCTGTCACCACATCATGGCCGTCCGGCAGGATCGTCAGATGCGCATTTTTTTTTAGCAGACTTGATAGCACGGAAATGGCACCTATTGTATGCTGCCGACAATCTGGAGGCTCAGGTGATACCGTGGACCTCAACGAATCCAGTCTGTGTCGACGCGTCGCTGCCCATATCTGACCTTCCTCGATCGGAGCACGAGTATTTCAGCCAGCTGCAGAAGATCACCGCACAAATTGCTTCAGAGGGTTACGAATTGGCCGGGCACAAAGATCGGGACGTAATTGACAAACTATCCCTGATTCGTGAACAAGAACACCAGGCACCCCACGCCAGAACGACAGTCATAAAATGTTGATTTCGAATGTCTTTCAAACTTAATTCACATTGTTCGAATATAAGACTGGTTGTATTTCTTGCGACCTTGAGGATTTCCTCTGGGCAGATGAACAGCTACAGCAACACGAACATACAGATTCCCCCTCCCAGTTCCACCACCAGATTCCAGTAAGTACCACTTCTTGGTGCTGTAAATGTCAGCCCGATCTTGAAGGGAGTGTTTCAAATTTGTATGGCACTCTGAAATGGATAACCATCTCGGAGACCTTTCGGTGCTGTTCACAATCCTACCCTTCTTCAGACCTAAGCCTCTCTGGTTTCTGAGCTACGCGCCCGCGAAAATGGTATATCGGGGTGAGTATTTCAAAGTCACCTTGGCATTAATGACGTCATAAAACGTCAATCAAATTATGCCTTTCCGTAAATCATGCAGCGATCAAGGCCAAGAAAAAATATGCTTGCTGAGGAGGTCATATCTGGCGTTCTTCAGCGTAATTTCCAGATATAACAACTGTCACTTGACTCTCAATCGATGCTGCGCAAAGTACGATGAGATACTCAAACCACGACGCACTGAGAAGCATATTTAATTAACAGAGAATTGCACTTTGTACAGCAGTCTTTTCCACGTAGAAAGCATACCAAAACTTATAAGCGAGCTTGTTTGGTCACCTGATTGATATCCTCAAATGTGAGACATGCCCTTTAAGATCTATCCAAGAGTCGCACTGGTAAAGCATGCGCCAGGAATACCTTCTAAATGTAAGATTTCTTGTCTTAAAGCATTTAGGGGTACTTATTTCAGATGGGTCATCATTTCGTCCACCTTTTGGCCACGGCTTAGTGTTAGCCACGTGACCGTCGTTACGCGGCCGACGGAAACTGCAACGCATGGCGTATTGGTTAAGATTTGTGACAGCCCATGCTCAAAACCACGTGTATTAGTTGCATCACTTACCGATTCTGGGTGAATGTGGAACATTTCCACGCAAACACGGCTTGACCAAGCGAATGAAAGTGTTGACCATCAGAGCGTTGACCCATTTTGATCTACAAGCTACATTCGCAGTGCCCCTAACATCTCTGTAGAAGCTAGATGAAATTATGGGGAAGCTTCAGAGTTCTATCGGCATAGAAAGAGTCCGCTGGACAAAGTAAAGTGGAAAGCGCCGGCGATTAAGTTCTTGCAATCGTTTAACGCATTGACTATAAAATTCAGTCAGAATTCATCTCGCGGCGGCTCCTGGCTTATGTTCCAGTTATAAAAAGGAGAAATATCAATAAAAAGCCTACCCTCATCGACAAATGGGCCATATCTGGCGATTTCGGAGGAGAGAGTCCTTTTCACTATACGGGCTCTTTGCCAACGCTGTCAACCCCCCCCCCCCTCCCCCTTGTTAAGGCTCTGTTTGCGTGACTGCCAGCATCATACTTTCGGAAGTATGTGAAGGGTTTTGCACGCATGTCGGCCTCCAATTCCGTCTGACCGCTCGCGGCATCCCACTCCAGTGGATCAAGAAGGTTCAGCACACTTTCGAGAGCTTAAAACGGGCCCTCAGTGAAGCTCCACTTTCGGCATTTCCTTGTTTTGGTCATGACGTCGGCACGTTTCTTTAACACGTGCTCGGGTGGGTGGTGAAATTGACCCCCCGAAGGTTTTTTCCGAAATGGCTATCGTACGGCGCAGCGAAGCCGCGCCAAATTTTGCATAGCTGTAGACCATTGAGTAGCGGATCGTCTGACACTACCAATTCAGATGCACCTTGTAGGATCTCCGGCCTATGGCAAGTCAAAGTCAGGCCATGGTTTCAGCGAAGGGGATTTCTAAGGAATCGTTCAATCTGATCCGACAACGGAGTGCTAGCCGAAGTTTTGTATCTCTAAGATGCTTTCTTAGGCAACACAGCAATTGAATGAGCAAATCAATTTTGAGGGAAAGCGGGGCAAGACTGACACCTTAACGGTTTTTTAATATGGGAAGTTCATAAGTCTGTTCAGAAAGTCTTTAGCAGGTGGATATTGAAGGCTGATCAATTGCCTACCTCTTATAAAAGCGCTGGTTTGATATCTGTTCATCTTAAAGTGTGATCCTCCTAAGAATCAGGCAATGTTTTTCCTCATTTTGCCCCTGGCTTGGAGCAAAAACGCAAACGAAGCAGTCGGGGCAAAACGGACAAGTGATGATATTGAATAGGCGAAATAAATAGCTTTATAGTTATAATTTTTAATGAAACGCATCAATAAATGCCTTGCTGGGTGAGTAGGTACTTATCTGGATATCCAATAGCTATATTTCTTAAGTTTGGGCTCTCATATTTTGTTCCAACCATCCCACTCCATACTCGTTTCCTCAGTATGATCCCACGAATAAAAGTTATAATGGCCAGCAAATGTGTATTACAGTTTGGTATGAAACGACAGCCATTGCTGCATGGCTTAAACACAGAACTAGAGGAACACAGCCTGGTGGTTACACAATGAGACGACAACGATCGAGTCTCAAACACACAAGTCATCGAGCAAAGTTCGCTCAGGAACACTCACTCGTTCTTCTCATCAATCCACTTCTTAGTCACTGTGAACGCAAAACACGAAAAGAGCACAGCCTAGTGGACCCGTCAGCAGGTACGACCAATGGCGAAACTAGACAAGACATCAGCCTGCCTAGTCATCCTGGCACAGTTCGCACACGAACACGCACTCGTCCTCTTCATCAATCCCTGCACAGGCATCGTGCGCCCATTTATCGCAGAGAGCGCATCGCGACCAAGACTCGCTCGATTTGGACATGGAGAAAAAGGACCCGCAGTACAGACAAGCTACATCTTCTTCGTCCGAGTACTCCTCAAAGGTAAGCTTTCGCGGCGTACGCTCTTTTGTTTGCGCTGCAGTTTTGAGTTTCTGCACTTCCTTTTTTCCTTTAGACTGACTTGTGTTGTCATTTTTCTTTCCTCCCTGTCTACCTTCTTTTCCTTCGAGTCTCTTCTTGAGTTCCTCCTTGTATGGTGTGCCAGTCAAGACACATGTTTTACGTTTCTTTTGTCCTTTACCTCTCTCTTCCCTTGAGTGCACTTTTGGCACAGGGAGGATTTCGCAGGGAGACACATAGGACCTTGCGGGTGGGTCATTTTGACCTTGGGAAGCATGGCCCGGTCCAGCTAAGCATGACACTTCTAGAACGTCATCTTGGTGATCGCTAGAGCTTGAGAAAATCTGGCAGAGCCCCAGCGGTGAGCTTGAGAAACTTCGCTTGAGTTTCGGTATTAGTCGAGCTTCTCTGCCCCGATATTCCATCCGGCGACAGTTTCCGAAGACTCCCGAACGTTCGTGCTCACAGAGACGTCAACGTCAGAGGGCCCAGGCATGGGCAGAGGAGCTGCCGCTGAGTTAGACCCACTGGTGCGTCTGCGGTCCCGGTCAGCGGGATGTTCGTTGTTTCTGCCGCTGCGAAGTCTTCTTCGCCAAACACATGGCGGTTTGTGGGAAAGATCCCCATGACTTCGAAGCCCTTCAACGCCGTCTTCACTGTTGCCGCCTGCACGTAGGCTGACCCGATCAGCTCCCCCATCTCTGCCAGTGTGATGTCTTTACCAGGGTTGTTTCGGTTCTCGATTACCACGTTCTCTGACCTTGGAAGAAAAAGGTGCTGACGGGAAGCATGAACGTCCAGTCCAGTGGTTGAAGGCGGTGTGAGGTGTGCGGAGGAATGGTGAGCATCACCACACCTGCTTTCCTGCAAGCAGGATGGTTGCGAGGCTCTTGGTGTGGCTGGCATGTCCATCCAGTATGGAAGGACTGGATCCTGTTTCGAGGGCTTTGCGTGCTGTATGAAATGGTCAAGCCATTTCACGAACAGCTCCTTTGCATCCAGCCAGACTATGGTACAGCACCAGGCTACCTGGGGAAGACCCTTCTCCAACTGCTGTTTAGCCCTCTTTCTTGGGAACATCACACCTGGAGGTATGTAGCTCCCCGCAGCGTTGATACACATCACACCGGTAACCAGCGTGCCTCGTTCCGCAGATGTCAGTTGGCCGATCTGCTTGCACCCTTCCTCGCCAGCACCTTCTCTTGTTTGTTGCGACCGTGTTGAACCCCCTTTCATCCATGTTGTAGATGCGTGTGAGACCGAACTGGGCAGAATCCATCTGCGACTCAAGGTTGTCGAAGAACGCGTTGACATTGACTGAGTTGAACGCCGCGGCGCGAGCAACGCTTGTGGCCTCTGGTGTCCTTAGTGAGACCGTGGGGTTCCTCTTGCGGAAGCACTGCATCCACACCTCCCCTGCCATCTTCGTCACCGTGTTCAATGGGTGAGTGATTTTGTTTATGTCTGCGAACTCGTATGCGAGCTTCTTGAGGTCAGTCCGCGTTATTCCGAACATCCGGTTTTGGAGCTCCATTATGTGCTGTACCAAATCTCGTTCCTGAGCTTCCGTGAAAACAGGTTTGTTCGACCCAGGACCTTCTCTGTGGCCTCTGTTATTGACATCGCCCGTGCATTTTTCAGTCGTCTGTCGAGAGTCGACTTCGGAACCAGAAAGCGGCGTGCCTCTTCTTTGGTGGACATTTTTCCCACCTTGACTGCTTTGATGGCCTTTGCCATTGTATCGTGCTTCCAGGATTGCCGATCGGTTTTTCTCTTGTAATTTCGAACCATTCTTCGCCTGGCGAAGTAGTTCCTCTGCAAAAAAGAACGTCAGCGTGAACGTTGAACGGATTTGGGAGGGTCATTTGCACCTTAAGTCCCCCCCCCCTTCCCACCCCTTCCTGGACCCGTCAGTGTACCTATATTCCTTTTTATGAACTAGGAAAACGTTTACCTGCTATGAAAAATTAAGTACAATTATCAAAGCGAAATACCTAACTGCATGCCTATAACTAGCTGGTAATAGGGCATTTCATTTCTTTTGTTAAATTAGTTACTGCATGATACTGCGTGATGCTGCGTGATACTAAATCAAGTCACCACAGGTATGTACTTACAATTTGCATGTTCACAAATGAGCTTTATTAAACAACATAATTACAATAAATTAGGCCTAAAATGATCGATAAATGTAGAGCTATCACAAGCGCACCTCTAATGAATTATAAACAACAAATCGCAAGGCCACACATTCCCAGCTTGACGCAGTAGTTCGATCACTATTTAATTGTAGAACTGGAACGGGATCGATTCACTTGTTTCGGGCTCTACTCATGTGCTTGCTACTACCATTGAAACATTGTGTTCATGGCTTATTGAAGCCAACTTTCCTTGCGATAGTCATATTTCAGATGGGGCAAAACGGGACCTTTTGTGTCCTATTTTATCCCGAGTGCCCATTTTACCCCAACCATTCCGCCCCATGGACACAAACGACACAACATGATTCGACACGCAACGAAAACTGGCCCGAAAAATTCACAATTGCTCACAAGGAATCTGCATGCATACACCATCAAAGCGCAGCGCCTTTGAATTCACGATTCATTATACTCGTGGAATAAAAAACGTTCAAATCACCATAAAAATAATAACAACAAATTGAAGGCGAAAACTCACGTCCTCCAACGACGGCCGCCGACAGAAAGGCCCGGTGCACGTCATTTCCGTCCCCCTGTCAGAGAAGCTTTAGTTTAAACCATTGATTTCCGATGGCGCCACCTCTAACAGCCGAAATCGCGGGGTGCCGGTTTTACCCGGGTGCCTCATTTTGCCCCGTTTTCCCCTACCTAAGGTCAGATATGAAGGTCAGAGCAAGGTCAAAACCAACCTGTCTTATTACTTTAGGTCTTGCTGTACGGGATAGTTTCTGGTGCTCACTCCGAATTTATTGATAGCAAGAGCTGCATTATGCATCTTCCATGGACTTTCTTGAGGTTAGAGTAGGTCATTGACCTAAAATGACCCAGGTCAACATTTTGTTTTAGAAACATACTGCCTAGCGCAAAATTTGTCGCTTATTCCAATGCAAAACTAAGAGCGGTCTTGTATGATTTTGTTCACCATTAACTTCAAGAGGTCAAACAAGGTCACCGACCTAAAATGAGCTTACGATCTTTTGCTTACAAACAGTTATCTATTTTCGGGGAGGGCACTTTGGAGACCAACCTGGAATTTCGATTTGTTTGACCCTATTTGACCCGAAGGTCATGACCTAGGGACCTCAAACTTTGACCTAAGTGAGTTTACGTGCAGGTCAACACACCCTGTAAATTTGGTGTCTCTAGCTTTTTTAAGTTCCCGAGACCTCGGGGGGGGGGCTCCAATTGCCTCCCCCCCCCCCACCCGAGCGAAGGATATCCAGCTGGCGACCCGGGAGCGTGTTAGACCGTGAGGTCTGTGATGGCGGAATTGGCACTATCCTTCTCCAGGGGCAGAACAGTAGGAGTGTTCTGTGGTTTTCAGAAGTCATCGCTCGTCAAAAGACACATCAAGATTATTAAATCAGAAAGAAAGAGGTGCTCACTTGCGTTATCTTGACCCCGAAGTTTGCACACTTTGGGAGGAGGGAGAGGAGGTTTCGGCTCAGGACGGATCACAACATCCTTCAGTGGCTTCCGAATTCTAAAATCCACCAGGAAAGTTGACGAGGTAGTGGGACACACTTGGCAGCTTTCAATTTGACGTAGTTTTCACGCCGGGTGCGCAGAACGTAGCTGCAGACGCCTTGAGTCGGCGCCCAGCTGAGGTTAAAGATGTGTTATGTCGGTCTGAGCATGGTGCCAAGTGTCCATAGTGATGGCTGGCTAATGGGTTTTACTCAGCTCAAGCAGACAAATGGCAAGTCGACCGCTGAGATTTCCTGTCACTTGTCCTCGGATGATCGGCCACAGAAGCGTCACCTCTCGTCCAAGGCACATCTTCCGCTGCGGCAATGAGGCCGGCTTCGCTTATTGAAAATTATGTTGTTTCAGTTATGAAGAAGGCAGGGCTGTGAACTGTACTGAACGATCTTCAAGATGGCTATTTCTGTTCAAAACCCCATACAAACGCGGAACACTTCACCAGCAGCGTGCGGAACATGCGGCGTCATTATCTCTTTCCAGTGGCAGTGAGCCTATGAATGGAACATAGCTGTTTCGATCACTGGGACTGTATGGATATTTCGATGTTCTGGTTGTCCCGTAGCACTACGTATGGCGCCCAGCGGCTCGTCACGTATTTAAATGTTAGCATCAGTGACGTCATAGCAAGCATAAACGAAGGAAATTCGGAAATCACCGGGCAACTTTGCCGCTCTCTGATACGGCCTTGGGTTTGGGTGTAATTGGATCGGGGTTGGCACGGTGTGAGTGTTTGTGTTCCGGTTCGGCTGTGATTAACTGATTTGTTTGTGCGCAATGCTAGATGGAATCTTTGCTTATTTTGGGTATTTGGCATTGATCACTTCAAGAATGCAGACAGACGTCTTGGCATTGCGAGCTTGAACAGGTGAGGTTAGAAAGTCGTGCGCTGGTGCGGTTAATTTTCGTTGCAATCAGCTTACCTTTCTGTTGCCTCTCTTCACCACTTGAAGTTGTATGCCGATGTAACTCATGCTTGCAATGTTTCTTTTGACTGCTGGCTTCTTGGTCCCAAGTTTGCACCCGTGCACGAACGTAAAGGCGGTTTAAGAGCTTATAGTATACGCGCCGAATTGGTATCATTTGTAGGTATTGTATTTGGGTTGTGTGAGCTAAGTTTTTTACCCTTTTTATGAAATAAGATAAAGACCGCAATGGAAATCATTGTTTTCCTCCAACAAACCTTGCTGAAAGTAAACAGCTTCATTGAATGTTTTTTCAGCCATGATACAAAGAACACCCAACCTGGGAAACACAGGTATAGGATTGAGGCAGACCTTTGCATTGAAGGTTTTTAAATTGTTAGCCAGGGGTGCCAAGAGGGTTGGTCACATTACTTTTGGCTGACTTATGGTACCTTGGGTCAGGTGTTAAATATGGGCAAAGTTGGGTGTAGCCTGAAAGTGCATCACAGTGCATGAAAAAAGCATAAATGACAATATTTCCTCAAATCCCTCCTTCTTTCACAAAATCTAATAAGTGCTATCCAGGGACAGTGACAGTCAAAAAGTCAAGTTTTTCACCTTCTGTTGCTTGTCTATTGCAGTTTGTCTATTGCAATGATATCCTGTCCAGCCCCATATGTGACTTCATATATATATATATATATATATATATATATATATATATATATATGTATAGTATCTTCCTTATAGCTAGAGATCCACTTTAACTTTAAGCTTTCTGATGAAATATGTTTGGCAAGCATCAAACATTTTGTTTATGCTGGCTTTTGCTGCTTACACTTAACAAATCATTCAGCTGTTGACAACTCTACATCAAATGAGCTGCCAGCAGAAGCATGTTGGCTCAGAAACCATCATATTTGTCTTTCACATTTCAACATGCTTGGCTATTTTTAAGTGGTGTTAATTTAGGAATAATAAGAATGTAATGCTACATGTTTGATGGCAAATTCAATGTAATTCTGACTGATCTAAAGCAGAGTAGCAGGGGAATTAGTAGTCAGTAGGTGCAAGCAAATAAGGTAATCAGGAATGTCATGGAGACACTGTGCAAACATTAAAGTATTAGTTTTGCCCTGAGCAGCTAAGCTGGATGCCTCATTTGGGGCAAAATCTCACCTGCCCCAAAGATCTTGCCAACTGGTGCCACCTTTTGCAGGCTAGCGCAGCCAGAACGGAAATAAAGACAAAGTGTAGTGCAGTAAGTAGGTTGCACTTATACTGGAAATACTCACTTAAGTAGCATATACTTAGAGAGGATTGGATTGAGGTATTCAAGGTCATGAAAGGGATAGACAAGGTTGCCTTGAAATGGGTACTCAAAATTAGACTGAGACTTAGAAGAAACCAGTTTTTATAAGAACTATGAAGCAGGGTGGGAAATTTAGTTTTTTTGCTGGTGGCGGAGTACAAAAATTTTGTGGTCGGAGTACAAACTTGCCTGCAAGCAAAGGCCTGTCTAATGTGGAATGAGTGTCTGCACAATGGGCCTTGCTTAGAGTACATCACATACTGCCTTTAATGGGTCAACATTTTCCCAATGTTTTTCTGGCAAAAATTAGTGTCAGCATGCAATTTTGCATTTCGTGGAACAGAGCACTTCTTGTGAGTGAGGGTGCCACACTGATCCCATCCATATCTCTGTAGTGCTACTAGCTCACCTATACATGCAAAGATTGCTTAATGGTACATGTTAATAAGAAATATACAGTTGAGAGGTTAACAACAAAGCTTTATACATATGCATTCACAGGTGCATCATACAAAGCTCAGTTACTTATCATTACCTATCTACATGCAAACTTACACAATATCAAAATGATAAATCAGGTGCATCCTCTGCTTACTGACAAACTAAGTTGGACAACCACTGTGCATCACACCCTGGTTTTTTAATGAGTCTTAGGCAGATGCAACTGTCTATGAAAGCCTTATGTATGTGACATCACTAACATGTTGTCCTTTTGGCCTTTACATAATTAATATAAACATACCAAAAGTGTCCCTCTTCCTATCCTTCTCTTTCTGCTCTTCTCCTCTTTCAGTTCCTCACCTTCTCTTTCTGTCACTTTTCTCCTTCCACTCCTCCTCCACTTCTGCTCCTCCTCTCTTCCTGCACCTCCCTGTTATCCCTCTCCTCTTCTCCAAGTTCCCTATGATCTTATGTAGGGACAATTTTAATACTGTCACTGCAAGACCTTATGCCTGACAGCAAGGAACATGGCAGCATTGCCTCCTGTCAGGTTACAGCAATTATAACCACAAGCTGAAAAGAGGCCAGCCTCATATTTGATTCCCACATGGGAAACCCAAGCCTAGCATGTATGTTGTATATAGATACCTTAGTACCTATGTACCTACCCACCATGCTGTAGGTAGAGCAGGTTATACCAAGGTGATTCTGCACCAGCCTGCAGTGGTAAACAATTTATAGATCAGTCCCCCGGTATTTATTTACCTTTTTTGGAATGACTTAATAGCGGTCCAAAACTAAATCCCAAGTAATTTTAGAAGTGTGGATACATGCTGTGTGAAAATTGAAGACAACCAATTCCACTTTGTCTCACTGAATACCTCAAACTCGCAGCTACGATGCACATAATCCCAAGCATCTTCACTCACCTTCCACCCTCCTCACTCCCACCACATCAAGACAAACAACCAAACCATGCACAGGAGTTCTGGCGCATTCACAGACATTGTGATGGCATTCTAGCACTCGTCAATGGGCAACCAAGTACAAGTACCACGGGTCGGTCCTGAAATGACAGGCTGTGATGAATAGTCCTAAGAAAAAACATTTATGCAGTTGCAGCAAACACAAATTGTTAAGTTTGTGGTAGAAAAATCATAGAGCTTTTCAGTCATGCATTTAAAGTTGCTATTTCTCCACCTACAAATATATATTATCTTCTGGTGGCGCAAGACAATGCCGAGATAATGCAGGACCTGTACTACAAATCTATAGATATTTCTCATTCTAAGGCATATCATGCCATTTCAACACCCTCTGAGGAAGGCCCGTATCTGGACGATACCAAAACACGTCAATTTTTTAATTAAATTTGGCCAACTTTGCTAAAAACTTGCTGTTCTCCGGCTTGTACTCCGGCTTGTTCTCCCCGGGTCTCCCTATAGGCCCCATTGCGAGAAGGGCAACCAAGTACTGCGATTTTTTCCCACCGGGTTATGGACCATCTCTATCTTACAAGTATAGGTACTGGTTGAGCCTGGAGACATGATACCCTTGTTAAATAAGTAAGATATCCTCGAATCTTCAAAGACCGGCACCTACCGATTTCTGAAAAAGTGGTTGACTTACTATCATTTATACAATATAATAAGTTTTGGAATGCTGCATGCCACAAACTCCCATTTTGGGAACGTAATTCCCGATGACATTTAAGAACCCAAAAGAAGCCGTTACCACCAAAAGTGCCACCCACAAACGTGATATTTGGGTGTCATTTAATGTCATGATTCTATCTCAAAAGTGCCGATATGTGGTTGTTTGAATGCTATGATTTTGAGTTTAATTGCAATTGGATGGTGATTGGTGGCTGGTATAGGCAGGAACAGGAATGAAACAAGCACTTTGAAAGGATGTGCAATGCTGCAATCTTTGGAATTTTCCCACCAAACTGTTTGCAAGATGCACGTCCTTTGGTAAAATCGCTAACATGTTATCTTAATATGAGGTAAGTTAAGAGCATAGTTGGCATGCTGGACTTCTTGCTCGGCGAGTCTTTGAATGACCTAGTTGAAAAAGATGTGCCAGCGGTGATTTTGGTGCTGCTAGTGGTTTCTGGTCGAACGAATATTAGGTGTCTGTTGCGACGCGGACCTTCACTGCTCGAAAATGCACTCGTCAGTTGCAGGAGGCTGGGCTGCCGCTGGTTTCGGGTACGGGAGGCGATGGTGGGAGCCAGAGCCGTGATATGTTTGTCCGTTTCTTGAAAGGTATCGGTGGGTGTGTGCGTCGTGGAGAATGCGGTCTTCTTACTTACTCAGGTGCGCCATATATTTTCCCCACAGGTAATGACATGCAAGGTATGTGGCAGCGGTAGGTACTTAAAACAAGCACATTTCATATTTCAGTTTATTTCATTCCCACAGAAGTAACTCACATGAGTTGTCATCACCATTCAGGAGTTGCATAGGCTTGTACAAGTGCATCTAACCCATGTAATACAATGATGAAGGACATTAACATGAACACCCTGGATTGGCCAGCTCCTGCAGGATTGCAGATGCTTGTCTCCATTTCTTGGTGCTCCATATGTTTGGTCCCTGGAAATCAGATAAAAGTTATAACTCACTTTATGAAGCAAAGTTCATGCACCCTCCTGGCTATCAAGAAAGCAAAACTGTCTGCCTTGGTACTTATACTCAGGCTCATACATTTGCAATGGTGTCTGCTTTGTGGGGCGACTGCAGTGTTTGTCTGGAGTACAAAAATTGTCATTCTTACCAGTCAAGAGCCTGGAGTACAACATTTCCTGGTGTCACATCCACCAGAAAACGGAGGTTTTTCCCACACTGCTATGAAGAGGCAGGTGTTATTTAGTCAAAGAGTGGTAAACCATTGGAATAGACTATGGATAAGGTTATAGAAAGTCCTTCCCTAGCAACATTTACAAATTATTGGGCAAGTTCTGTGGGCTTGAGGGTCCCATTTAAAGCTAAATTCAGGCAAGTCAGATGGTAAGATTAGTGTCAAGGTTGTGTATGGAACCTGAGGTAGGTGGTCCCAATTGGCCCCTACAGCACTTTGTTGGCCTTATGTCTTTGTGTCGTGATGTCTAACCATGAGTCACTGGGGCTCCATTAGGTTTCACCAATCAGCAATTTTTCAGACTCATACCCTGTTATGAAAGCAAATCCTCTATCAGCAAAGAATGGCCTAACCAGCAGAACATAGGACCATAGGGCACCAATGGTGATTAGAAAATGTCATTGTCTTACCATCTCACTCTTTTAAAATTCAGTGAATGATATCTCCCTAACTACATTGTAAGTCTGCAACAGTGTTGTTTGTTCATTGTAAGGACAGCATCACACACATCAAGACAAAGTTGGTCTGGCAGTAGCTGGCCAGAACAGTCTCAGAACAGTCTTCAGAACTTCATATAGTTAAGCTTTCCAGTATACATTTTCCTGGTGTATTTTCTGGGGTTGAGTACCCAACATGAGCCAATTGGGCTGCCCACATCCTTATGTAGCTTAGCATATAGCAATGTAAAAATTTAGAGGTCATCTATGATCACATGCAACCAGATTGCAGTCATAAAACCTCACACACATGTGTCTAATAAAAAATGCCTTGAAAAACTGAAAAGCTGTTAACATTCATGCAGATATGTCCACCAAACCTGTTTTCACTTTCCAGCCTTATCTCATTCAGGCCTCCCATTAAACACTGTCCTTGGACAACTCAGGGCAGTTTGCCAGCACTGAACCTTTGTTTAGGCACAGTGGGCCTCTGGTTAACACCAGGGCCCTCGGCAGACTGGTGGTCCTTGTTTGTTCAGGGGCCCCTACTAATGTAAATCTTTGGCTCTATGTTCCCACCCCATAAATCACAGGTGGAAATAATTGCATGCTTAAAAAACCCAATTTGACTAACGCACTCCCTTTGAAGAGAATATCCCCCAGTTGAAGATATCAAGACAAGCATCAATGTGATGAGAAAAGATCACTTGCAACTCCTGGTATCCATTGAAGTGCAGAGACTTCTGAAGACAACACAGTTTCACTAATGAGAGTCAATATGCTCCTTAATACATCATTGTCTGACTGTGTCCTGGGACGTTTTTATGACGTCAGTGGAGCCACCAAACTGGCCGTGCGACGCTGCCACCTGAGTGGGTGTGCTAAATCTCTTATAGTGCTTTAACTCGTCGAGAGGTGTCTTGCTACCGTGGGTTGTTTGTAGGTTGAAACAATGTGATCAAATGATGATGTAATGAGGAGCATATTCGCTCAAAATAGTGATTGTGTGTCTAGAGCTGTCTCTCCACTTAAATTATGTTAATAGTTATAAGTGAGTTGTTTTATTATATTGGTGCTTGCTTGGATATATTAAACTGTGTAACTTTTAGAGCAAGCATCAGGTATCATGAAATGAGCCCATTTATAACTGTCAGTAAAGATTTTACTGGGAAACACTGTTCTAGACAAACAGTTTCTGTTGAGTATATGTGTTTCTCAATGCGTAGTTGTTTTATTGCGTCTTCGTACCTTGTACAAACGTTGTTCGAGAGGCAGTTGGCGGCCGTTTATGTGGAAATGGTACACACTAACTTCAGATTGAATGACTTAGCTTTTTTTTGTCTTGATCTCTTCTGGCCAGCGGAATAGCAACATTTGGAGAACGTTACTACGGCATTATGGATGCTTGGGTGACGTTGAAAGTCTCCCGAAATAGGGACGTTAGCTCAGAAACTGGAAAGGTTTAGGTCGTAAGAGAGGCAGGGCTATGCTCTGCACCGAATGATCTTCAAGATGGCTATTTGACTTCAAAATATCATACAAATCAATCCTTTTAATTCCAGTTGCACTCGAGATTTTTCGACCCCAGCTGCGACCGCTAGGTTATCAAAGGTGCTGCTCCCAAAGGTTGGCGATAAGAATTACTGAAACATGTAGCGTGTTCAGGACCGCCGCAATAATGCCACACTTGCTCACATTTGAGCATTATCGTATGGCCTTAGCTAACCTGCCCATTAGCAGTGCCTGCAAACGATATGTCCAAGAGATAGGCCGAGTGTCCAATGGGTCTTTACAATAACTACATTTCTGTAAATATTGCTTGGCGGCATGTGGGTGGGCTCATTCACTGACTTTGCACTGCACATGTTCTTGAAAAGCATGCATCCACAGAAATTAATGCTTGAGACCATTAAGTATCTGATTGCATATTGGTTGACTCGAGGAGACTCTCGTGTACATATTGGGGCCTTTTTCACTAAAGAAATCGGACCTTTATTAAAACCGAGCTTCAAGGTAGTTCATTTCTCACGTCGCATATCGCTGAAACGTGTCCTCTTTAATCGCATAACGCCAGTGCGGACCCACATGAGCAACAGTTAGTGTGGCCTCACGTCTTCGAAACTACAATACTGTCAGGGCATTTAATTACTCATCACCCACCGACCTTATTGGTTTTGCTTTGGCGCCTGAAATTTATGTTTAGGTCAGTATGCAGTGAAAGAAACAGTTATGTTTTGGATTATTGAACTTTCACCGAAGACGCCGAGTTTAACGAATAAGATACAGCAACTTGCCTCAGCACTCTGAGGCTAGTCTCCGTGCAACTTGCCTTTTCGGTAGTTGGTATAAATGTCCTGGTTATCAACCGAATAATAACACTGCTGTTGAAACTTTCACAAGTTATTTTTCAGGCGACGTTTTGCACGTAAACGTGGAAGGTTTGCGCCAGTGCTCTGTAATGACTGCACGAGTGTGTGAGCGTAAGCACACACATCCAGGCACCTGCAGCCGGTTATGCACGCTGTACGCCGCCCTGACCGTGCCGTGACTGTGCACCGACCCGGCAGGGGCCGCCCAGATGGCTCCGCGCCGGTCCCGCGCCGCGGCCGCTCCCCAGAGGGCGACGAACGGCCACCGCGTGCCGGTGCGGCTGCCGCCCGGCCTGACGCTGACCGACGTCACCCAACGGCGCTGGCGGCTCGGCCGCTCCATCGGCATCGGCGGCTTCGGCGAGATCTACTGCGCCGACCGCGACGACGGCGGCCCGGTGGGCGCCGACGCGGCGCATGTGGTCAAGGTGGAGCCGCACTCGAACGGGCCGCTCTTCTCGGAGATGCACTGCTACCACCGTGTTGGCGCGCGCTGACATGATCGGACGCCTGGAGGCGCCAGCAGGGCCTGAAGAGGCTGGGCATGCCGCGCTTCGTGGCGAGCGGCTCGGTGGAGTACGGCGGCCAGCGCTACCGCTTCATGGTCATCGACCGCTTCGGCACCGACCTGCAGAAGCTGCTCAACGAGAACGGCGCCCGGTTCCCCGTGGCCACAGTCCTCCTGATCGGCCGTGCAGGTGGTGCGTTGTCTGACATGCCCAGGCCAGTCTCGCCCTCGCCCCACCTGCGTATGGGGAAAGTTTTGTCTTATTGGTGACTGTGTGTGCTAGGTTTCTGCCACATCACTCAAAGCTCGTGTGGTACGCGCTCGTCAAGTCATGCGTAGGATAAGTTGCCTGTCGTACTTTGCCCCTGCCTGAAGGCGATGTGTCCTTAGACTGCATTGTAAGTGCGCAGCTTCTTCAAAGACGTAATGCCGTCCCACTCACGCCCGTAATGACGACAGACTGTTGTCCTTAGGTAAAGCAGGGCATAAGAACAAGAGATTGGCCGCCTGCGGGTACTGTAGCCATGAGTGAACAGTTTGTTCTACCTCCAGGAGCTGGTTTTGTTCTGCTGCGGTCAGTGCCATGTTTGCTTCTTCCGTCTCCCGGCGCTGTATTTTTGTCCTTACTATTTCAGCTGGACACGCTGGAGTACGTGCACAGTCGGGAGTACATTCACGCAGACATCAAAGCACAGAACCTGCTGCTGGGCTACAAGAAGGGGACTGAGAACCAGGTACAGGATTCACGCTGGTCCCGCGGCTCAGCGGATCGGACGAACTGAGCTGTGTTTATGGGGCGATGGCTGTTGGACATGTTAGGCTTTATTTAGCCGCCTGAATGTTTTCATTGCAATCCAAAGCATGACTTGTCGGTGATGGCCATATGATGTAGGATGTATTAAGTTATGGTTGTGGTTGATACTCAAAATGAAATGATTTTGTTGAAACTTGTTGGTTTATAAAATTAGATGAACTTATGTTTTGAAACTTAGCATGTATAATTTAAGGATTTTTTTTTTAAAAACAGTCCATGCAGTCTGCTTGACCTACAACAAAGAGTTTCGGTGGCCGTGGTATGCCACTTTTCGGCACCGTCTCTGTCCCGTCATTTTGTGACCAGTCCTTGTGAACCCGTTCAAACCGACTGGTTGCGCTGCTCGCGGCAGGTGTTCTTGGTCGACTTTGGTCTGGCGTGTCGGTACGCGCTGGACGGTCAGCACAAGCCGTACAGGCCGGACCTGCGCAAGGCGCACAACGGCACCATCGAGTTCACCAGCCGCGACGCCCACATCGGCGCCCACTCGCGGCGCGGCGACCTCGAGATCCTCGGCTACAACCTGCTGCAGTGGGCGTGCGGCCGGCTGCCCTGGCAGGACCATCTGCAGCACGCCGACGCCGTGGCGCGCTACAAGAACCGGCTGATGCAGGACGTGCCGGCGCTCATGCTGGCGTGCTTCCCGGACGGACGACCAGCCGGCGCCGGTAGGGGACGCTGAAGCGGCCGTGGATGGGGCGGCGCGCGTCCAGACGCGTACAGAATGTTTGCCTGTGTTGCCTTGGGAATGTCGAACCGGGCGGGCAAGGTAAGCAGGGTCGGCACGTAACGCTGCGCAGAGAGGCGACGTCGCTGGCGCAGGCAGCGCCGCCCGCCCGTGATGTTACGTTGACTTGTGTCTTAGCAACAGACACGGGGTCTCGGTTAATACTTGCAGGGTGTTGACTGTCCTTGCAACACTACTCCACGCACCGAGGACGCCCCATACAAATCACGTGCGTCAGTAGTCATTTAATATCAGTTTCGGTTCTCGCTTCCGTGGCTGCGTCAAGGGCCGGCGTGGTGGTCACAGTATAGCCCATCTCCAGCCACATAACATCAATACCATCCCAATGATGTACAGGATGTTCTGATAGGTTTCATGGGTAGTACATGAGCATGCGTGTACCATTTGGCAATCCCCTGCATGTAGAAACGCTGTGCTGTCGCTGCTACCGTCGCTGGGGTTTTTCGGACATTTTCTAGGCTTGTCTTTGTACGGCTCGTTTCTTCGACCATATACCAGAAGGTATTCCTGTTGCATGTGAAGCATGCTGGACCATATGGCCATACGGTAGTCGGTATGCTACAAGCCCAAATTATAATCATCCCCCTCTTCCGCACTCTGTGACTGACACCGCACCGCTCTTCCACACTATTGTGGCTGACACCGCTATGGGATGGTTGTGGATTTACGTGGCATTTCTTGCCGGCACACTCACCCATAACCTATACTTTTCAGAAGTTGGTGACCTCGGGTCGGGTCAAAGGCCAGCAAAAATGCCCGAGCGAGACCAGAAAAATTGGTTGTGGACAGCCTTATGCTTTGAGCCTATGGCGCAAAACTTTTATCAATCCGTGCGCGATGGCCAGAAACCTATTTTGCCGGACGTTATGACCTTGGCCGCGTCCAAGGTCACCAAAACGTCCCCTAACCGACAAAAGTCGCTTTGCTTACGACCCCGTCCTCAGATTCAACTGACTTAAGGTCACCATGGTCTACGAGCGATAGACCATTGCCCTTGGCTCAGCGATTGACTAAGGTTTTGTGTCGCGCAGTGTCATAGGCTCGAAACATGGGGTTAACAGGTTTTGTCGGCCGTTCACTCCCTCTCAGTCGTCACCTGAAAAACATTTCGAGTCCCTCGATTGTCGAAATTCACATACCAGCACAAAACAGAGCCGTCAGGGCTTGCTCCTTCCAGCCGCCTCATCAGCCGACGTCTATCTTGAGCTACATCATGTGGTCATCATAACTGAACATCTGTCATGGACTGGGCTCGAAATTTTAAACGGTCGAGCCTTCCCTCTGCGCAAATTTGACGGCAGGCCCGTGCAGCCGTCTGCTCGGCGGCCAGCGAGGAGAAATGCGCGCAGACAAGCAGGTGTACCCTTGGAAATCAATGAGTTGGAAAAGAAAACAACTGATGTTGGTGTACGAGCTTTGTCGCTTTCATTCACAGGTTGTGCGTCTGTTTTTCTTGATGGTCTGTGTTCGTATTTGTTGCAGTGATGTGCGAAGCGCAACAATATTATCAGTCCGTCTGCCGGTTCTGTCCGTTTGTTTGAATGCAGGTGATCGTGTACTGGTTGAAGTGGTTATCAGATTTCACTTTCGGCTGATTTGTTGTTACAACGATTTTGACGTAGTAAAATAGCGTGCTAAATATTCTAACAAAGCTCTTTACTGCATCTGATTATGAGGCTCCTTCCGGGGCAGCTCATGAAATATTTGCGACACTAATACGGATTGACGGTATGCGCCAGATGCGATCCAGCACTTCCTGGAGTCAGTGGCTGCTCTAGAGTTCGAGACCGACCCGGACTACGAATCGCTGCGAGGCCTGCTGCGGGCCGGCCCTGCGCACTGCTCGGCTCTCCCAGCCGGCTGCGGTTCTCTGCCGCCGTCCAGGTGAGGTCCCGGGGTGCGCCGGGCGTTCTCGCTGGAACGCGCTGCCACCGACTAACCGTTGACGACGTAACCTCTCACAGCGTGCGGAACCTTGCGCAAAGGTCAGCCGTCACTGGAGGGTCGGAGGTGGCCGCGCCAGGCGACGGCGGCCAGCACCGTGGCCGCCGCCGCCCGTTGCTGGGGCCGGCGAGAGCGCCACGCCGCGCCTGACCCCTGACGACGTCAGCGCTGACCCGCCCCACATCACTCGTGTGAATCAGCCGCTTTCGATCCGGTCGAGCGCTCTGGATTGAGGCTCCCGAGTGAAGGCGGTTATGCCGACATGATGCCGTTGTATAACTACGACATTGTGTTTGCTACTCAGGATAAATTAGCACCAGGTGACTGCGATGTTTGCCATTGCGCTGCCTACGTTGGAAACCGAAGTTCGGCTGAGGTCTCAAGGAAGCTGGGGAACGAAGTTCGATGCGTTGATTTTGCGGCTTTGCGCGCCGTCGTTGTGCGGTGTTGCGTTGTGTGATATCTGCCACTGTGATATCGGCTGCGACGACATAAATATACGCTTATCCGGACATGTGTTGTTTCCGTAATGTAGCCGAAGTACCTCGAGCGTGAGACGACCCAAGACGCTCAGACGATGAGCACCGTCGCCGCCGCACGCCCCTCTCTTTCTCTCCCTCCGATGGTCGGAATCACCTCGAGCGGCGCTGCTCGTCGTCCGTTGTCCCTACCCCCGTCACACTGTACACCGATCGCCCCCCGACCCTCCTCACCTGACGATGGCCGGTGTTGCAGGAGGAGCGGGGACTGGCCGCCCGGCCGGCGCGTGTCTCGGGTGAGTGACCGTCCGCGTGATTGGCGTTGCCGGTCCGCGGCCGCGCTCTGATCGTCCGTTGTCGTTGCAGGCCACCGCCGCCGCCGACCCCCTCCTCAAGTCGCAGCCAAGAGCCGGCCGCCAAACGGCCAGCCCGCTCCCCAACCCAACCCGGCAGCAGGTGAGAAGAGAGAGAGAGAGAGAGAGAGAGAGAGAGAGAGAAGAGAGAGAGAGAGAGAGAAGAGAGAGAGAGAGAGAGAGAGAGAGAGGGGAGGGAGAGAGAGGGAGAGGGAGAGGGAGAGGGAGAGGGAGAGGGAGAGGAGAGGGAGAGGGAGGGAGAGGGAGAGGGAGAGGGGAGGGAGGGAGAGGGAGGAGGGAGAGGGAGAGGGAGAGGGAGAGGGAGAGGAGAGAGAGGGAGAGGGAGAGGAGAGAGAGGGAGAGGAGAGGGAGAGGAGAGGGAGAGGGAGAGGGAGAGGGAGAGGGAGGGAGAGAGAGGGGGAGGGAGAGAGAGAGAGAGAGAGATTTGGGTTGGTGAGTGAGTCTGTGAGTGAGTGAACCACTCTGGTAATGTTGTAAATCGAGAGTAAGAATGGGTCGGTAATGTTGTAAATCGAGTAAGAATGGGTCGGGTTGTATTGTAAGTCGTCCCCGCGTGCGTACTTCCATTGGATATAAATATGAAATTGTCAGGTCAGACGCAGTGAATCGTGCAAACGTAGTGTGTTAGACACAACGGGCATGGAAGCAAATTGCAGCGCGGGCATTTCAGCTAGGATGCGTGCTTCTGGAAACGGCATCAAAATGTTGAGAGGAATGTTAGATTTTTGTATGGTTTTGCTGCCTTATGTGCTGGTTGGTATTGTGGGCAAGCACGACAGCGGAAAATGGGACCGGATACGATGCTGGAAAACGAGTGGCGTCTGCAAAAGCAGTGGACGCGTGGCGAAGCGACGCGTTTCGGTTATTTTTGTACCATGCTCAGAAGAGTTTCTTCCATGGTCATAACGAGTACCAACAGCACTGCCAAACACGACGAGGCCTGAAAGCTGCGTGCTGGGCTCGACTACCGTCTTTTTCGGACGTAGTGTGTGGGCGGTCAAAGCGAGTTAAGTACTGCGGTCATTGAGGGCAAGAGAGACCAAATCTCAATCAATCGTAGATGTCGAAAATAACTTTCAATGCTCGATATCAGGCATATAAAGAAGTATACGGCGTATTCTTGTACAGCATACCTTAAGCAAAGCGAGTCAAGACGCGCTGTCGTCATGACACGGATGTTATTGGTGCTCGGCCCCGTCTGATCTGAAGACGGCTAAACTTCGCGACACTTCACATTTACAGGTAGCTTGCTCTAGGCCCGTGTTGCGCGACCAAAAGATGAACGCCGACCGAATTCTCCGCATACTTGGGATACGGAGCTAACGGTTCACAGTTGCTCTTGTGCAATGACGGGAAGTTGAAGGGAGCGATAAGCGCCTGCTCCTGTCTGAAGGGGTCACATTTGAGGTTCCAGCTGCTGCGCCGTCACATTGCGAACACGGATGTGTGGCTGGGCCCTCTCTGTGGTGTCATAGGCTCAAGATACCAGAAATACACCTACCGTTTTTCCATCCCCCTGTTAATGACGTCATGTCTGTGTCCTGTGCTGCTGATGACGTCACGTCCACTTATTGTACGCGTCTTACGCCTTGGTGGAGTGAGAGCGTGTTTACGACCTGATCTCCTCGGTCAGCTGACTAACACCTGTCCCCGGGCCTGCTGCCAGCGGCGGCGGCCAGGAGAACAACTTGGGCCGCGCGGGCGCGCCGCCGGGCCGCCGCGGCCGGGCGCCGCTCCGGCTGGTGACGGGCAACAGCGGCCCGCCGGCGCCCGACGACCAGCCCGAGGCCACGTCGCCCTCGCTCCGCTCCGACGGCAAGCTGCGCGACTTCGACTGGCAGCACTACAACAAGATGGTGGAGGAGGCGGAGCGCCGCCGCGCCGGGGTGCGTCCAGCTCTCGCCAGGCGCGCGCCGCGGCGCGGGGGCAAGAGTCTGCTGTCGTGTGTCCTGCGCTTGGGGCTGGGTGATTCGGGCTGAAGGTTGCGGTGGGATCATCTTCCTCCAATATAAAAATGTCGAGGCATGTCACCCGACGATCTTCTTTGTGTTTAATAGTTACAGATATGAAGACTTGCGTCGTGCCCCCGTGGTGCCATTCATTACGTTTGTTCTTTTTCCTTTGCTGGGACCCTACGCTGCACCATTTTTGCAAAGTTGTTACCTTGACGTAAGCGCTGTGGAGACTGGCACGACCAGCGCTGGCGTTGAAGTACTAATGCCATGGCGATATGGCGGTAGTGAGCCGAAGCTCGCGTTGGAAAGGGTCATTGTTCATTTGTTGTTCGTATGGTTACTTCCTAGATGGGGAGGGGGGAATGGATCGCTCGTACTTTGATATATTATGAGGTTTACCGGAGGTGGAAAGTGAGTGAGCCCAATCCTGTTGACCAGCTGACTAGTCCTTATCTTATGAACAGCCTGATGCTCCAGATCTAGACGGTATGGTACATTGGTGGACGCTGTCACTGAACTGACGCCAGTGCCGACTGTTGTGACGCTATCAGCTGGCTCCCTGCCGACACCGACCATGACTCTGTCTGACTCTGCTATCTGATGCCGTTCGTCCGTCGTCTGGCCGACTGACGCCCGTCCTCCTGATGGCAGCGTCAGTCGACTGCGGACGGCGGCGCCGGCGGACGGCGCAGCTGAGAGCCGATACACAATGCAGGACAATATCACTCCGGCTATGCGCGCCGTTCTCCTGAAACGGCTGACTCGCTCGCCAGAAAAGGGTGACGCGCGCGCCAAGAAGCGCAGCTGCAGCAGCAGGTGCGGAGGTGTGGCTGAGGGCCGGGCGGCGTGACCTATTGTGTGACGTCCGGTCGTGTACAGGGCGGCGCGTGTAAGGTGCGCCTGTGCTGCTCACGCCTTGGGTGTAGCTGTTATGGAAGTGTGGCTCCTTTCAGCAGGAAACTCAATGTATCAAGTTGCACATGATGCGTTGCCCTTTGCGTCGGTTTGCCTGATCATGAAATAGTCGGCGGCTAGAAGTGCGCCAACGGGTTGATGCGTACGCAGACGTGTGCTTCGCTCGCTGGTTTGGCATTGACTCGCAGGCTATGCCGACCATGTACACGCCTCAGCGTGGTGACCTGGCTGTTGATCACCTCTTGACCCGCGGCTTGTGAACTGTTGCCTCCTCTCAGTTCAAGCGGCGGCGTGCCCGTGTCCGTCGTTCGCGCGATGTGTTGTGCTAGCCGTTCCCCGGCGCGTCGGCCGTCTCCCGGCGCGTCGGCCGTCCCCCCTCGCCGGTCGTCCCCTGCTGACGTGACTCTGTTTGGTCGCAGCCGCGGCCGGAAGGAGAGCAGCGCTGCGGCGCCGGTCACACCGGCCATGGCGGACGTGATGCGAACACGACGGAGCCGGCAGCGGGGCCGGCGCCGCCGCTCGCCGGACGGCACCGACGACGAGCTCAGCTTCCACGCGCCGCCCGTAGAGTCGGCCGCGGCCATGCGTTGGCGGAGCCCGCCGCTGCCCTGCCCCAAGCCGCGGTCAGCCATCCGCAGCGAGCCGCCGGCCGCGGGGCGCCGCCTGCGCAGCGGGCTCCAGTACAGCTCTCGACCGGCCTGACGCCCGACGGCAGTGTAGCCCGCTTCAGCCGGGCTCGCAAGAAACCGTGCCGTGCACCGCTGCTGTACCGGCCGTGGCCGGCCAGACGGAGAAGGCCGTTCCGGAGAAATCTGGCGCACCTCGGACGGCTGAAGACCGCCGTCTCAGCGGACTACGGCAGAGCTGACTGGGAGCGCTCGTGCAGGCGCATTGCAATGTGGCTGTTGTCACAACGACGCGAGTGAGACCGTCAGAGCTCAGTGTATCGCTCATTGCACATGAGGAGATATCCCGGCTATGTCATAGGAGAGCTTCGGCGTGACTGACGGAGAAGTGCCGGCCGGGTGGCGCGAGGGAAGTGCTCGGGGCGAAGGTGGAGGGCTGCTGGCGCACGGTTCGGTGCTGTGTGGTACCGGCGCGACGCGATTGGTGCTGCCTGTTGGGTGTCTGCCGCAGTGTTTGGTGTCGGGGGGGGGGGGGGGGGGTCGTGGCAAGTGGTCAAGACGTCAGCCGGCGGCAGACGACGCTCCGAGGATAGAGCGTGCGTGGCTGACCCGCAGAGGACGTGAAAACAGCCCGGGGACTGACCTTCGGCCCCGCGCAGCTGTTCGCACCACGGCGGCTGTCGGCCGCGCATGGCACCGGGAGGCATCAGGTCAGAATAATGAACTTAGCGGCTCAGGATGATTACCGTACTCGTGCGGCTGTGTGCCGGCCGTGACTGTCTCCAGTCCCGCTGGAGGGGGGGGGGGGGGGGGGGGGTCGGTGAGGGCGCGTATCTTGTGCGTTTCGCTGTTCTATCGGTGTGTGCCACAGCCATGCAGATTTATTTTTACGGTGTGTGCAGATCCTTGCGACATGCCACTTTGGAGTTGTGTGGATGCATGATGTGCTGCAACTCCTTTTGTTCTGTGATAGTTAATTTTGTAGTTGTGCATAATACACCAGCGACCGAGACGGACATTTTCTTCATCTTTGATAGCGCAAGTTTTGATGTCCATGGGTATCCCTGCGGATAACTGGGATTCCTTTGGAGTCTGTGTTTTTCCCCCACCTGTAATTTGCCCACCAAAGGCAATGCTGTCCCCCCCCCCCCCCGCCTTTCAGTGCAGAATGTGTGCAGGCCGTTGAAAATACGGACGCAGGTATTTAAGTTTTCAGGACGTTGCTTACGATGGATTCCTTCATGAAAAGAACGAAGAACATAAAAACTGCGAGATGTGCTCAGCTGCGTGTAAATGGCTGAGCTGGATCTTCTGTAATTTGGTTGGGGATTAGCCATGAATGGCGTAGATCATCCATGTGCTGCGTAGCTGTTCACTTTAATCTCATGAACCATTGTCTGTCCAATGAGCCGAGGTGTGTGGAGATTACTGCATCGTTTAGCCGCCCAGTTGTTCCCATTCGTATTTGGTGCTGAGAGCATCTACAACTTTTTGTCACGATATATCCCAGAAGCATCCGTCTCTATGGAGAGCACAACATCTGGCTACATTAACGGATCTCGCCACCGGTTTTTAGAAGCCAAGCCAGCGGGCCAAATTAGCACCCTTCTCCGATTTCCTTTTCGTCCTTGAATTAAGTCACGGTGTCCTACCCACCCCCTGCAAAATGTGTTGCCTTATTTAACCTAAGATTTTCTGTGAAATACGAGTGGGACGCGAAAAACACTGGACTCAGTTCGGCGCCGTGCCACACTTTTACACTCAGCCGTTTACGATGGCATCAAGATTCGTAACGACCAATACTTGTATGGGATTTAGACTAAAAGCAAGCTGCTTCCATTGGATACCTACAAATGTGCTGTGAAAACAGCGATGGAGATGAGCTAACTGCAACGATGGCGTAAAAAATGCGTATGCTATTAACAGGATTTCCACATGTCTATTATTAAAACGGATCGGAACGGAGATCAAGTTGGACACTCCCCCTTCCGAAGGTTCTCCAATACAGTTTATGACCAGAGCGGCGTTACCATTCTAACGCTGGTGGGTGCACAACGATATGTGAAATCGTACGTGTCTATGGAAAGGGAAATACCCGGTCACACCAACGACAAAAGTTTAGTGCCGCTAATTATTTATTTACAATTACAGTTTGTTATGTAAAATTATTTATTTGTTATTTAGATAACGTTCTGATTAGTTTTTCGCTAAATATTACGTTCTGTTATATGATTGCATGCAAACAGATGCATAACGGGTCTTTAGGTGCGGAAAGTTAGATTACATGGTCGCGTCAAGCCGTGACTACCAGCGAAGACGGCTCATGTGGAACCGTTCGAGCTGATGCGATAACGTAAGATTGAAGGGAGCATCCTACCTTTCTACTTTTCACTCATTTTTACATCATTCGTGTACGATTTGATCAACAATGTGAGTTTTATCGAAATTCTGAATAGCACAGGATTTCTATTTGGAGCAGCTGACCATGGTGGAGAAATCACATTTGACTCCATGCTTACCACTATGAAAAATATATGATTAATCTGCCTTGCTTTTTCCAGCCGGTGTGTTCCGTAGTGTTTGCAACACAATTATGGGTCTAAACGCTTGTGTATAGGAGCTGCGAAAGTTTAAAACACTACGTAGACAAAAAGATGTGCGAGCAGAAAGCTATCATGTAAATTCAACGAAACGTTATGCTATGGCTTTGGCTGCTTTCCTACGGCTTTTACCACCGTGGCTTCCTTCGAGGCGCGCTTCGGATTTGGAAATAAGAGCAGCACACGATCCATGTGACGCACTGGTTCAAAATTCAGCCAACGCGCTTCCCGGCCCTTATCCGCTGGGCTAACCACAAACGCCCTTTTGTTCGCACCATTAGAGGTGCACACGATGGTTGTCATGACGACGGTCGTCGCGACTGTAGGGAATGAGCGTAATGCCGTCACAAGTCATGGACAGCGCAATTTGGACTCGAAAAATACTTAAAATTGATATATTTTCCGTCTTTGCGATGCTGTAGTGGCACAACCTAGTGTTACTATTCGACATAACCAGTCTTTTGGGATCACTATGGTATGTTATGGTATGCTACAATGGTATTTTACTATGGTATGCCTTCTAAGAATATGCACCTAGGTGGGACACTCCGTTTAAACGAAGCCATAAATCTCTGAGATACTTTCTTAGACAATTGGCCAGTTGAGGTTTAAATCATGACCAGTGCTATTGAACTTGAGCCAGTATGAAGGTCGGACCGAGGTCAAAACTATGTAACGTTTTCAACGAAAGATGTGTTTTAAGAAGTAGCTTTTGATGCTCCTTCAAGTTTTTTGATCACAAGGACGTCAAGAGATATCTGTTTTTACAGGTCAGCGGCGGCCACTGACCTAAAATGACACACCAACAGTTTTTTCATGACCGGTACGGCGCAGCCGTTTCAATCGGTGGGACCGGAAAGGGACACCAATGAAGCGTTGCTTAGAACAAACTTGGGTATGCTTTGGGTTAGGTTAGGGTTATTTTTCCTAGGGTTAAGGTGGTGGCGAGATGAGGTCTGGCGATATTTTGGATACCGATCTGGAGTTTGACCTTACTTGCTCCAAAGGTCAACAGGTATTTCGACCAAGTATATCTCAAAATTTGACACTGGACTAAGGAAGCTCGGACACAGGCCTTTCTGCCTTGTGAATTTAGCATTTTTGGTTCTGTTGTTTGTTTTTATCTCAGGGGTCATATCGACCTCACCCCTACCGCGCGCGTCGCAGTCAGCCGGCCACCCTTGAACGTGTTGAATTGTTATGCGTATGGTACCTGCGTAAATGATATGAAACGGAGGTATGCCATATGTTATAAGATATCCTAACTTCACGTGGGCATTCTCTATGTCAGCATTGCAAAGTAGTAACGGACGAACCTACAACATAAGTTCCACTGAAATGTGTGCGATTGCGCGTTATTAAATGATGACATCTTCTGCCGCGCTCGGCGATGTGCTTCTTTACCGTCTGAAAGCTTCATTTAAACTCAAATATATGAATTCCCCGGAAATCGTAACCCAATGTAACTAATCAATGATGACCACAGGATTTTAAATGAAACTCAAGCTTTCCTGTGTTTTCACGGCAAAAAGTGTGGGACAAGTGTTCGTGTAGATACCAATGAAAACAACAGCCACGTTGTTATTAATGGTGGCATGCATTTATCCGAGTTCAACTGTTCATGGCTGATTTCTAGGTCGCAGGTGATATCTTTGGGAAGTAAGCGATATGGCAGATAACAGGCATTGCCTTTCCACAAAACCGTTCTCTGCAACGCGCAAAATGCTCCTAAAAAAACAACGTTACCGCGAAGACTCGCCGATTGTCAATATCGAAGCCCAACTTTGGTAGAGCAGAACTCGACTGAACTTATACTGACCACATCCGTAATGAGGCGAAACGCCCCGTGGAGGGTGCGCCTTCCAGAGTAAGCGTTCGTGCATGGCTCGCCGAAGAGGGCCATTTAGCTGCTGACTTGGCAGCGTCAGCCTGATCACAGGGCGCCGAGAGACGTCTAAGTGCATAACACGGTAAAGATCCTTTCGTGCTATTCCGATAAGGGCTCGAGGCAGAAGGGGGCTCGTTTAACCTCCATTGCAGTAATTGGATGGTAGCAGGGAGCTCTAGCAATTTATTATTTTGTGCACGAAATGCGATTCAAAATCTGTCCAAACAAAAGCTGTGTTTTCTGTTACATGTGTTGCATACCCCACTGAATAGCTGAACATACCTTTTGATTTAACGACGATGCACCAGAAATAGCATCCTGTTGCCCGATTTTATTTTCTCATGAGACCATACCAAAAAGAGCCAGGTTTCAAGTAAAACAATGCTAGGTTCGTAGAGTTTCATGGGTAGCAGACAAAATGACGAGTAGCAGAAAAGGCTCCACGAGACCTGTGAAGCGGTGGCGTCAGTGCCATGTTTATGTCGCGGGAATAAGCGCCTGGTGTTATATTTGGAGTAAAAAATGTCATATTCAAAATGGTTTAGCCCCCATTATCCAAAGTTACCCAGAATTGGAGGAAATAATATTAAGGTTGGGGATCAAGTTGCTCCAATGCATCCTCCATGCCAACATCTTTGCACAGGAAGATCGAAGAAAATGGTCGGTGGACGATAATCATTTGCTTACGCTTTTTGAGGCATTTCAGCCAAAAATAATGGGGGGAGGGGGTAAGCCAACGCTGGGAGTCCAACTCAACGTTAGGGATGGGGCAGGGCGCCCACAACCAAATGCAAGTCGACACCCGTGATTTTGGTACTGTCCTCAGTGTGCTGGCCGAAGATCGGCAACACCTATTAAGAAAATGTATTAGCAGACTGTAGTGCAAGTGCACAGCCGGACATCAGCTTTAAAATGGCATAGGCTCACAGGCACACTGGACGGATATGAAGGTTAACTCAGGCCGTTGTCATCGCAATTGCCTTCGCCCCCTAAGATACAGGACTAGATAGAACAGGCTGAATAGCTTGGTCCACATGCTGGTACGTGGGCCGGCCGCCAAACTGGCAGTCAGAAACATAGACTCGCTCTGACAGCAATTGCAACGCTATGGGACAGGCGTCTCTGCGTAAGATGGCCGAAGGCAAGCATTAGAGCTAGACCCCTGCTTGCTTGCGGGGCCGGTTCGCCGTGCTCACATCGAGCGACGGTGGGGCCGCTATCTTCCTGCCTACCTGGCGCTCCGGAACCCCGCGGGGTCGGCTGCCGTCATAATGATGTGTACGGGCGACATCAGTTCGGAAAACCTATGGAGCGTGGCCCACCGCTGATGATGACCGCGGGGCGGCGCCGCTAGCCCGGGTGGTTCCACCGCGCTCGCGCCAAGCATCGGCGGAAACTGCTGTTTTACCTGATGTTCGTGAGCCCACGCTGATGATGGCCCGCCGGGGCTGGCGCCGCTAGCCCGGATGGTTCCACCGCGCTCGCGCCAAGCACCGGCGGAACTGCCGTTTTACCTGGCGTTCGTGGGACCAGTGCCGTAGGGTTCACCCGCCGCTGTGCGGATTCCGGGTGGGTGTCCCGGCGCGAGAAATCTGATGCTGCCGTGTGGGGGACTCCGTGACACCAGGTTGTCGCCGTAATGCTGCCGGCTGTCCACGGCTCGGCAGCCGCGCATGTGGCGCCGATGTACGAGTCGTTCTCGAATCTGCATCGTGTGGGACGTGATGCCGCCTTCCGCTGCCTTCACCAGTTCCACGGCCCTGCACAGAAAGATAAAGAGCACAGATACTCACCACACATATATATTGAGCGCACAAGCATGCATCCGGCCAGGTCAGGGACTGGTTGGCCAGTTTTTTAGAAATAATGAATATTTATGAGCACTCAAGACCAGCTAGTTACTTACACATCACAGCAATGAAAGGGGACAATATACATCCGATGACACAAGTTCACATTCAACTACTAACAGTGGCATGATGCGTTGTAGTCTGACGCACGTGGAACTTATCTGGCAATGCCATGAGATCCGTGTTTTATCAGTTTCGTAATGCCGCAACACTCCTTGATTCAACATATTTATCAATCGCCCGATATTGCAGCTGCAGCAGATTTATCGGTAGTCCAACAGGTAGTCTTCACGAGCCGTTCACGACGCCTGTTCAACTCACAGGTGCGAGCGGGCTGGCGTCCGCACGGTCGCGAGGCGCTGCAAAACTCCACCGAGAAAAATGTCTAGGGTTCGCGCGCACTTTTTCTTTAACTGACAGTGAACCTTTAATTAAATTAACAATTACAAAGCTGACCGGTACATGACATCGATGAAACGTCGCACCCAAATTTATGTACTTTAACATCGCGCACCAAAAGAGTTACTTCTTTCAACGAAATCCCAGATCACGTTCAACAGAGGCCTTAATAAGAAGCTGGGAACAGGCCGAACGAGCCTGACGGTCGGAGAGCTGTGAGAGTCGTAGGGAAAAAGTATCTGCTGGTCGCGTAGCCGGCCAAATGAAGACACAATATCGCGCGCCTGCGGCTTGCGTAATGTCCTCTAAAAAGCACTGCTCTAGTGTTTTTTTTTCCAGATCCTGTTTCCCTGCAGGCGTGCGTTGTGCAGCTTCGCCTATTGGTGAAGATACCCCGTCGGTAGGCGGCCACCAGCTTCCTGATGGCTCGGTGTGGGGGTTTTACAAACCGTAGTAAAGTTTGTAAGGTGTGGCGGTCGGGACCTTACATCGGTCATCGGTACCGATGCGGCGCACCGCCGCACTCTCCAGCATTCGCCAGGGCACTGTTTGATAAGCCACGTCCAGCTGCACAATGCAGCGGCGGAGCTCCTCATCAGCACTCAGGACCACCTCTTGGCTGCTCCTGCGGAGTGATGCATCAGCCCTAGGCGACTTTTCAGCCACAGACGGTGACATCAGGATGTGGGGTCGTCGAACTCCTGACGATTCACCCGGGGATTCTTGGCAGGTGGCGCAGCCCACTCTGTCCAGTGCTCATCAGACGACGAACATGACGACATAGCAAACGGCGTTGGCGGACAATCCCAGCCGGTCGTCATGACCGTCCAGTGTATTGAGAATCTCGGTGTTGGCGGTGTCACACGCGTTATCGGCACCTCGCTGACTGTGACTGTGACCCACAGTCAAGATGCATTGGGATCCATCCCGGTAATGTTCCTGCACCGTCCCGTTTAAGCGCCAGAATGTAGCGACGAACTGACTGGTGCTCGGGTTGTTGCTCAACTCCCCTGAGAAATTATGAATGACTGATAGCGAACGCAGGGAAAGGAACACATTGAAAACTTAACTGAACAAGGCAGTCCAAAACTTGGAAAACCGTGGATTATGCTCACAAATTGCCCATCAGCTGTCCCACCACACCACAATACTGAAAAAGGTCAAGGCCATTAAAACATCTTTCTCTTCCAGTGTCGTAATGCACGCTATTTCATAACAATAGACATTTCGGGAAAGAATACGTTACTTAGAACTTTGAACAATGAGAGCGTTTCAGTCTCCTTTCATGAAGGGGACTGAAACACTGCTGTGAGTCTCCCACGCTCGTGGGCGAGTGGACGCTCTTTTGGACCTCTGGTCCACAGTTCATAACGTCCACAAAATAGCTTCACCTGTGTCCTCTAGGGCGGATGCCTCGCCGCTATGGATGAGAAAGGCAGCGCCTGGGACTGTTCGGCCACAAAGTATACAGCCGAATAGCACAATCGTTACTCGGCTTCCGCAATCCACTGTGTTGGCCGATCAGCTGACCGTTCGCGCAGCTCTTCTCGTCGTCTTGGGCGTGGGAACAGTTCAGAGCGCTAGATCTTCGGGTGTCAACCGTCCGGCCGGATTCCGCTGCTTCCACTGAATACGTCACAAGTGTGCTCCGCCCGTAATGGTGAAAGACCGTTGCGTGCCTATCGCTGGCTGGTAAGCTTTTTGAAACAGTTGAAGAGTGCGAGTCCTTAAATGTTCCTGCTTTTCGTTGGAATGTAACAAGACAATCTTTCCGGGTAGGCCTTATCATTAGCTACAATGTTTATTATTTCGCAATTGACTGGTGTCCCAGTCGAGCGTCTCTGGCTGGAAGGCAAGGAGACAAAATAGTTCCATCAAGCTTTCTCGCGAATTAATGGCTTTATTGGACAAAATATGTCCCAACCAAATTCCATGGATGCAGCTTTGAAGGAACAAAAACAATAAATCGTAATGGCAGGAAAGCTGAAGGTCATTTTAAAGGTTTCCAAACTTTTTACGTTACGGTTTACAGGGGCTGGCTAACTGAAGCACTTTTCGTCTCCTTAAAGAGGTATATGCCCTTTGGCTAAGTGAGGATGCTGTATTACTGGCATGTAGATGCAATGGTGGGGTCAGGTCAAAGTCATGTCATAGGTCAGCCTATCACTTTGGTTGATTCATGTGACCAATGGTTCATAAAATATTTTTACGTCTTTTTCGCTCGCGAAAAGCATCTAAACTGTTACAAGTTTTTTTTTTGGTCAGTGAATAACAAAGATATAGGTGGCACGTCTAGCTAAGGCCACATTAGGTCAACATGACATAGAGTAAGTTAGTAATGCATCATGATTAATTAGGGACGTTATTTTGTATGCTTAATGAGGCTTGTCTCCCAGCTTCTGATTTGAGCCGTATCAGTGCTTTTATGACACCCTCTACATGCTTATGGGCAAAAGGGAAATACTGGGCCGAGCAAATGTAGCATGTGTCTGAAAATAGGGAAAATGGGGTATCACAGACACCCTAACACTTAAAACGATCTATCTCAAACATGAAAATGCTAACCGCTACATACGTATTGTCATACAGGGTCAACATCTTTATATGCTAATGCAGAAGAGAAAAAAGAAAAAAAAGTAAAGATCGCGCTCGTCCAGACCAGCGCACTCATTCTGTAGTAAGCTCTTCCATCCATCACAACACGCTATGCTTCAATCAACACCACTCATCGAACGTTACGTTACAGTACCTCAACCTCGAATTATCCGTCTTCTTCACTTTCATCTTTATCATCTTCATGCTTTGGTTTTCTTTTCTGCCGTTTCCCATCGTTCTTGCCGAGTGGCTTCTCTGAACTTTGCCGTTTTCTGTTTGATGCTTCCGTTCCTTCTCTTGTCGCGAGTCCGTCTTTTTTTGTTGCTGTCCCAGGGTTTTTTCCCTTTTTACACGCTTTCCTACAACTGCGTCTTGTACGGCGAGATCGTCAGATTGGCCATCCCTACTTGCTTACGACATGCTCGTGTCTCCTTTTGCTGACGTGTTTTCAGCATGGGCAGTATATCAGCAGCGCTGACCGTCATCGGTGGCACTGCAGCAGCTGGATGAGGTGGCGAAGCAGGTGGAACAATTGCCCAAGCTACCACCACTGACGAGGAGGGCTTAATCATCCCAGCCGTGAACGTCTCCTCTGTTGTGCGCTCCTCCACCGCTGTGGACCATTTCGGCGTCCCAGGACGTTTCTATCATCCCTGTAGCTGTGGAGGTCTCCTCATTCCTACACGTAGACGCGTCAGCAGCCAAGGACGAGGATGTTTCCGAAGCCGTGGGCGTCTTGCCTGTCGAGCAAGCCCCAGGTGCTGCTGAGGCTTCCGTAGACGAGGACGCCTCAGCTCCGCTGTCGGTGTCAACACCATCGAACTCGCGGCTGGTTGTCTCGGCAGACGCGCAGTCGGACTCGTCAAATACGGCGCGATCCAGCGAAACAGTCCCGCACTTTTTGAAACCGTTGATGACTGTGGTAGGCGTGGCCGCCTTCAAGTGAGCCTCGTCGAAGAAACTGGCCACCTGAAAGATGGTTGCGACTCGTCCAGGGCTCTGGTTTAGAAATGTACCCA